>NC_069789.1:94242847-94606597 GCF_027406575.1 Nycticebus coucang
GTTCACACCAGTGCTTCAAATTAAAATCCAACACACCACAGGGTTCATTTGAGTTTTCTCTGGCAGACAACTGGATGGACTTCTATTTTCTTTTATTTATTTACTTTTTTATTTTTAGAGATAAGGTCTAATTCAGTTGTCAAGACTGGTTGCAGTGGCATAATCATAATTTGCTGCAACCTCAAACTCATAGGCTCATGTGATCCTCTTCTCTTGGCCTCCCAAAGTGCTGGGATTACAGATGTGAGTCACCCCCTGGCATTTTATTTACTTATTTGATCAAATTCTCTGTGCTTAATAAATTTCCTTTCACTGCCATTGCTATCTCACCCATGTGGATAACCTTCTAAGTTCACCCATGCTGTAACTTGCCTGGTTAGAAAAATAACTTGCTTGTAAAGAGACTCTCCTATATCTCTTCTAGAAGCATTGCCATTTCAGGTTTCACGTTTAGGTATCCTGTTCATCTCATGTTGATTTTTGGGTGTGGCATGAGGTAGGGGTTGAAGTTATTTTTTTCCATTTGTTTAGCCAGTGGTTCCAGCACCATTTCTTTCCTCCATTAACTTGTTTTGGTACATTTGCAAAAATCAGTTGACCATATATGTTTGGGTCTATTTCTGTTCTCTCTTTTTTCCATTGATCTATTTATCTATCTTTATGCCAATATGATATGATCTTGATTACCACAGGTTTAGAATAACTGAAATCAGAGTCCTCTTAATTCTTCTTCAAAACTATTTCAGGGTGATGCCCATAGCTCAGTGGGTAGGGCGCCAGCCACATACACTGAGGCTGGAGGGTTGGAACCTGGCCTGGGCCAGCTAAAACAAAAATGAACATTGTAACAAAAAAAATAGCCAGGCATTGTGGCAAGTACCTGTAGTTCCAGCATTTGGGAGGCTAAGGCAAGAGAATTGCTTAAGCTCAAGAGTTTGAGGTTGCTGTGAGCTGTGACGCCACAGCACTCTACCCAGGGAGACAGCTTGAGACTATCTCAAAAACAACAACAACAACAACAAAAACTGTTTCAGCTACTCTAGAATCTTTTGCTTTCCTACATAAATTTGAGAATCAACTTTATCAACATTTACGAAATAAATTCTTATGATTTTGACTGGGATTGCATTTAATCCATAGATCAAGTTAAGGAGAATCGACAGCTTAATATTAGATCTTCCGGTTTATGAACATGGTGTCTCTTTTATTACTTAAATTTCTTTACTTTTTCTTAGAGGAATTTTGTAGTTTTCAATGTAAAGGCTTCTCAGGTATTTATTTATTTATTATCATATTTTTTTGAGACACAGTCTCACTTTGTCTCCCTTGGTAGAATGCTATGGTGTCACAGCTCACACCAACCTCAAACTCTTGGGCTTAAGGGATTCTCGTGCCTCAGCCTCTCAAGTAGCTGGAATTACAGGTGCCTGCCACAATGCCTGGCTATTCTTTTTTTAGAGTATGGGCTCACTCCGGCTCAGGCTGGTCTGGAACCTGTGAGCTCAGGCAATCCACTCGCTGAGGCCTCCCAGAGTGCTAGGATTACAGGTGGGAGCCACCACACCCAGCCAAGTATTTTTTTAAATTTAGAAGTATTTTATATTTTTTGATACTATTATAAATAAAATTGGCTCTTAAATTTCTATCAATTTTGCTCAATTTATTTTGAAGCTATGTTATTAGGCACACACATTTAAAACAGCTATGTGTTCATATCGAATTGATCTTTCTATCAGTGGGAAGAAATGTTGGCTTATATTAATAATACAACTTTTATATGCTTACTGTCTTGAGGGTATATTTTTTCAGTATTTTACATTCAACTATCTATGTCATCATATTTAAAGTGGATACTAAAAACAAATCCATTCTGACAATATTGGCCTTTTAAATTGGAGGGCTGAATTCATTTACATGTAATATAATTATTAATATGGTTTCTTTTAAGTCTATCCTTTTGTTATCTGTTTTGTTTGGGGGTTTTGTGGTCATAATTCTCCTCTCCTTCTTTCTTTTGGGTTAATGAAATATTTTAAATACTCCATTTAATTTTTTATTGGATTAGAGATAATGCATTTAAAAGTGTCTATGGCATAAATATACATAGGATGCATGCAACAAATCATTAGTTATGCTTTAGTTTTTCTCTTAGGAAAATGGGACTTGGTAAATTAGTCTCTCACAGGCTCCACTGAGAGGCTAGTTTGATTTGGCTGAAAAGTTAGCTGCTGTGGCTCATATAAAAAGCCTGAGAAATCCCTTGGCTCCTGGCTTAGGTTGGGCTTCAGAGTTTCCGGTTCCCCAACCCCTGCTGATTTGGTTGGGTTATTTGGCAGAACTTAGAAAGTTAAACTGAGGCCCAGCAGGAATCAAAAGCGAAAGGAAGTAGAAACTGAAAGTAAAACTGAAGCAGCACAGCAGCCTGAATAGAAAGCAAACATAAGCTGTGCAATTTTTAATATAACAAAGAGAAATTTTAAGTTCTCTTTAAGAATAAAAAGAAAGCCCTAGAGCACTTCCAAAGAAAGTTGGAAGTGGGGTCCTGCTCATGAATGAAAAGAGGTGAGAGGCGGAGATGCAAAGGCCAGGTGTAGAGGTATAAATACCCTCTTCCTTTCAGTTTTGAAATTGATTGTAGCTCTTTCATTGGTCTCTCTGTGCCTCCAGCCATTATTGTTATTTTCTATTGGTCACTGGTTACCTAGGTCACCTCAAACCCATTCTTTTCTGGGAGTGAGAACTGCCTCCTGCTGACCACAGAGTTTGCATTAAGCCCTCCAGGCCTCCTTATGCAGCAGGCCAGGCTTATCTCCCATCTCCCTTGAAGCCCCTTTCTTCCTGTCCCTTCTTGGTGTACCCCTGCCTGAAAGCCTCTGATGGGGAAATGGGAATTCAGGAGTCAGATGTCTTTCTATTTCCAGATAGAAAAGAAATTTGGAAATAATTTACAATAGAAAATTCAAGGAAAGTAGCATGTCCCTGATGTCTCTCAGTAAAACCCATCCCCTTCCCCAAAAAACGAAAACTTATGGGAAAATACTCCACTTGGGTCTCAGCAGTAGTCCTAAGGTCATTTGCCAATTTTATGTTATGGAGAAGTCATGAGAGTTGCAGACAAACAATAAGGTAGTGGGAAGAAGAGAAAGAGAGGGAAAGGAAAGTGGTGTTAGGCTAGGTTCAGGAGATACCAGAGTGAATGCTGTAATTTCTGGACTCATTTTGGTGTTTCTGAACCTAAGCAGTATGGTTTGTCCTGAAGCCTCTTCATATCCTAGACAGCCAGCATTGTCTCCTCTGACCTTGACACAGGGCTCCCTGATTCAGGGCTGAACAAGGACCCCAATTTTCCAGGCCCAAGAAAACAGACTTTTTTCTCTCCAAACTACACTCTCTGAATACAAACAAGATAGGAGAAAAGCAGTTTTTCCAGCATTTCATGTAAGCTAGTCCCCTTCTGGAGTGGAACTCCTGCTGCTTTTCCCAGAGCTAGAGGAACTGCATTCATTTGTTAATATCCTCGTTCATTCAACATTGAAGTCTGCTAAGTCCCAGCCAAATGTAATTCTCGAGATCTCCCTATTTATAAAATAGTACAAACCTCCTAGGCAAAAAGACCCACCGGGGGATTTCCTATTTGCCTCCCCCCACCCTTTACCCCTGCCAGAGGCTCTGATAACTTGCTTCCTTCTCTATTATTTTCCATCTAATAAATCCTATCTTCTCACTGATCTCTGTGGTCTATGGGTTCATTCTTCCAATCTCTGAGACCAAGGACCTACTGCAGAAAGAAATTCTGTCAACAACCTTGCCAGGGCACACAGCAGGAAGAACTCAGCTCCACAGTTGCTCCTCTTCCCTTCTTGAAGAAAGTGCCTATCCAGGTTTTCACCCCTACTCTCCAGGAAAGGCCTTCTCCATGATGACCAGAAGCTTCTGTTTGTATGAATATCTTGACAAGAGGCCAATGAGTTGAGGTAACTGAAGGCCAACAACCATGGTGACTTGGCTGTAGGACAGAGAGGTGACCAACTCAAACTGAGGTCTGAGAGTCTGTAATCACCAGCTGCCAAAGAAAATGACCTAAGGGCAACATGGTTGGTGCCCTCCTTTGCAGTAAGTCAGGAAAAACTGAAGACAAGAGATTGTGAGAAGGGAAGTGATACCCACTTGTGAGTTAAACAAAGACAACCTAATTTGAACTACTGCAATTGACAGGGCCAATGTAGGGACTGCCCAAATAGAACCATCCCACCCAGGAAGAAATGAGTGCCTGAATGTCACACCTAGGAAGTATGCCAATCCCTATCTCTCTGAATTTTTTTTGGGGGGAGGCAGACAGTCTCACTCTGTCACCCTCGGTAGAGTGTTGTGGCAACCCAACTCACAGCAACCTAAAACTCTTGGGCTTAAGAGACTCTCTTGCCTCAGCCTCCCAAGTAGCTGGGACTATATGTGCCTGCCACAACACCTGGCTATTTTTGTTGCAGTTATCACTGTTTAGATAGCCCAGGCTGGGTTCAAACCCACCAGTCTTGGTGTATGTGGCTGGCACTGAGCCTCTCTCCAAATTTTTATATTACCATTCACCTTAACCCATGTGTTGACTTCCTTTTTGAACTCAGTTCACTTGCACCTGAGTGGAATAAAGGCTGGTCGCCCACACAGAACCTGGATTCCGATATCCTTTCATTCACATCTCAGAATAATCTCTCATTTTCGGTCTTTAACCTCTCATTTTGGTGCTGAGAACCCGGGATGGGGAAAAGCCTCATCAGGGGTCTGAGATACATCCCACTGGACGCAACTAGATGGACTCTTGCTCTGACAAGATGAAAGGAAATGCGGGGGACCCCCTCCAACCCCTGCCCAAAATTCATCCATTTAATGGTGAGTGAGCATTTCTCTAGAACCCCTTTCTGAACTGTTCCCTTTCCTTTTCCCCATTCCAATTCCTCTTTCCCTCTCCCTTCGTCTCTGGACCTCTTAAGCATTTGAATATAGCCCCTCTGTGAGCTTTTTAAACTTCTCTTCCCTTTCCCCACTCTGGGCTGAAAAATTCTGGTAGTCTGTGCCTCCTAAATCCAGTACTGGTCACAGACTAAACCTGGCAAGTCAGTGCCTCATGTGTGTGGATGCCCTTCCATGGGCCTGAACCACTCTTTTCCAGCTGGTTAAAGATCATACACTGAGGCCTGGTAACCTCCCTGACCCCAGCCTCAGCAACCTCCTGCCTCCTCCTCCTCCCAATTTCTCTTTACATCCTCGCTTTAACTTCATTTATTTTCTAACTCTCATTTTTGATATGGGGACCACTCATTCATGGATCACCCCTTCTTCACCTTTAAGTTGTCTTTTAACTCACCTCAAGTCTCTAAGGCTCTATCTCAACCTTAAACCTAAATGCCTTATCTTTTTCTGTAATACTGCTTGGCCTATCTATCAACTAGACAATGGCTCACAATGGCCTGAAAATGGCACTTTTGACCTTTCAATCCTCACTGACCTTGACAATTACTGTTGGCGATTGGGCAAATGCTTGGAGATCCCCTACATCCAAGCCTTCCTTCTCCTCTGAAACATTCCTTCTTTGTGTTCATCTTGTGAACCCTCTCAAATTTTCCTTGTACAGGCCAAACCAGCCCTCGCTGAGCCCCCTGAATCTTCATTGTCTTTCTTCAACCCAGCAGACAACCCTCCCCCTTCTGCCCCTCCACAATCCCCCACCCTCCTCCCTACCTACAGAATTCCACCCTATCCCCTCTCTCCCCTCTTTCTTTAGCCACACAGGGATGAAAAAAGATGGCATCACTTGGGGAGAGGGTGGGAAAGGAAAAATGGCATCCTGGGGGACAGAGAAGGAAACATGGTGGACCTGGGCAGGAAGGGGAACATAGCGAACCCAATTTCCCCACCTCATACTAGATCTGGCCATACTTTTGAACTTTCCACTTCTGGACCACCACCACCTCTATACCCCTTCCAAGAAGTTGCAGGAATGGAAGGTATTGTCAGGGTTCATGTCCCCTTTTCTTTCTCAGATCTGTCTCACATATTAGAAACCGAGTTGTTCTCCACAGATTCCACAAAATACTCTAAAGAATTTAGATATCTAACCCAATTGCATGATCTGACCTGGCATGATTTACGTTATCCTCACCTCCACACTAACTTTGGAGGAGAGAGACCAAGTCTGGACTCAGGCCCAGGTTTACACTGAAGATCTATGGCAGGGAGACCAAACACTGCTGGAGGGTAGAGCCGCCCCCCAGGAAGATCCCAATTGGAATTACCAAACAAATGCTCCTGGGGTCTGCTTCTGTAACCACATGGTTCAGTATCTCTTAGAGGGAAGAAAGAGAGCAGCCCATAAGGGTGTCAATTATGACAAATTAAAAGAAATAACTCAGAAAAAGGATGAAAATCCTGCCTAATTTTTAGCCCATCTTAACAAAGTCCTCCAGCACCATACCACCCTATTGCTGGAGAGCAACTAGGTCAGACTTATTAATATGCATTTTATCTCTCAGTCTTCACCTGATACCCAGAAAATTTTTCAAAAATCCCCTCAGGGCCCTCAGACACCCCAGAAAGATCTCATTGATTTGCCCTTCAAGGTCTTCAATAACCAAGAAGCAGCCTCTAAGTGGCAGCACCTCTCAGAGCTCCAGTTAGACAAAACCAGCTACTTCTTGAAATTCCTCTGGGCAGTTTGAAAAAAGAAAATCTCCCCCAGGACCATGTTTTAAGTGCAGTAAACCAGGGCATTGGGCAAAACAGTGCCCAAATCCAAACCCTCCCCCTAAACCATGTCCAGCCTGCAGAGGTCCTCACTGGAAGTCTGACTGCCCAGGTTCTTCTGAGGATTTGGTTTGCAACCACTCCCAGGATCTGGCTGAATTTCCTGACCTTCTGGGCCTAGCTGCCAAAGATTGATGGTTCCTGGAGAATCAGAAAGCCCCCTGGACAGTCACCCGAACTGAACTGCGGGTATTTCTGCTAGTGGAAAGTAAGCCAATCTCTTTTTTAAGACACAGGGCTACCTTATCGATGCTGTCATTTTATAAAGGTCCTTTAGAACAAACAGATCTCAGTGGGTATTGATGGTAATTTACTGTGCTCTTAGACTACTCCACCCTTGTGGTACTCACTCTCTGGACACTCTTTCCAACATTCGTTCTTTATTATTTCTTCATGTAGCATCTCCCTACTTGGTAGGGACATCTTCTCAAGATTACAAGCAACCCTGATGATTCCCGCTGGCTCCCACCTCTCCCTACCCATCCTGCTCCTCTCATACCCCTCCCCTACCATTCTCTCATTCCCACAACCCTGTAGACCCCATTGTGTAGGACACCTTTCTTCCTTCTATAGCCTCCCATAATTGATCTATTCTCATTGCCCTCTGACCTCAACATTCATATCCTTCCCTTAAATAATATCTAATCCACACAGCAGCCCTCAGGGGAGTTAAACCACTCATCCTCAAGCTTTTGTCAGCTGGTATTCTCAAGCATACTAACTCACCCTACCACACTCCCATACTTCCTGTAAAAAAAAAAAACCTGATGAGTCATATCAATTAGTATAAGACTTATGGGCTATTAATGAACTTGTTCAGCCTATTCACCCAGTAGTCCCTAATACCTATACCCTACTATCTACCATTCCTTCCAACATCTCCCACTGCACAGTTTTAGATCTTAAAGACTCCTTCTTTACCATCCTCATCCATGAGCTCTCCCAACCCCTCTTTGCCTTCACCTGGACAGACCCTGATTCCTCCACCAGCCAATAGCTCATTTGGACAGTTCTCTCACAAGGATTTAGAGACAGTCCTCATTACTTTGGTCAGGCACTTCAGGCCAACCTCCAGCAGTTAACTTTACTGGAGAATTCCACAGTTCTTCCATATGTAGATGACTTTCTCTTATGCAGTCCCTCCACCACTGCCTCCTGGCAAGACACCATTCACTTACTCTCCTTCCTTGCTACCAAAAGGTATAGAGTGTTCCCTTCCAAAGCCCAGTTAACCTATCCCTCTGTCCAATACTTCAGCATTCTCTTACAGGAATTAAAAAACTTGTTCCCCCTGACCACATTCAGGCTATCACCTCCTTACCCCTTCCCCAGACAAACAATGACCTCCTCTCCTTCTAAAGGGTTCTAGGATATTTTAGAGCCTGGATTCCCAATTTCGTGGCCTTGGCTAAGCCTCTGTACACTGCCACTAAAGGATCCCCAGTCAATCTCCTAGATCCACACTAGCTTTGGTCAAATTCTTTCTGCTCCCTACAATCTGCTCTGTCCCAAGCATTCTCCTTACAGCTACCTGATCCCCACTACCCATTTTACCTCTCAGTGTCAGAACACCAAGGATGTGCAGTTAGGAGTCCTAACACAGAAACCTCATGATAATCACCTCCCAATAGCATTTCTCTCAAAACAGATAGAATTCAGAGCCCTAGGCTGGCCCCCTTGCCAAGTGGTGGCAGCCATCTCCTTCCTTTTCCTGGAGGCCCAGAAACTTACCTGCCATGCCCCCACATATCTATTTACCCCTGACCTGGTATATAACCCCCCAGCTCCATTAACTGCCCTCCACCTACATAACCTTCACACTGCCCAGAACTCATTCCATGATTGCTGGCCTTTAATCATGATAACACTACACCCTTTTCCCAACATCTCCCTCTTTCCCTTACCTAACCCAGAAGACACCTGTTTTATCAACGGCAGTTCTTCTAAGCCCACTGATCATTCAATTGCCAAGGCAGGCTTTGCTATTATGTCTTCCTCACAACAGGCAGAACTCCTAGTCCTCACTAAAACCTTACAATCACATGAGACCACTCCATCAACACATACGTGGATTCCAAGTACGCTTTCTACATAGTCCATCACCATGCAGTTATATGGCAAGAAAGAGGATTCATTACCACCCAAGACTCCTCTATTGTCAATGCCACACTCATTAAAAACCTGAATGCGGCCACTCTTCCTAAAAGAAGTAGTCATTATCCACTGTAAAGTCCACCAAAATAAAACCGATCCAATTTCCAAAGGCAACCAAAAGCCCATAAAGAAGCCTGATGGGCAATTCAGCACCTTTAAACCCCACCCCCACCCCAAAGGGCAGTATTTGTCCTTCGATAAATTCTCTCTAGTATATACATCCAAAGGAACAGGACAATTACTGGCATCTTCTGTATGGTTGAAGATGGTTCCTTCAACAGGGAAAATTTATTCTTCCTTTCTCTCAAGCACAAAATATCCTCTCTTCCCTCCACAATAGCCTTCACATTGGTTCAAACAACTTTACACACTTCTTTCGCTGCTCCTGTCTCACCCATGACTATCTTTCCTTTTAAAACAAATAACCCAGTCTCTCACAATCCACACCCAAGTCTTACCCCAGGGAGCCATAAAAGCACCCCCCTTCCCCACACATCAGGCCTAGGGCCAAATCGCCAGACAAGACTGGCAGATTACTTCACCTACATGTACAAATTAAAACTCCTTTTAATTTGGGTTGACACCTTCTCAGGGTTGAAGCCTTTCCCACGACAGGGGAGAAAACGCAGGAAGTTGTCTCCACTTCTCCTCCACCACATTATTCCTTGATTGGGCCTCCCCAGCTCCATTCAGAGTGACAATGGCCCAGGTTTCATTAGCCAGATCACCTCCCAAACCTCACAAGCCCTAGGAATTCAGTGGTGCTTACATGTACCTTGCAGGCCCCAATCATCAAGGAAAGTAGAACAAATGAACAACATCCTTAAACAACATCTCAACAAATTAGTGTTCCAATGCAAAGTCGGATTAAACTCCTCTCCATTGCTTTACTCTTCATTTGCTCTACCCCTTACAAATCTCTTTTTTATAGCCCTTTTGAAATAATGTATGGCAGAACTATTATTCCGGGCCCAGGACCCCCTCCAGACTCTATTACAGGAAACCAGGGATGAACTTAGAAAAACAATGAACCACCTCCTACCTCAACCCTCAACAGAGAAAGTCAGAGACCAATTGGCAGGGCAATAAGTTTTCCTCAAATCTCCCTTGCCCCACAGGACTCTGTCTCCTCACTGGACAGGTCCTCACACCATTCTTTACAGCACCCTCATGGCTGTCTGTCTCTGGGACACCCCAGTCTGGATCCACTGATCCCGAATAAAGCTGTGTCCTACAGAAAAACTTCCAATACTGGGAGACCCCCACTGGAACCTGAAAGTACTATTCCCCACCACCTTAAAATTCACCAGGATTCCCGAGGAATCTACTTTCCTATAAACGTATAACATTCCTCCCCAATTCTTCCCTTTTCTCCATGACTTTTCTCACGATGCCTGGCTAGTCTCACATGTTCAAAACTGGGAGGATCTCTTTGAAACCTTTAAAGATCTGTGGCTACAAGGCACCTTCTAAGACTGTCCTCCTGAGGAAACTCAATTTTTCTTCTTCCTACTTCTTTTCCTCTGGCCACCCGTCCTGTCAATTCTGGCCATTCTCCTCTCCCCATCAAGCCCAGCTGAATGCACAGGTTGTCCCGGTTCTCATATATCCATGAGTACCTTACCAACCCCTATTCCCACGTCAACTATGCCCAATTCTTACCTCAGACCCCCTTTTTTGCTAGCTATACTTAACATCCAGTACACTGTTATGATGTTACTAAAACTTCTGACTGTTCTTATGGAGGAAAGAGGCACTGGGCCAGTAAAAGAGTGCTACATGTCTTGGAGGTAAAGTTGGGGCTCTTGTCTGCTGGACATACCTCACACACGTAGGATTATCAGATGGAGGAGGAATCCAGGACCTAGCGTGTCAGCAAGAAACAAAACAAATCATAAAAACAACTCTCTTCCAGTCTAACCCCTCCACCCTATAAAAGATTGGACCTGACTGGCCTGCAAGACATACAACAACATTGTCCTATTCCTCAGCTATAAAACACACCTCCTTGTCAGCTGCCCTGAACTTTTCCTCTCTCCTCTCCCTCTCAGAATTCTGGATGTGCCTTTCTCTATACCAAAATCTTTTCAATCCCACACCAGTACCTGTCACATGTAACTCTTCCATTCTGGCAGAAAATAACACAGCTCTATTTGGCCCTATAGCTATGGACTTTCCAGCCCTAGTCTCCCCCATATTAACCTGCTTCAAACTCACTGGTACAGGAGACTGTAGGCTTTAGAAAGCCTGATCTCTATTCCCTAGGCTTTATAAAGCCTGATCTCTGTTTCCTAAACTCAACTTTTCCCTTATCTAGTTCCTCCTGTACCCCTCTGGGAATATTTTTCCTCTGTGGCCGCTCCATCTATTGTTGCCTACACACTAACCATTCTGGTCTTTGCACCTGAGATTGCCTCACCCCCTCAAGTCTCTTTTGTAAATGTCTCCACCCTAACTCAGGCCCTGATGTATCCCCCTACTTCCAGACAAAAAAGAGATGCCATCCTCCCTGTCCTCCTTGGAGCAGGCATAGTGGCTGGAATGGGCATGGGCATCGCAGGCATTAGTATGTCAACCCACTTTTACCACAAACTGTCCCTAGAACTTAATGATACCCTGGAAAGAGTAGCAGACCCTTTAGTTACCCTTCAATCCCAATTAATCCTTTAGCTGCAGTAGTCCTCCAAAATCGTTGAGCCTTAGATTTAAATTACAGTAGAAAAAGGAGGCACATGTATTTTATGGGAGAAGAATGTTGCTTCTTTGTTAACCCATCAGGAATAATTACAGGCAAAGTAAAAGAATTCCAAGAATGAATCCAACAGAGACAGACAGATCTTGAATCATCGAATCTCTGGTCCTTATTCAATTCCTGGCCTTCTTGGTTATTTCTTATTTTAGGGCCACTAATTATGGTCTTTCTCGTTCTCAGTTTTGGTCCAGTAATCCTCTGCCTCATCTTCTGATTTATTGATCAGGCAGTCACCCAAAAGACAAATGCTCATATCCTCACTCTCCGTGGATATCAACCAGCGCAGACTAAAGACCCAAGAGTGTTCCTGTAAACACCGCTTCCTTCCCCCTCCTTCCTATTTTCCTTACAGGTAGCCCACGCTGCCCTTCAACTCACAGGAAGCAGTCAAAGAGACACCACGCTCATCACCCTGCCTCCTTATAATAGACTAAAAAGACTAGGATGATAGGGCCAAGGTAGGGACTCGCCCAAATAGAACTGTCTTGCCCAAGAAGGAATGAATGCCCGAATGTCCCACCTAGGAAGAAATGAATACACCACTCCCTACCCCTCTGAACGTTTATATTCCCATCCACCTTAACCCACTTGCTGACTTCTTTTTCGAACTCAGCTCACTTGCACCTGAGTGTAATAAAGGCCGCATTGCCCACACAGAACTTGGACTCTGATTTCCTTTTGTTCACATCTCAGAATAATTTCTCATTTTCGGTCTTTAACCTCTCAGTAATAAACTCCTTGTCTCATGCTAGAACTCCTCCTATTACTTGAATAATAACACATGAACTTCTAGCAGCCAGATTTCTTAACACTCCTTTTGTATTTTCTGTTGCTTTATTCCCTCTTGATGCCTTTTTGGAGTTGTCCTCAACTCAGTCTTCTAGCTGACTAGTTCTAGGATAGGGGCTGGCTTGGTTTGGGTTCCTATGAAAGCAGAGCCTGAGGTCAAGGTGCCTGTTACAGGAGATGACGTCAGGGAGCAGAAGGGATGGAGCAAGGAGAGTTGGATAGAGAAAAACTCCACATAAATCTATGTTATTGAGTTAGTTATTGCTGTGGGCAATGAGGGGCCAGTTCCACTGGTGACTCTGAGAAATGTGTAGAATGTGTTTCAGGATTATCCCACTGAAGGGACGAACAGCTGGCGGACTTTCTTCCTATGTTCATCCCATACAGATTCTACTGGGTAAAGGTTGTTTCTGGGGCTGCCACTTCTCCCATACTTCCCACTGCCCCTGCATAGGTGGATGGCAATCTCCTGAGGCAAAAACAAAGAGAGGTTCTAGCATGCACTTGAGTAGATGCAGAGGCATTGTGTGTGGACCAGTCCATCACAGCTGCACTGAAATCAGGGGACCCAGGGCATGAGGTGTAAGGACCACAGCATTTTCTCAGGATCTTACCCTCAGGGCAGAAAGTTTACAAGACTGTCCCACTGTCCCACCTCCCTGACCCAGGGAGCCTCTTTATACCTCAGCCTCAAGCACTGTCCCTCCTCAGGATCCCATCTCTCTGGATTGGCTCATTCGGCCTCAGGGTGTGTGTGTGTGGGTGGGGAGGTGGAGTCCAGTCAGGGTCTCTGTCTTGTGATTTTCCTTGGTGAGCCACCCTCTCAGCGCTTGTCACCCATTTCTGTAGCATCAGGCTGCAGAAGCCTATCTTCTCATGAGGAGAGACTGGATGGAGAATGACTTGCCTGGGCCTCACAGTGACAAGGAAAGGACACAAGAAAGTTCTTCCCAGCATGACAGTCCTCCTAGACTCCATGCTCCCCTTTCAAGTCAACCAGTGGCCAGTTTTAAAGATCCCACCCCTTTAGCTTCTTTGAAGCATCCTCCTCTCCTTTCTCCTTGCTGTTGAAGCATTCATTGTTCCATGGCTGAGAGACCCCCGGGCCTCATCTCTCTTATATTTCTGCTTTGGAGTAAATTTTAGATTGTTTTCTGCTCAGTGGTAGCCCCTCAGGTCAACTTCATGCAGAAACAAGGGATTGGCTTCTGCACAGGCACGCATCTCATCAGGCCTTTCAACCTTCATAAAGGATGCCACTCTTTTCCCTGCCTGCCCCCCATGGCTGGCTTCTGTCTGCACCTAAATCCAACTAAGAATATCTGCACCCTAAAAACTTCAAGAGATCATAACTTTGAAATCACGGCTGATCAACGAGTTTCAAAATTTCTATCAAAAAAAATAATACAGAGAATTATACAAAACGTATAATATTCATTACCTTTTCTTTGTCTCAAGCCAAGCCATCAGATCTGCATACTCTGTTTGTAACATCCTGGAATTCTTTTAAATAACTAGTTTAGCATTATTCCATTGGACGTTATTACAGGAAATTGTTAGAAACAGTATTAGGTTTCTCATTTTTGTATTTATTGTTAGGATGTTGTTGAGGACACTGCTCATTATATTGCAAATTACTTGTTGATAAAAATTTACTGGAAAATTTTCTCTCGAGTCTGCTTACCAGTAAAGTCTTTTCTACTCATAACAAATTTGCTATAGATAGACTGTTTTAAAGACACCATGAACTACCTATGCATACATGTAACTACATATGTATACGTACAACTTGTGTTTTCTTCTTTGCAATCATTGCAGGAAGCTCAAAGTCAAATTTGTGTGTATCAAGCAACTATTTAGAATTTTTCTAAATGGAGTTGGTGAAATAAAATCTTTTATAGTTTTGCTCTCATTTTTATCGTCACATGAATTTTGCCTTTATTCAGTTTTCATCTTTTATATATTTATGGAATCTACCTTAAGTCCTTTTGAAAATGAGGTGGGATTGAGTGGCAGCAATGAACAAGAAAAATAAAAACAGCAGCGGGGAGTGAACTGCAAGCTCTGGAGAGTTCTGATTCAGTGCTTCCAGGGTCCCAGTACTGATGAGGGGATAAAGCCCTGGACATGGAGGTGGTGCCTGGGTGAGGGTGTGTGGGGAGAGGAGCCAGGGATGAGGTCTGAGGACATCTTTAATGGTGGATGGAGGAAGAGAACTCACAAAGGAGATAAGAGTGAAAGGCCTGCAGCGAGGTTGGAGGAAACCCGAGAGACGATGGCCTTGGCAGCAGTAGAATGTAGATTCGTCTTCTCTTTTAAAGTATTTCAAACAAACCCATCATGTTTCCATTCCATCCTTTTTCTCAAAAAAATCAACCAGAGGGATCCACAGTTGAAAGACTTAATTAGGCATAGCTTATTCAGCGTGACAGTCCTTTATGAATTTTTTTCCCCCTGAATCAAAAAAAGGCTACCCACGGAGAGACAAGCTTTCCTTTTTCCACCTAAAGTTCACTTCCCACGTTCCAGCAGCCTTGACAGCCCCCTGTCACTCTGGGCTAGGGCCAGGGACAGCGAAGCTTCCGGTGCTTTCAGCCTGAGAGCATGCCCTGGTCCACCCGCGGACCCCTCAGGCAGCAGGGGCCAGAGCTCTGGAAGCACCTGCATCTAAAAGTGACGTCAGCGCTCACTGGGCATCTTGGAGCAGCAGGGAGGCGGAAGTGAATTTCTGCAGGGAGACACCTGGGCTCATAATTTAGGCTACTTTCACTTCCTCCCCCACTTGGCAATCAAAACCGGAGATGCTTTAGAGCTTTCTTTTGTGCTGCCTGGAGAGGAGATGGGCTCATTGTGCCAATGGGCAATTACTTCACATTGCTCTGAAGAGCACTGGCTGCAGCTGTCTTGGAGCAGGAGCTTAGTGAGGTGGATTCAAAGTGTCTTATCTCACCAGAAATCCAGGAAGAGGCTTCAAACATCCTGCAGGAACACTTACTGAGCAACTTTCCAGAAAAATTAGCCTCAGTGAGTCACAGCTGGTCAGTCTCCCTATGTGAATATTTGTTAGTGTAGGTATGTGGGCTAGAGCTTGTCAAGGTCAGTGGACCAGAGGAACACGAATAGCCATCTCTGAAAATGAAAAGCTTGAGTTTTATAAAGAATATTCGAAGACATGGCCCATTTTAATCTTCACAGCCACCCCATCAGGGTCAAGAATCATGCAGAGATGGGGCCCAAACTCAGGTCTATTTCAGTTCTTGGGTTTATCATAGGGCATTTTTTCTTTCAGAGAGCAATCCAGAACCCCTAAGTAAATAGATTAGTTGCTGGAGTCCACTTCGTCATATCATGAGCCCTAGTCCTTCCTTCAGGAACAATCTACAGGGTTTATCAGCTCAGGGCAGCCTTCCTCCTCTCCCAGCATCTTGCTTTCATCTCCCTGCTCCCACTTTTCTTTCACTGGCTTTCATCGTCTCTCTCACGCCATTAAAAACATCCTGCAGTCCCTTTGAACCTGTTGCATGACATAGGAGGGCCCTATGACTTGGCCAGAGAACAGTCACCACCACATAAGGCCTGGTTAATAAGAGTTATTCTCTGGACGAGACGGGACCCGGGGAAGGGTGACATGTGTGTCATTTTTGCTCCCTAACTTCTCTATGAGGTTGATGCTCTGGAAATAACGCAGAAAGGCCTGAAACCCAGGGGCCCTGGCTCTGTGTGACTTTGAGCAGTGACAAGATTTCTGGAATTTTTCCTCCTCATTGGTAAGAGACCTCTTCCAGCACTAATAGTCATCTCTGTGGTAGAAACCAGGATTTTTACCAGTGCTTTTGACTCACTAGTGGCGTTGAGCCCCAATTTCTGGATTCTGCAAATGGAAATATGGGGGAAATCATATGAAAGAAGGGGTGATCTTTTAGCCTGAGCCAGGAGAATAATGTCATTTCCTTGTCCATTGCTTTCTGGGCAGGAGAATAAGTATCTCCAGTACCTATAACAGCACTTGGACATAGCATGTGCTCAATTAGTATTAAGTGAATCATTGAATTCATAAATTGAACTCGAATACCAAGAAATCCAATATTTCTTATTTCACAATTCAAAACCCTAAACAATATTCGAAAATATTTGTGCTTTTGTCCATGTGCTAAGTACACATACGTGATAGTCCATGGTCTCCCTACCATCCTCCAAAAGCAGATTCAACAGGATCTGAGGTGTCTTTGGCATGTTCTATTCTTGCTAAAATTTGAGGCTGTGTTAGTTAAGAGAAATAAAATATTGCAAACAAGAAGAAAAGCCTCCTCATAGACATGAACAGACAATGTACAGAAAAAAAGAAGCGAAAATTACCCTGCACTCTTGGGAAAGATGTCCATGTCATACATTTATCTCATTAAAAGATAAGTATAAATTAAGACACCATTTCCCACCAGGAAGAGTAGCAAAAATCCAAAATTTGGACCACACACTCTCTCGTAAGGCTATGCTGAGAAAAATACTCTTACCCACTGGTGGCAGGAATGAAAAATGGCATAACCCTGAGGGAAAGGAATCTGGGGAAACTTCACCCTGTTATACATACGTCTACCATTTGGCCCAGCAATCACACGGGAGATTTATTTTTTAGGAATCTCAATTCCGGAACACAATCCCAAAGCCACATTGGCAAAAATATGACAAAATATATGTACAAGGTACTGAGACAGCATTATTTGCAATAACAAAAGGCTGGCAAGAACCTGAATGAATAAAGCCAACAGTTACATAAGCAGTACCTCAGTCAAATAATGATACACTCCAGTGTAAACCGAAAGGAGATCGTCTCTAGATAACTGCAGTGAATTAATCTCTAGGCTATATTGTTAAGTGAAAGAGATGAAGTGAAGAAGAGCATGTATGTTATGCTACGTTAGCATAAGAAAGGAAAGGATCTCTCTAGCTACCTGTCTCTGTAGGTATGCATTTGCTGACATTATGAAAACCAATAGGAGAATAACAAAAAATTTAAAAATCATTTTATAGAGGAGGTCAGAGGGGAACATCTTCGAATACTCCGAATATTTATCTTTAGAAACATAAAATTTTTTAAAAGTAGAAAACAGAATGAAAAAAAAAAAATTAATCCCTAAAAAGCAAAACCAAAATAGAACCAGATTATATCTATGTATCCAGTTAACAGCATTATCAAAGAGAAACTACTTCAAATTACTTTAAAATAGCAACTTCGCCACATATTCCCATTGGGATCAACTCTAAAGACAACAGGACAACAAAAACAAAACCTTCATCATCATATTTTTGGTAGTAGAGTTGGCCTTGCCATTCTGAGATTGCTGTGTTGCAGGACAAAGAAAAGTGATAGTTTGGTTTCTTTGAAAACCTGATATTTTTGGTGTGGTTGAAAGGAGATAAAGATGTAAGATTAGTGAGTTTCAAGTAGGAGCCTGAAGACCTGAACTTCATTGTACTATTGGCCTGTACTTCTTGCTGCCAGTATGAAATCATGATGTATTTAATCTTAAAAATACACATTCTCTAGGGTCAGGAGCAGTGGCTCATGCCTGTAATCCCAGCACTCTGGGAGGCTGAGGTGGATGATCACCTGAGCTCATGAGTTCGAGACCAGCCTGAGCTATAGGGAGACCCCATCTCTAAAAATAGCTGGGCATTGTAGCAGGTGCCTGTAATTCCAGCTACTCAAGAGGCTGAGGCAAGAGAATTGCTTAAGCCTAGGAGTCTGAGATGGCTGTGAGCTATAACACCATGGCACTCTACTGGGGGCAACAAAGTGAGACTCTATCACAAACAAACAAACAAAAAATACACATTTTCTAGTTCTGTCTACTGAAGAGACCCTGACAGTAATCAGGGTCTCTAAGACCAACTGCAGGTTCAATGATTCTCCAGAAGGACTGACAGCTTAGCAAAGCTGTTGTACTTACACTTTATTACAAAGAAAAAAATACAGATTAAAATCAGCATTGGAAAAAGACAAATAGGGAAGATTCCAAGAGAGACATAAGGATAGTCTTAATTTTCCCAGCAATGATACACAGCAATACAAACTATTGTTAACCACAGAAGCCTTGCTGTCAGGTTATTTTAGTGGGTATCAGTCATGTAGGCATGACTCTCTAGAATAGTCAGTTGATACTGAGTGGCCCAAGGCTCCTTTCACAAATCACATTGTTAGCACACGACTATGTCAAAAGTCCCACATAAACAGACATTCTTATCAGGAAGGATATCCCATGGGCTTAGAAGTTATCTTCTAGGAGTTGGGAAAGGGCTAAAACATACTTTGGAATATGCAGGGTTTGGATAACCCACGTCTGCTGAGTTAATACTTTACTGTAAACTGACAGTGAGGCACCATTAGTGCACAGGTTGTGGTCTTTAAACACCATTGCCCACAAAAGAAAATGGGGCTTTTTTTGGGAAATGGCTGAATCTAGTTCTAGGGCAGGAAATGTACAAGGTGAGCCTAAAACATATTGTTATACTCCTATCGGAGAGTAAAGTAAGGATGTTAGCAAGGAACTGTTGGAATTGTGTCATTAGGACTCAGAATTCACTCGAAATAAATTGCTGCCAGCAAGAAATGAGGTAATTTATGCAACAATAAAGATAATTGTTACAGTAGATTAAAGTACATTAAAAAACACACATCCATTTTTTTTTAGTGATACTAAAATAACCATAGCAACTCATTGACCCTCTTTGGAAGATGCTTGGAACAACCTACATCATTAATTTGAAAATAGGTAAATAAAATATTTGTTCTCTCCTTACAAAATGATTAGAGAAATCAGATAGTTAATGTGGGATGGATGTAGAGGGGTTTCTCTTTGTAAAATTACTTCAGTTGAAAAAAAAAGAAAAAGGAAATGATAGCATTAGAATATTACTGTTTTTCAAACCCTACTTAACTAATAGATCTGGGTAATGGTCATCAACCCCCAAAAGAGCAAAAAAAAGGAGATTGTTTCTCCTATTAGAAGTGCAAACACCATATGTAAAGCAGGCTTGGAGGAAGGGAAGGACCAAAATGTGACAAAGCATCTAGATCTAATTGCTAGTGTATGGATGATACAGGGGACAGAGGAACACTTTAAATGACCCAGAGGGCAGCCATATAGTCAGGAAAATCTAGACTGTGGGACACAATAGTTCAACTATAGGAAACTACAGATCTTGTTTTATAACAAAAAAAAATTTAATTTGCAGAAAATAAGGGAGAACCTATGGAAAAACAGACATATCAACAAATTAGAATATATGATACTTACATCCTAATTCAAACTATCAAAGTGTAAAACAAAAAGCAAAAACAAAGCGATTGCTAAGATAACTGGGAAATATGAAAACTGACTAATAATATTAAGGAATTATTATAAATTGATTTTAGGCATGTACTGAGATTGCCTGGTTTATTTATTTGAGTGCTTATCTTTCATGTATACAAACTGAAATCTTTACAAATTAAAATGATAGGATGGACACCACTGCATTCTAGCCAGGATGACAGAGTGAGATCTTGTTTCAAAAAAAAAAAAAAAAAATGATAGGGATGTTTGGGATTTGCTTCAAAATATTCTGGTAGGAAGTACAGGGTGTGGATGGGGTTATAGATGAAACAAAATTGATTATATGTGTACCATATTGATAATTGTTCAATTGGGATGAGATGTACATAGGTTCTTTATATGCTCTTTCTACTTTTGTGTGTTTGAAAATTCCTACAACAGAAAGTAAAACAAACAAAACAACAACAAAAACAGAAGACCTATATCAAATAACAAGGCAGCCCCCGTGTTTTGATTGAAAACAAAAATAATAGATAGCCTCATGCGTTCATTTATTCATACAACAAATATTTATCCATCATCTATTCTGTGCCAGTGGAATAACGGCAGTGAACAAAGAAAAAGAAAAATTCCCTTCCCCTATGGAGTTTATGCCTGTAGTGGGAAAAGGCAATTATAAATGAAATAACTATCTAAAGCAAAGCATGTCAGATGCTTATGTCTACAATAGAGAGTAAACAATCATACCAGATCTCTAGAGAATGTAGGGGGAGTGTTATTTTGAAGAAGGGGACCAGACCTCACTGAGAAGGAAATGTTTGAGCAAACACATGGAGAGAGCCTGCAAAAAGTCTGTGGAAAGAGCGTTCAAAGGTGGACCAGCCACTGCAAGAGTCCTGGGGCAGAAGTTGCCTAGAATACTGAAACAAGAGCAAATCCAATCAGGGACGATTACCTGACTGGGTCCAAGAGACAATGGGAAGAGAGAATTTGAGATCATGAAGAAAAGAAAATTATTCTGCACATTATTCTATGGCTGTAGTAGAGTGAACGAGGGAAACGTACCAGCATTCAGGGTCCCCTTGGAGGTGGTGGCTGTGAATTCATAGCGAGACTGGGCAGCGTGGCTGTGCTTTACTCCAGCTTCACTCAGATGTGTGGGTATTGACATGGAGTAGGGTGAGAAGCATGACCAGAGGGGTAGTGCAGGGCCCTGGTGGCTACAGAAAGGACTTTGAATTTTATAAGAATTGAGAGAAAAAACCATGAGAGGTTGATTTGTTTTTAAGCAGCTTTATTGAAGTACATATTAGTTTTCTGGGGCTTCTGTGCAATTACATAAACTGTGTGGTTTAAAACAATAGTAGACATTCATTCTCTCACAGTTCTGGAAGATGGAAGTCTTAAATGGGGTATCTGGAAGCTGAGCTCTGACAAATGATAAGATTTTGAGGAAGGGAGCTAATGGAGACACAGCTAAGACTGAGGACCAACCAGTAAGACAAGAGAGGTCTGAGAGAGTGGTGTCCTAGAAAACAAGTGATGAACCTGTTTCAACTGTGTCTTAGAAATGTTGCTAATGGCTTGGTTAAGATGAAGACTGAGACTTTGACCATTCAGTTTAGCCATGTAGAATCACTGGTGACCTTAATAAGAGTAATTACAGTTGAATGGCAGGGATGCCAAACTGGGTTCAAGAGAGAATGAGAAGAGAGAATTTGAGGACAGAAGGAAAAGAGAATTATTCTGAGAAGCTTTTCTTTGTGGTCTCTTCTGAATGCTTCTTTCTTAGTGAAGTGCAAAGCTAGGAGTGTGGATAGGAAGGAAGTGTTCATTCCTTCTTTCCTTCATTTTAAGGAAAGAAGAGTGGGAGAGTGAGCAGACCAGGAAAATACAGCTCTAGTGTGGGAGGGGACGAGAGAAACCCACCAACATTCAGGGCCCCCTTGAGGATGGTGGCTGTGAATTCATAGTGAGACTGGACAGCGTGGCTGTGCTTTCCTTCAGCTTCATTCAGATATAAGGGTGTTGACATGGAGCAGGCAGAGAGCTGAGTGTAGCGAGGTGTTAGATTGTGCCACACAGTTGATGAGTTAGGGAGGAGAGGATGTATGCAAGGGGGTGATTGTAACACTTGATTGTAGATTTTTCACATGTTAAGGCTCAAAGTGAACACAAGTGTGCTAAGAGATACGTGAAAATGGTGATTAAATCAATGATTATGGGTCCTCATTGGACCTAAAACAAGTTCAACAGTAGAAAAATTATTGAATGGATTGTCAGAAGGTAGGAGCTAAAAAAAAAAAAAAAAAAGGAAATGGTGAGCATGGAGTGTAATGCTTGAAATGGATTGTTGTGGAGGAGTTGTGCCTTTGGTAACGATAAGGACCATATTGTATGTCTAGGAAAGTAGGTAGCAGAGGCGAGACGAAAGACAGGTTCACCAAGGAAAGGAAGTCAAAGAACTGAGACATCAGGATTTGAGAAGATCATCTGTATGGTGATGAAATTCCCAGGAACTTTGGCAGAAGTAGTATTGAAGGATGACAGAGGACAGAGAGCCCAGAGCTAAAATTGTCAAAGAATGAGTGGGCGTGATCTGATGGGGTAGATAACAACAACAGTGAGGAATCAGTGATATGACCTGTCAACAGGACATTAAAACCTGGCATTTTTTAGGGAGAAGGAAGGAAAATGGCATGTAAATGGGAAGAGGAGCCAGAGGACACTCACCTCACTCTAAGCCTGGGGCGACATGAGGAAGAGGGTGGACTCAGCATAGTGGAAAGGAACAAGCAGCGTGAAGGTGAGGGTAACAGTCTGACCAGAGGAGGTGCAGGCTGGACTGTGTGCCCATGACTGTCCTTGAGCTCTGGAGGGCACAGAGGAAGGGTTTTATGAGCTGGGGAGGCCAGAAGAGAAATGTGCAGAGCTGAAAGGGGATTTCAGTGTGGGAGAAGAGGGTTGACCTAGGAGTCTGGTGTACGGGGGCACAGGGTGAGGGCAGGATGGCGCAAACATGAATAAATGTCCCGATAGTCTCCAGGCAGATGGTGGTGAGGCCACTACAGGTTAGGTATGAGAGAGTGGTGAGGTCTGGGGCCACAGTGACACTCTTGTCAACCAGCAATGAAGAGGCTGGGGGGATCCTGTCTCACTCGAGTATTCAGAGATGTCTGGAGGTCCTGGAGGTCAGGGTGAGGCTGTCTTACCCAGAATTTACCTGAAGCCAAGCAATATTCTAAGTGTGTTAAATCTCTTAAACTTCCCAACAACCCTATAGGGTAGTTGTTATTATATCAGCACTTTTAGAAGAGAAGCATAGAAATGTTAAATAATTTGCCCAAGGTCATATAGCCAGTAGGTGGTGGAGTCCAGATTTAAATGGGGGCAATCTGCCCCAGAACCTGGGTTTTTGACCGCTAAACAATACCAATGTTTAACATTCATTGAATATTGCTGTGCACTTTCTAAGAATAGGAACCAATGTTCATATTTTTCACCTTTACACTTGGTCTAATACCCAGTATTTAGATGTTAATAAATGTCTGAATGTACAAATGAATGAATGAATAAATAGATCTATGAAATAAACAAATTTGACTGTGGTTCGAATGGTAGGGGTTGGTTTAAAAATCAAGTGAAAATGTTCCTTTGTCATACCAAATATTAAAAACTTGTAAAGCTATAATAAGTAAAACAGTATAAGAGCACATGAATCGAATGGAACAGAAAGTTTGAATTTTATAAATTTATTATATGAAAAAGCAGCATTTTGGGCAGGACACAGTTGGTTACCAATCTGGAAAAAAATACAATATGAATGTATAACCCACATTGTCACTAGGATATAATTTCAATGGATCAAAAGTTAAAATATGAAACAAAAGTTAAAATATAAAACAATGATGTTCTTAAATGCCAAGAAGCAAATGTGGAATACATATATTTTTCATCTCAAATGGGGGAATGGCCTTTCTAATGTAACACAAAACCAAGATGCAAAGAACGAGTGGGCGTGATCTGGTGGGGTAGATGACAACAGTGAGGAATCAGTGATATAAATCTGACCAAATAAAATTAAAAATTTCAGCATGGCAAAACCACAATTTGCAAAAATAAGTCTTTCCACTATGCTGATTCCACCCTCTTCCTCATAAATATACAATAAGCTGGGATAAAATATACGCAACTCATGTCATAATAAAGGGCTCTTACAAATCAAGATTAAAATAAACAACTCAGTAGCGTAATGGACAAAAGATAGGAAATGATTCACAGAAAAAAAAATGTAAATTACCCTTAAACATAAGAAACATCCTTGGCCTCACTCACAAGAAGAGAAATTACAATTAAAATTATTCTATAGGTTGGGCACCTGCTGTATCCCAGCACTTTGGGAGGCTGAGGCAGGAAGATCATTTCAGGCCAGGAGTTTAAGACTAGCCCAGACAAGAAAATCAGCCAGGAGTAGTGTCATGTACCAATATAGTCCCAGTTACTCAGGAAGCTGAGGTGGGAGGATTGCTTGAGCCCAGGATTTAGAGGCTGCAGTGAGCTAGGTTCATGGTACTGCACTTTAGCCTGGGTAATAGAAACACCATCTCTTAAAATTTCTTTTTTACCGTAATACCATTTTTGTTTTAGATATGGGCTCTCACTATGTTGCCCAGGCTGGTCTTGATATCCTAGGCTCAAACAATCCTCTTGCCTTAGGCTCCAGAGTAGCTGGGATTATAGGTGTGCACTACTGCAACTAGATTTGCAATACTGGCTTTGCAAAACCATTTTGACCTATTACACCAGCCAAACTGCAAAACATAGTTTCATAACACTATATGATGAGGTAGAGAAACAGATACAGTTATGTACTTATATATGTGCAAAATTACATATGTACAAGGGTATTCATTGCAGATTTTGTAACAGCAAAACAGAAGAAGAACCTAACTGAACAAGAACAGAAATATGTTACACCCACATCATGGTGTGTTGCTTTATGCACACGTAAATACATGCACCTGTTAAGAAAAATGAGGATATGAATAATACAGAATGAGCTCCCAGATACATCAGGTGAAAAAAACATCAAGTTGCAGAATGGTGTACAGTATCTGACACTATAAGGACATATTACTCCCAAATACAATTTTGAATATTCTAAGCTGAAAAATTTTGACAAAAGAATTCTCAAGAAGGTCATTCTGACCTAACCTCCCTCATCCTGGTCCCCTGAAGGAGGTCATAAAACCTAGGAAGGATTTTCTGACTTTCCCCTGAAATGGGCTGTGAATGGAAAAGAACTCAAACTCTGTAAAATAACTTAAAGAGGTTTATTCTGAACCAAATATGTGTGACCATGGCCAGGAGACCCACACCCAAGAAGACTTTAGCAAGTGGCCTTGCTGTGGTTAGGTTACAATTTTGTTTTATACGTTTCAAGAAGGCAGGGATTACACGTAAAGTCATAAATCAATACATGAAAGGTGCACCTTGGTTTGGCCTGAAGAGGCAGGACTTTGCAAGAGGTATTACAGGTTATAGGTGGGTTTAAAGATTCTTTGATTTGTCATTTTGTTAAATGAAACTTTGTCTAAAGACTTGGAATGTTTTAAGTTAGGGAAGTCTGTTAATTAGAGACAGGCCACCAACAGACTCAAGGGATCTGTTAAGTAAATTGAGGACCCGTTTAAACTTTGTCTTGCATCACCTTAGGCCTTTAATATGTTACAAAGGGTATCTCCAAGAAGGGATGGGAGCATGATGAAGCATGTCTGACCTCCCTTCTCGTGGTCAGCAACTCAGCTTTAGGGTATTTCTGGGTTCCCTTGACTAAGAGGGGATCCATTCAGTCATCTGGTAGGGGGGCTTAAGACTTTATTTTAGTTCACAAGGTTATAAAACTGTCAAGTGAGAGGTCTCTTCCCTATGACTGGAGAAAAGGAACATCTTTACTTCCGAAGACTGAGATGCCAAAAAGAACTGAACAGACTTAGCTAAGTTTCCTCCAGTTTATTACCAATTTTTCCCTTTTTTGTCCTATTCTGTTTCTCCATGACTATCTATCTATTCTTCATCAAATCTACTATGAGAAACACTCAGGTTTACCTGTTCATTCAAGTCTTCATTTCTTTCTGAATGAAGGTTTCCATGTTGTGTAGAATTTATACATATATATGCTTTTTCTCTTGTTAATCTAGTTTTGGCTATAGGGCCTCAGCCATGAACCTAAGATGAGTAGAAGGAAAGATATTTTTCCTCCCTCCCATTATCATTTCTATTTTTACAAAAGGGGATAAAGAATATATGAATGTATGCTCAATTGCTATGGTTCTATAGGTGCAAAATCCTTTGGAAGGATACACAAAAACCTGGCCACACTGGTTTCTGGGGGAAAGGACTTAAGTACATGGAGGTAAAGGTGTCATGCTGGTGTGCCCTTTGTATCTTCTGAATTTGAACTACATAAATACAGGTCCTATTTCAAATAGTAGTAGTGATACTAATTTAAAAGATCATAGTTTGTCCTCAAGTTGGGGAGACAAAATATACATACACTGCTTCACCATAAGATGGAAAAATGGTAAGTGTCCTAAGAGAGGTGGAGACAAGATTGTGTTCTGGGCTTGGCTAGAAAGTCAGGGCTGGTGGAAACTTAGGCAGGCAGAAGTGTGAGCTTGTATTATGTTTAAATATACTTCCAGGGAACTGAAGGGAGTGTTCCAATCTCCAAGTTATGCCATGTTCTGTAGCGCTTTAGCCTCCAACAAGTTTTTTGGTTAAAAGAAGATGCCAGAAAATTGAAACATTCCATAAGGGTGCTGGTAGCATCTGGTAAAAAAGCTCAGGGTCCAATGTCACTAGTTAGCGGGTTTTAAGTGCTCATCACCCTCCTTGGTGACCTGTTCCAATGTTCAAGTAGCTGTGCTTAACACCATCAGTGTGCCAGTGGGAGACAGAAAATGTATGTTATTTTTAGCAAATTTTAGTACAACTGGTGGATGCTCTTTGGACTCTGCTGGCAGATTTGCTTCTTAGCTCCTGGGAAGCTAAATTTACTTAAATTGCCATCCTTGTCTGTCACCTCAAGTGGCGAAATGGACTTTTTAGATTTCTCAAACTGTGATGCAGTGGGTGAATAATATCCCAAGGTGGCTTCCAACTAAGGCTGGATTGAAATTTTAGTTTTCTTTTTTTTTTAAAGCTACATAAAGACACAAAGTTTCAGCTCAGTAATTAACTGGTAAAGCATAGAACCCTTCCTCCTTTATTTTCTAAAATAGAAGAAAGGTCTCAGGTAACTTACTAAATCATTAGCCCTACCCATTCAACTAGAGAAATGTCTTAAAGAAAGATTAACACACCATAACTATATTGCACTGTTTTATTGCCCGAGTCACTAAAAAGCCTCTTGTTTATTTTTTTCTTTAACTGCATGCAGTTCCGTTATAAAAGCCTCTATTAAAATTTCTCTTTACTGTTTGTTTAAATGTAATATTTCTCATACATTCCTCTGTTTTCTTGCTCCTCCACCCCAGGGGCAATTGCTATCTTGAATCCTGTGCTTATCATTTCCAGTTTGTGGCTTGTCTTTTCTTTTTATGAACAGAATTTTATGACTTTAACGACTTTATGACTTTAATGTAGTCACATATATTAATAGTTTACTTTATAGTGAACTCTTCCTGTATTATGCATAAAAAAATTCCTACAACCTGGAAGTCAGAAAGGTATTATTTCATATTTTCTTCTAAAAGTTTTAAATGTTTCCTTTTTACATTTAAATCCTTAACCCATGTGGAATTGTTTTTGTGTATGTGTGGATGGGGTGGGGAAGAGGTCCAATTTCAATTTCTTGCACTGATGCATTTACAATTAATAATTATTTCTGGACAATTTTCTGAACAGTCACATTGTTCTGAAATGCCACCTCTACTATATATCACAGCTCAATAAATGTGAGTCTTTTGATCTGTATCATTGGTTGATTTGTCAGTCCTTACTTCCGTACCTTGCAATCTTTTTTTTTTTTTTTTGTGGTTTTCGGCTGGGGCTGGGCTTGAACCTGCCACCTCCAGCATATGGGACCAGCGCCCTACTCCTTGAGCCACAGGCGCCGCCCCCAAGTACCTCGCAATCTTAATTATCATTATAAGCTTTATAATAAACTGAAGATCTGATGGGGTTACTCCCCTTGCCCTCACCATATCATTCTTTTATTGAAGCATCTCAGCTTTTCTTTTTCTTTATTCTTTCTAGAATTAGCGTGTGAAGAACCACAAAAACAAGGTTGGCATTTTCATTGGAATTGCCTTGAATCTACAGATGAGCACGGAGACACTTGAGATCTTATAACAAACAGTGAGCCTATCCATCAACATAAGTTTCTCTACTTATTTAAGTCTTTATTAATGTTTTTCACCATAGTTTTACAATTTTCTGTGTAGAGGGCCTGTATATTTTTTGGTAAAATTTATGACTAGATACCTTATCGTTCTGTAATTCTGTTCTAAAACATAAATTTCCTAGACTGTATCCGATGTATGGAAATGCATTTGGTTTTTTATATTGATGTGACAGTCAGCTGAATCTCATTTTATAGATATAATTTTTTAACTTTTTCGTAGACAACTATATTAGGGAATAATGATAATCTTATTCATTCTTTTCCAAACCCTGTGCTTTTATTTACTTTCTTATTATTGTACTTACTAGATATTCCAGTGCACTATTGATAGGAGTAGCAGCAGAAGGCATTTTTTTTTGTCTTGTTCTTGATTTTAAAGAAAATGCTTTTAAAGTTTTGTTGTTGAAGGCCAGCATGGTGGCTCATGCCTGTAATCCTAGTGCACTGGGAGGCTAAAGCAGGTAAATTGCTTGATCTCAGAAGTTTAAGACCAGTCTAAGCAAGGGCAAGATCCTGTCTCTACTAAAAATAGAAAAACTAGCCAGGTTGTATGGCAGGTGCCTTGAACTCAAGAGATTGAGGTTGTAAATTATGATGACTCCAAGGCCCTCTACCCAGGGCAACAGAATCAGACTCTGTCTCAAAAAAAAAAACAACTCCAGAAAAATAGCACTCTGGGTGGCTGAGGCACGTGGATTGCCTGAGGAGACCAGCACGAGCAAAACTGAGATCCTATTTCTAAAAATAGCCAGACATTGTGATAGACACCTGTCCCAGCTACTTGGAAGGCTGAGACAAGAGGATCACTTGAGTCCAAGAGTTTGAGGTTGCTGTGAGCTATGACACCACAGCACTCTAACTAGGGCGATAAAGTGAGACTTTGTCTTAAACAAAAAAAACTTTTATTGTTGAAACTGCAACAGGGTTTCAGGCCTAGGTCCAGTTGTGCATTGAACAAAGATCCAATCATTGAGACAATGAAGATTGCCAAGGAAGAAAGGAGAATGGAAGAAGCTGTCACAGATCCATTTCTCCAACTAATAAGCATCATGGGTGGAGGTGCCCTGTCACTTGGGACCTAGTGAGGGGCAGGTGAGTACTGGCGGCAGGAAGGCTGTCCTGGGCCCTTCAGAATCTCAACTCCTTTGTCTTGCAGCAGACCTATCATTTCTGGGAAACAACTCAAAAGGTCAAATATTTAATAGTTAAGGGACAGGATTATAAAACAACATATAGGAGTCATCGAAATTTGTTCACGTAGCCAGTGACAGTTTCCTCACTAAGGATAGTATTTACCATAGAATTTCTGAAGATGCTTATCATCAGGTTAGGAAGTTCTAAATCTATTTCTAGTTTGTACAGAGTTTGTAACATGAATAGATGTTGAATTTATCAAAGGCTCCTTTTTCTATCTATTCTAATAATAACATGCTCTCTCCCTTGAATCTACAATGTGATAAATTACATTTATATGTTTTCTAACGCTAAATCAAATCCTCCCTTGCTCTCCTGAATAAACACAGACTATTTTTTTACACATTGAAATAATTTTTTTTTTAAGTTTAGAATTCACCTGTTAAACCAACGGTCCTGGTATTTTATTCTTTAGAATATTTTAAACTATTTCTTCAATTTCTCTGTAACATAATGTGTAGGCTTTATATTTCTTCCTGAGGAATTTCTGGTGAGTTATTTTTCTAGGAATTTGTTTCCAGTTCATCCAAGTTTCCAAGCCTACTGGTATGACATGTTCATAGTATTATTTTCTCTCTTTAACTCCTGCTGGTCTAGAGTTCATGCTCCTTTTTACATTCCTAATGTGCCTTTTCTCCTTTTCCCTTGGTTCATCTTGCCAGAGTTTCATCTCTCTATATACATGTATATATATATCTCCTATATATATCTTTAGTATAGGAATTTAGGGGGGAATTTATCTTGAGGATTCATGTTTTTAATCATTTCCTAAAATTCTCAGTCATTATCTCTTTAAATATGGCCTCTTGTCCATTCTCTCTATCCTTTCCTCTGGACGGGTTTCTATCAGACAAATGTTAGACCTTCTCATTTTTCCCTCCACATCTCTTATCTTTCTCTTATTTCCATTCCATTGCCTCCCTTTGCTACATTCTAGACAATTTCTTCAGAACTACTTTCCAATTCAGTAATTTTTTTCATCTGTGATTAATTTTCCACTGAGGGTTTATTTTTTCACTTCAACAATTACAATTTTTTTTTTTTTTTTATACAGAGTCTCACTATGTCACCCTTGGTAGAGTGCCATGACATCACCGCTCAGAGCAACGTCAAATTCTTGGGCTTAAGTGATTCTCTTGCCTCAGCCTCCCAAGTAGCTGGGACTACAGGCAACTGCCACAATGCCTGGCTATTTATTTATTTTTGGTGTAGTTGTCATTGTTGTTTGGCAAACCCAGGCTGGGTTCGAACTCGCCAGCTCCGGTGTAGGTGGTTGGCACCCCTAGCCACTGAGCTACAGGCACGGAGCCAACAATTAGAATTTTTTTTAATTTCTAGAAGTTCCCTTTGGGTTTTGCTCTTCAAATATGCCTGTTCATTCAAGATCATGAATTACTTCCACATTGGTGTGTTCCTAGTCCTAAGCTTACTTGACCAAAGAGTAGTATTTAATGCAAATGATCATCCTCTCCCCACTGACAACGTGTTGCCCTGGTTTCCAGCATGGCAAACTTAGTTTTCCTCCTCTGTCATTGTTCCTTCCTTCTTCTTAGCCTTCTTTGTTGATTTCTTTTCTTCAACCTGACTCCTTAAGGTTGGCTATCCCAGGGCTCAGTAGTTGTTCCTTTGTTCTGTCTATACTCATTACTTTGTTGATCTTATTAGTCTTAGGGCTATATCCTATACTGGACCTTTCTCCTAAACTCTAGACTACCACAGCATATTCCACATCCTACTTGATGTTTCCACTCGGACACCTAATAGACATCTCCAACTCAATGTGTCTAAATTGAACTCACAGGCATCTCTTTCAAAATTGTCCTACCAATACTTTCCCCATCTCAGCCAATGGCCGATCATCCTTCCTGTTTCTGAAGCCAAAAATGTTAAAAGCCATCCTTAACTTTTGCCTTTTTGTCACATCCCACATCCAATCCATCAGGAAATCCTACTGGCTTTGTCTTTAGGACATACTCAGAATCCAACCACTTCTCTCCACTGCTGCCACTATTTTCTCTTGCCTGGATTAATGCAAGGGTCTCCTAATTGGTCTACCTACTAACTACACATCTCCTTCTGCAATGTATTCTCAACACAGCAGCCACAGCCATTCTATCAAAACCTAATTCAGACCATGTCATTACTCTGCTCAGAACCTTGTAATGACTCCATTTTCCCTCACAGTAAAAGCCAAAAACTTTACCCACCTCTTTAAAACATTCTAACCACTTCACCTGGTATGCTCCCCCTTCTTTCACTGTGGACAAGCACACAAGTCCCCTTGCTGTTCAACAGACACGCCAGGCACAGGCCCCTACTGGGAATGCTATCTCCCAGATAATTCTTTGGTTAGGTCCTCACTTCCTTCAAGTCTTTGCTTGATTTTGACTTTCTCTGTGAGGCCTACCCACACCACTTTAGTTGATACAGTAATTTTATTTATCCTCATGCAAGTATTTCTTTCTGTTTTTTCATGATTTGCTTGGAGTATTCCAATGAATGTTTATTATTAATGTTGGATATACTCTAAGGCAGGAGTATCTTTTTTAAAACTAATTTTAAAATCTCAATTTTATCAGCCACACCATGTCAGTTAATATAAAGGAAACAAAGTAAAATTATTTATTTATATTATGCTGGAATATTACAAAGTAAGATTCCCCCACAGGCACACAAAAAATAAACTGCTCCTGGCCCTGGCTGGCCCTGGCTTCCAGATCCATTATACAACCTGTATTCTCTCATTGAAAAGATTTTTTACGGGCATAGTTAACAAATGCCAAGTTATGAAGTGTAGCTTTGCTGGTTTGATGTTTTCACAATGTAAAAAGAATATGATCTGGAATCTCCTCAAAGCATTAGCCAGGCAGTCAGCTGATGCTCACTGCACATAAGAGAACAGAAATAAAGATAAATCAAACTTATTTGTGTAAGGCAGGTATCCCCTACTTGGAAAACTAAAATAGGCCAATAACTGACATTCCAGTTAAGGTAATAAAAGCATTTCTATTGCTCAGATAACAACACAAAAGACAATTTTTCTAGAATAAGTTTCTCTCATTTTTGGAATTTTCCTTTAAATTCTACAAACCAACCCTCTTCACATAGCCCCTGCTTGAATAACTTCTACAAAAGGTCAAGGTGACACATTTTCAAGGCTTCTCTAAACCCTATTGGTTTTTGTGCACTTGTTCTCACCCCCAGTAGGTTTTAGAGACTGCCCCAAAGAGCAGCGTGTCCTCCTGCTGCAGCAACTCCAGCTGGCCCACAGGCCACAGCCCCAATCCAGTTGCCAGGATAAGGACACTTGCCCTCTCTCTGGCAGTAGCTCCAGCTCTTCCCTAGCAGCTGGCCACAGCCCTCATGCCAGTATTTCTAATCCTCCTTACCTAGCTCTATTCTGTCCCCATTTTCCAGCTTCTAACATATATGTATGGCATTTATTGTTTAATGCTCTTACAACAATAATGTAAGCTCCATGAGGGCAAGGGTCTTTGTTTTGTGCAGATATGGCCCAAGCACCTAGAATAGTGCCTGGCACCTCAGTAAGTGTTTTATTAAGGTATAATTTGCATACCAGAAATTTACCCATTTTAAGTGTACAATTCAATGACTTTTAGTAAATTTAGAGTTGTGCAGCCATTTCCATCTCCCTCAAAAAATGCCATGCCCCTTTGCAGTCAATCTCTACTCCCATCTTAATAACTGATCTACCTTCAGGGAACTCCACATCTCAACACCAGCTAATTTTTATATTTTTACTTTTCTTCAGAGGGAGAGCTTGAAGCCCTTGCCTACGTATGAGACAAGTGAAGACTCAGAGTGCATGTTCTGTGCAAGACATAGTTATTTATTTCTGCAGTGAAAGAATTCTCACAAGCACCTGTCAGCTACCATGCAACGAGTGGAAGTCTATTAGCTTATCTGACCGCTTTTCTGAAGTAGTGACATAAGCATTTGGCTTGGAATAGGAAGAGCTGGATTCCAGTTCTGATTTTATTAGCATTTGACCTTGAGTTCTTCTGTGAAATGTAGGTAATAAAGGTTAAATGTTAAAATGTTTGTCAATTATACTATACAATATTCTATTTCTCTAGTGATTTTACCCTTAAGTTAGCAATACATTCTTAGTATTTAACTATGTTTCTGATTAATGATGTGTCTGCATATTCTTTCTGAACAAGGCTCAAGATTTTTGACATGCTTTAACTTTCTTCTCCCTGTCACACCTCTCACTCAGAGTCTGGGATTTTAGTTTCAGAATGTTATTTTTAGTACCCTCCAACACTAATAATTTAGATCAGGAGTGAACTTTCTCTGTAAAGGTCCAAAGAGTAGTAAATACATATTTTGGGTTTCACAGAACATGGAATTGTAATTACTCAATTCTGTTGTAGTGTGAAAATAACTGTAGACAACAAATGGTATGGCTGTATTCCCAATAAAATGTTTTTACAAAACAGGTGATAGGCCAGCTTTGGCCAAAGGGTTGTAGTTTGCTCATCTCTGATTTAGACAGCAAGTCTTATCAATTTATTTGCTAAATAGTGATTTTTGTGTTTCATTTAATTTCATTTTTTTTTCTTATTGGAGAACATCCTCTAGTAGTTAAGAGCCTATAAATCAGGGGTCCTCAAACTGCGGCCCACGGGCCACATGAGGCGGTGTGAATTGTATTTGTTACCATTTTGTTTTTTTACTTCAAAATAAGATATGTGCAGTGTGCATAGGAATTTGTTCATAGTTTTTTTTTTTTTAAACTATAGTCCTGCCCTCCAACGGTCTGAGGGACAGTGAATTGGCCCCCTGTTTAAAAAGTTTGAGGACGCCTGCTATAAATGACAAAACTTGAATCCTTGTAAGTATTATGCTCCTTTACTCCTGTTTGAATGGGTATTTGGCTGGATAATAGACTTCTAAATTCCTTAAACATATTTCAGGGACACTACCCCATTGTCTTCCTACAACCAGTATTTACTGCTGACAAGAAGTTTGCGGTCAATCTGATTGTCAGTCCTATTTTGTAGGTAATTTTTCCCTGTCTCTCATAATTTCAAAGATCTTCACTATATCCGTATGTCCAAAAGAATAAAGCTACAGACAACGGGTCTTAGTATAATTTTTCTCTAATTTGTGGTAGTTGGCCCGCGGGCCCTTTCTATTAGCAATTTCTTAATTTATTTTCTTCTGAGAAATTACTCTTTCAGTGTGGACTGTACTGTCACATCTATTTATTTAGTTATTTTGGGGAGGTGAGGTAAGGGATTAACTTAGTACTATATCTTAAAACCTATTTCCTGCCCTTTTTTCTATCAGCACAAAAGCAAACTACTTGACACAGTATGTTATCTTCTTTTCTACCTCTCCCTCACAAACATTTCAGGTTTTACTCATCAAAAACGTCTTAATTTGCCTCAAATGCACCACTTCAAATCTCTCTGCTTTAGCAAGTCAAGTGCTATTCTTTAAATTCCCTTCTCTACTTAGTCTGTTTTGAAATTTTTTCATTCTTTATAGCTCCAATATCTCCTCCCATAAAATCATCACAGATTTCCCTTATATTCTGCTTTCCCCGCAAAAATTGTTAATCACTCCCTTTGTCCTATTACTCTACCTATGCAACGTCACAGCACCATTTTTACTGAGAATTCAGAAGCCATAAGTCACCTTTAAAAGTACATAGTTAATGGGGTTTTGTAGTCACAAAGTTTTAAAACAATTACCACTAATTCCAGAATGTTTTCATCATATCCAAAAGAAACCCTGTACCCACTCACTCCCCATTACTCCCTCCCCCAGCACCTGAAAATCACTAATCTACTATCTCCATGTAACTTTTCTGGACATTTCATATAGAAATTGAATCATACAATATGTGGCTTGTGTGTCTAGCTTGTTTCATTTAGCATAATGCTTCTGGGGATTATCTCTGTCGTAGGATATATCGACACTCTTCCTTTTTATGGCTAAATAATATTTTATTGTGTGGACATACTTTTTGTTTATCCATCCATCAACTGATGGACATTTGGGTTTTCTCCATTTGGGGCCTATTACAAATAATGCTGCTATGAACACTTGTGTATAAGTTTCTATAGAAACATGTTTTCAGTTCTCTTGGGCATAAACCTAGGAAGTGCTGGATCATATGGTACTCTGTTTAACTTTCTGAGGAACTGCCAAATGTTTTCCACAGCAGCTGTACCATTTTACATTCCACCAGCAGTGTATCAGAGTTCCAATTTTCCACATCCGCATCAACCCTTTCCCTTTTTTTCATGATAGCCATACTAATGTGAAATAGTATTATTGTGGTTTTAATTTGCATTTGCTAATTGACTGATATGGAGCATCTTTTTAGATACTTATTAGCCATTTGTATTTCTTCTTGGGAAATATTCAAATCCTTTCCCATTTTTAAATTGGGTTGTCTTTTTATTGTTGAGTTGTAAGAAATCTTTATATATTCAGAATACTAGACCCTCTTCAGATAAATGTAAATATTTTCTCGCATTCTGTTGGTTGTCTTAATTTTTGATAGTGTCTTTTAAGTTCAAAAAAATTTGTGGTTTAATTTTGATAAGTTCTAATTTAGTTTTTTCTTTCGTTGTATGCGCTTTTGGTGTCCTATGAAGAGACTGCTGCCTTCTCTGAGGTCACAAAGATTTACAGTTACATTTTCTTCTAAGTGATATATAGTATGTTTCAGCTCTTACCTTCAGGTCTTTAATACATTTTAATTTTTGTGTGAGGTGTGAGGTAGGAAGTGTCCTATCTTTGGGCTGCTATAACAAAATACCTGAGATGGTAATTTATAAGGAACAGGAATTTCTCATGGTTCTAGAGGTCAGGAAGTTCAAGATCAGGTGGTAGAAGAACTAGTATCTGGCCCTCTGCTTTCAGGATGATGGGGGCCTTGTTGCTACATCCTCTGGAGAGAATGCTTTGTCCTCACATGGTGGAAGGGATGGAAGGACAAGAGAATGCTAACTTCAAGTCCTTTTACAAGGGTGCTAATCCCATTTATGAAAGTCCACTCAAAGGGCTCCCAAGGCTGGCACCTCTTAATACTGTTGCATTGGTGATTAAGTTTTGACATGAATTCAAACCATAGTAGGTACAACTTCATTCTTTCGTATGTGGATATACAGTTGTTCTAGCACCATTTGTTGAAGATTATTCTTTCCTCCATTGAATGGCCTGGGCACAGATCTATCAGTTTCAATCTGGATTCTCAATTCTATTTCAATGATTTATGCGTGTCTCTTACACTTAAGAGCCCTTTTAATAATGCACTACAGTTGTTTACCTCCACTAAACTGTAAGGAGCCACAGCTTTATTCATCTTAGTATTTTTAACCCAGCATTTAACAGACCCTCAAAACATGTTTATTGAACAAATGTAATTAACTGCTTAGTTTTGAGGAGATGAACAGGAAAGGAGTCCACAAGAAAGGTGGTCCTCCTTTGCATGTAGTACTCTACCTTATGAGATGGCCTTGAATTTTCCTTTTTAGTAAGTTTCTACATACAGCATTGAATTGTGTTTTAGAGACAGGGTCTTGCTCTGTTGCTCATGCTGGAATGTAGTGGTATGATCATAGCTCACTGTCACCTCAGATTCTAGGGCTTAAGTAATTCCCTGTCTCAATCTCTGGAGTACCTGAGGCTGAGGTAATGCCACCATGTTCAGCTAATTTACTTTTTTGTGGAGTTGAGGTCTATTATATTGCTCAGGTTGGTCTCAAACTCCTAGACTCAAGCGATCCTCCTGTATTGGCCTCCCAAAATACGAGGATTACAGTGTGAGTCACTGTACCTGGGCTGGCTTGCAAATTCTGACATCTCTTTTCCATTACTCGCAATGGCAATTGTTCCTTCCAATATTTATTGAGCACTTTCTCATGCAGAAATGTGGGCATCTCAATGTTTGTAATTGGGGAAAAGAGATATGTCATAATAATTAAATAATTAAAAGCAGTAAGTGTTGGAGGTGGCCAAGGGAGCAAGATGGCTGAATAGAAGCCTCCAGCTATCACCCCTCTGCACGAACAACAAATTCAATAACTATACACACAAACACGCACCTTTGGAACCACCAACAATCAGGTGAGCACTCATATTCCCTGGTTTGATCATTATATCAAGAAAAGAGACACTGGGCAGCGCCTGTGCCTCAAAGGAGTAGGGTGCCAGCCCCACATACCGGAGGTGGCAGGTTCAAACCGGGCCCTGGCCAGAAAAATTGCAAAAAAAAAAAAAAAAAAACAAGAAAGAAAAGAAACACTAAGGAGGGCAGAAAAGATAGTCATGCATAGCCTAAGCCACCCTTCCCTCTTTCTCCAGCACTGCTGTGCCTACATGGCGAGTAAAGAGAGAATCTGTGGACTTGGGGGAGGGACAGTGACATTATTATAGGACTTTGCACTGAAATTGAGGGCCACCCTGACACAAGGAAACACAGTACAGGGAAGAATTCTGCCTATGCCCAGTCTGGCTGGAGGGAAAGCCTCTGCCCTGAAACCTGAGTTCTGGCTACCCATACACTAGCTAATAAATAAGCAGCCTGGGGTCTAGATCAATTTGTAAGGCAACTGGATCATAAAGGCTGCAGTCCTTGGGCAATTCCTGCACCTGTGCTGGTTTGAAGCCAGTGACTTATTGTGCACGTGACTCAGTGAGACACATAAGCCAGGGGCCAAGCCAGTGCCTGTTTCACCCCATTCCCAACTGCACACAGTGTGGCTCAGGGAGAGTCTTCTTCCACTTGGGGAAAGGTAAGGGGAGAGTTTTGCAAATTGGTTACCAGCTCAGCCACAGTAAAATAAAGTACCAAGCAGACTCCTGAGGACCTTGAGCCCAGGCCTTAGTTACTAGACATTTCCAGACTTACCCCAAGCCAGGAGGAAATATGCTGCCCTAAAGGCAAGGACCTAGTCCTGGCAGAATTCACCACCTGCTAACTAAAGAGCCCTTAAGGCTTTGAATAAACATCAGAGGTAGCTAGGCAACAGCCACCATGGGCTTTGGGTGACACTGAGCTGGCCACAAAGGGGGACCTGCATCACTTCCTCTCCAACTCTAGCACCCCAGCACACAAAGTGAGGGAAGACAGCAAGACTTTGCCTGCTAATCCAGAGAACATTCCTGTATCTTACCCAAGCACACCAAGGCAGTATCACTAGATAAAGAGTCAAAATGCTGTTAAGAGTCACAGCATTATTTGGCTTAGGGCACCCTGCTGCTAATACAGGGGATTCAAAAGGCCAGTTTGAAAGATGGGTTCAAACAGGTCCAGATTGTGAAGATTAAAATAAATACCTAATTTTTCAATGCCCAGATACTGACAAATATCCACAAGCATCAAGAACATCCAGGTAAACGTCTCTTCACCAAATGAACTACAAAAAATACCAGTGACCAATCCCAGAGCAATGGAGGTATGTGACCTTTCAGACAAAGAATTCAAAACAGCTGCCCTGAAGCTCGGTGAACTTCAATACAACACAAAGAATCCATACGCCTATCAGAGAAATTTAACAGAGATTCAAATAAAACAAAATCAAGCAGAAATTCTCGAGTTTAAGCATTCAACTGACAATCTAGGCAATGCACCAGAGCCTCGCAACAGCAGAAATGATGAAGCACAAGAATTAGTGAGCTTAAAGACAATCTATTTGAAAACACTGACAGAAGAAAAAAAAAACAATACAAAAGAATGAATCATATTTACGTAAGATCTAGAAAATTGCCTCAAAAGGGCAAATCTGAGAGTCATTGGCCTTAAAGAGGAGATAGAAAGAGAGATAGAGGTAGAAAGTTCATAAAGAATTAACAACTACAGGTGCCCACCACAACACCCAACTATTTTTTGTTATAGTTGTCATTACTGTTTAACTGGCCCAGGCTGGGTTCCAACCTACCAGCCTCCATGTATGTGGTGGCGCTGTAAGTACTATGCTACGGGCACTGAGCCTAAAAATCAAAATTTTTAAGAAGTCAAAATAAAAATTACAAAAAGCAGTACATGTTGTAAGACAACATGAAGGAAATGCTATTGGAATTGGAACAGCAATCACTGTCATCCAGGACATCTATCAGTGTCCCCCCAATCACTCATTTAGTCTTCTTAAAGGGTAATACTTTGAATTCAATGCGTAAAGAATTTTTTTAAAACAGGAGACAGGGTTTGAATTTTACTAATAATATGGTTTTGAGATTCTGAATATCTCTGATGGGAAAGACCAGCTATTCTCCTAAAATAAATCCTCGCGAATTATTGTTATAGTTTGACATATATGTCAAAAGTACAACCAATATATTGCAAAATTTAAAAAATGTAACTTGAGGGCGGCGCCTATGGCTCAGTGAGTAGTGCGCTGGCCCCATATACTGAGGGTGGCGGGTTCAAACCCGGCCCCCGGCCAAACTGCAACAAAAAAATAGCCGGGCGTTGTGGTGGGCGCCTGTAGTCCCAGCTGCTCGGGAGGCTGAGGCAAGAGAATCACGTAAGCCCAAGAGCTGGAGGTTGCTGTGAGCCGTTTGACGTCATGGCACTCTGCCAAGGGCAGTAAAGTGAGACTCTATCTCCACGAAAAAAAAAAATGTAACTTGAATAATTAACGCAGGATTGAATTCAGACTGACAGAGAACAGGACTTAGGTATTTGAAGTCATGAGCGTGAGTTGTAATTATGGACCTTCCCCCTCCTCTTCCTCAGCCAACCCAATTACTATTGGCTGATTTTTAAGAAAGAGAAAATGGCTTCAAAGCTTGGATATAACTGTTAGAAAATAGAAGTTTACAGTCTATGAATTATTTCTTGGTTCTCCTGAGATTGAGAACATAAGCCAGTTTAAGTCAATCAGAGTGAACACTTGACTCAATATGGTATCTACTTGGTGTACACAAAGGGCTCTGTGGTTCAGTGGACCTGGACACTAGCCACGTGACTTTAGGGAAACTATTTATATAACCTTTCTCATTTTGGCTTCTTACCTTTCAAATTACTCTTTTTGCCAAAGCAAAGACTTTTAAAAAAGTTAAAGCCTAATTTTGTTAGTTATTTGCAATGAAAATAGCCTACAGGTTTCTAATGTAAGTGTCCCATTTTATAATAGGAAGAATAATGCTATTATAGAACCTTTCGTAACAGATATTTGATACTTTTATTGTTGAGGGACAGTTATTATCAATTTATAACATTCTCAAAAGCACAACTTTGAAAATGCCAGTTTTGTTAAGGACTTACAACTTGAATGGTATAACCAATCAGGAAGTAAAAACACCCCTCAAAAAAATAAAGGGGGCAAAATGCCAAGATCTTCTCCAACCACAATTATTTTTAATCTATGAAACAGAATTTCCTTACAAATTAAGTAGTTTTTACAGTAGTGATATTTACCATTGATGTGATCTATTTGTTTAATATGACTGTAGTCAGAAGGGAAGTTGGGCCTGTTATTTTTCCAGAAATTGAAAAAAGTACCATCATTAAGATAAGGAAGAGAAAGATTTGTATCCATCTTTTTGGGACACATAAGGTGAGAGTGAAGTCTCACAGTTGGAGAATTTGTGGATATTGCTGGAGGAATTGGAGATGCTCTCTAGTAAACGGGTAATCCCTCTTCCCCGAACACTGCTGTTTTGGCCAGAAATTTTCACCCCAGATGGGTAGTCACCTAGGATATTAAAAATAAGAAAAAAGAAATATAGCAATTTTAATAAAGAGATGCCTCAACTAACTGACTCATCCTATTATAGGCTCGCTCTAAGCCATTATCAGATGGATCAAGAATAGAGAGAGATTCTTACAGATAAAAGACTGAACAAGAATGTTTCTTCTTGTTTTTAGGCCAGGAATCTTAACTGAAGTCCTTCAGGCACCACTTGAAATTTCATCTGACTAGCTTTAAAATTTGTTTATTAAAAGACATGGTCACGTCAAAATTATAAAACTATAGCTGTTACAAGAAAACAGGTTTTTTTTTTTAAGTGTCCTGAAGAAAATTCTGAGGAATAAGACATGGTGTCAAACTGAGCCCCAAAACACACACAGCCAAACTGTTAAAGGTGACAATGCTAAATAAAACCATCAATTCAACAAATTTCTTATCTCCCAAAGCTAATTTGGAAACACTGGTTTGAATATACACCTGGAATCTAGATAATAAGCTTTGAGGCCCTAACTTCCTTTAGTTTAATTCTTGTGAAATATATTATGCTTACCGATCGGTGTGTTTGATCTTTGTTCCTGATTAGAAGAGTTGAAATGAGAGAATCCTGGACTCTCGACCCTTAGCTTCTGTAAATAACAGGAAAATACCAGAGGGGGAAAAAAATGTCAATTATTGGATGGTTTTTAATTTCAAATGACTCTTTAAAAATGATAACACTCAAATACTTTCCCAATGTCTGATCAACTTTTGCTGCAAAAGAGAGGAAAGAAGTAGGGTAGACTTTGGAGGAAAATTAAGAATTTCAGGGTTAAGAGAGGGTTTGATAAAAAAAAAAAAAAAGATGAGATTATAATATGTTTGATGAGAAAAACTCTAATGAAAAGGGGTAACAACAAGAAAGGGGGAAATTACTGGAGCCATGTCCTTGAGTGGTAAGGGAGTAAGAGCTAAAACAATAGACTGGTTTTACAGAAGAATGCACACCATTCATTAAAACAGGAGTAAAGTAGAAGAAAGATGCAGGTAGATGAGGTGGTAAAAATACGTAGAAAATCTCCTCTGATTACTTTTTTATTTTCTCAGAGAAACAGGAGACAAGGGCACAGCTGTAAGAAGAGTGAGGGAAGAGGAGATAGAAGTTTGAAGGAAAAGAAGGTGAGAAGTAACTGTCTAGGAAAGCAGGAGACTAATCAGACTAAAAAAATGAGTAACTGCCAGGCAACACTTAAAGGCTGCTGATAATGAATATTCAGGAAGAACAGTCAGCAAGGGAGTTTCTTTCCAGCTTTATTTAACTTCATAGGTATAGGAGTAAAGTACCCAAAGAGTTAGATTTTTTTTTTTTTTTTGGTAGAGACAGAGTCTCACTTTATGGCCATCGGTAGAGTGCCGTGGCCTCACACAGCTCACAGCAACCTCCAACTCCTGGGCTTAAGCGATTCTCTTGCCTCAGCCTCCCAAGTAGCTGGGACTACAGGCGCCCGCCACAACGCCCGGCTATTTTTTGGTTGCAGTTTTTGGCTGGGGCTGGGTTTGAACCCGCCACCCTCGGTATATGGGGCTGGCGCCTTACCGACTATTTGGGGTTTAATCAGGGTTACTATTTGTCAAGTATGATGAAGAAAAGAGAGCCAATGAAGTGAGAATGAGTGCAAGGCAGCGGAACTGACCCACCAAGAGATCTAAACTGGTAGGGAAGAAGTGAGGGAGGGGTGGAGGCAGTAGAAGAGGAGACATGAAACTGCGGCAGTGTGGGTGGGAATGCTGCCCCTGTAAGGGGGTGTACAACAGTAGAGAGGCATAAATGAAGTATATGTCCTTATGTTATGGAACAAGTTGTCTCTTTAACAACAGCCCTCCAATTATTTTTGGGAATTAACACCTGCATTCCTGTCCAAGGCTAGTGATCAGAAGGGTAGGGGACTACTGTTTGTTCTTTGCACCAACAGACAGTGGCTCAATGGAACTGTCTGGGTAGAAGTCAGGAGTCAACCAACGTCTTCATCGGGGTTACCTTAGTTAAGCAGCAATAGCCCAAGGCTGAAAACTACCTTTGAAAAGCTCTGTATTTCTGCTTTTAGGTAGGACAATGGCCCTTTAATTAATTAATTGTCACAATAATAAACTTCTTTCCCTCAAACCACTTGTCCTCCTTCTTGGTTTGGCAAAACAAATACTGAGCTTTCAGTAACACCAGTAGATGTAAAAGAACTGTGGACACCAGGGTAATAGAGAAAGAGCATGGTAGTCAGAGAGGATGATGTTTGAAACTGAGCTTATGGAGGAGGTGCCACTGTGGTGCAGGATTTGATCATGAGAATGGGAATCTGTGTGGTAGAAGACAGGAAAATTAGAGAGGAAATTAAAATACTGAGAGGTGAGGCAGATGGAAGTAAAGATTATCTACAGAGAAGCTAAAATAAGGTATTCTGATAGGAAAACAGATCTGGCACAGTAATGCTCTTAAGAGTGAGGACAACCAACTAAGGGGTCTATTGACTCTGAAAAGGGATTGTCAGGTACTACAGCCTTAATGGCATGAGAGTCAAAGCCTAGAAATTTTAGGGAAAAGGTATAAAGAAATCTGAAAGCAGCAATGAAGGACTAGTTCACATCATTTGTAAATGAGAAAAAAATATCACCATCTGAAAGGGCTAATAGAGAAGCAATATCCTAAGATGGGGGTTAAATTTTAATTATAACCAAGAAGTTAAACAGATTTTCTCAAAAACAGGTTGAAGATATCTGATAGCTCATAACTGAGGCTGAGAAGACCCACAGGAAGGTTTTTCAGAAGTTGGGGAGAGCAGGGAAATAGGATCAGTCAAATAAAATGAGTATGGAGTCTGGAAGATGACAGAGAATGTAGAAGTCCTCTGTTTCCCAGAGTAACTGACGTAAACAATGAAAAGGCACATTACTGAGATTAATTCTGGTGATGTCAACGTGGATGGTAATAATGAAGCTAAGGTGGGGTTTCTCAACCTGGGCACTAATGACATTTTAGGCTGGATAATGCTGTGTTGTGGAAGGCTGTCCTATAGGAACAGAATGCTTAGCAGCATCCCTGCCCTTTGTCCACTAGATGCTGGTAGTACTCCCCCTTCTGAGGGGTGACAACCAAAAATGTCTTGACATTGCCAAATGTCCCCTGGAGACACAAAATTGATCTGAGAACCACTGGGCAAAGGGTTAATGAGAGAGGTCTTTCCCAGTGTAAATATGGACAAGAATGTTATGTAAATAGAATCATACAGTAAATTACACAGTTTATAATCTTTGGAGACTGCTTCTTTCACTTAGTATAATTAATGTCTTTGATATCCATCCTAGTTGATGTTTGTATCAATAGTTCATTCCATTTTGGGGTTTCCCTTTTTACTGTTACCCTATTTTTAAATAACATTTATTTATTTATTATCTCTGTGTTCCAAGGCAAAGGTCTTGGCCCTCTCACACATTGCTGCATTTAACTCTAACAGCTACTCACCCCTAGTATTCCTGTTTAACAGATAAGGAATTAGCACAGAAATTTCAAGTAACTTGTTCAAGGTCACAAAGCCTGTATGTAGCAAACTATTTATTTATTTATTACCTGAAAGAAAATTCAGAAATTCTGATGTGGGAGCCCATACTCTTTAACTGGTTTGCTTAATAGTGTAAAGAGGCCTAAGAAAATAAGTAAATAGCAAGGAGGTAGAGAAATTAAGCTTTTAACCAAATTCTAAATCAGGTCTTAAACATTGCGTAGGTAGATACTTAGAATATTTATATTATCTACATTCAGATATTTAAATTTTTGGAATAGATCTTTGGGAGTATTTTATATAAAGGCTAAATGCCAATTTTAATTTCCTTAAAACTTTGTTAAATGTAGTGGGAAAATATATCAGGAAGGAAAGGGATTTTATGCAAGATGTAACTAAATTAGATTTGGCGTGCCATGAAGGATTTCAAAATAATTTTTAAGGGAAAGGAAAGAACCAAACCAAGGGTTGACCTTTAGCTGCTGTGCCAGGACCATGTTGAATAGGATAGCCAGAGAGATGAGTAAACTCCTAAAAGTTAGCTCCTTACCTGGTAACGCCCTGCATCCAATACAACCATTTTGGGTGTCACACAATTGCTGGCCTCATAATCTTGTAGTGGTACATGAGCCTCCGTGAGCTGGAGTCCAAAGAGAGTGGCCAGAGAATTACTGATGCAGTACCTTTAAAAGAAATAAGAAAAAATTCACCATTAGAATCTCATTTTATTCACCCTGAAAGCATTTATATTTTGAAATCTCTTAACATAAAGCATCCAAAATACTACTTTAAATTGAGAAAAAATAAACTTAGAGATTTATTTCTAAGTTTTATTTCTTCAGATAGAAACAGGTAGCAATACACATCATGTAACAGGTTATTACTGGTAAGCAATCTTCTGATTACCAGATAAAATTTCAGATTCATTGGGAAATGGGAATGAGGGTTAAGATTACCAGGATTCTTACATACTAAAGGCAAGGAAAGGGAAACAACCATAAACACTTATCTATCCTCAGAACCAATAGTCATGCACCTTGTGAGAGGGCTACCAGAGGACCCAAACATCTGGGGCTCCAGGTGCTTTCTCTATAAAATGAGAAGAAAAGGTCTGTGTTTTGGGAGCACCTTCACAAGGAAAACGTCCTTAATGACAATAGGGAATTTCACTCTCCTACAGGAGTCTTAGAAGGAAAATTTCAACAAGTGTTTATGAAGAGTTCATACAAATTGCATAGGTAAGTAGTGGCATGGACAGAAGAATAAAGTAAAAAACCACCTTTGCTTTGAAACAGAACTGTAGAAAACAGAAGTTAACTAGAGATTGGCCCCAGCTGCCAAAGCAATAGCAAGCAAAATGGCAAAGAATTCAATGCAGAATAGAGCTTTATGAAGAAACTCCTTTTTCCAACTTACGCAATCTTCCTGCAAACAGCTAAAGCACAGAAGAGAATATCATTTTCTTCATGCCACTTGCACCTGTTACAAAAAAAAAAATCTTTAATATCCTAACTGAAGTACTTTAGGGTTTTTATATGCAAAGATTTCTAATTTACATGAAATCATTAAGAAAAACTAACATAAAGACTTCTAATTTAACACACAAAAAGATTTTTTAAAAATAAATTTTATGTTACTTCCTCTGATGTAAATTCATGATACTATGCAAATTATACATTAATATAACGCTTAAATTTTACCTTAAAATAAAGTGAGTATTCTAGGGTCACATTAGTGACTGAGATTAACATGCACTCAATTCAATGTTTACTGAATGCACACTATTTGCCAGGCATTGTTTGGCACTACAGATACAATACTTAATAAAACAGACAGAAACCTACTGTCCACACAAAACTTACTTTCTAGTGAGGAAGACACCTCACTTGCCTTTAATATTTAAGAGAGATATGCAAGAGCATAATACAGGGTCCAGTTGAAGTAACCCCCTTTTGTTCTTGAAGTGTGATATTGTTATGCTACATAATTACATGCTCATGATTTTGTAATAATAAATTGGTACAGACTACCAGCTCATAAAAATGGGGTGTTATTTGTGCCATTATTTGTACATGTAAGTCTGTAACATAATACCACACTCAAGCACAAGAGGGCATTACTTCTGCTAGACCCTACACAAAGTAATTTAGAAAATTTTAAGTGCTAAGGAGAAAAAATGAAAAAGATAATAGGAAATGTTGGGGAAGGGCAATGTTTTAGGTAAGGTGACAGGAAAGCCATCACTAAGGTGGTGGTGTTTGGGTGGAGACCTCAAGAAGTCACTGACGTTAGAGAGGAAATCTGTGTGATTCTATACAAGGTTATATACACTCAAACAAAATACACTCATAAGAGTCACTATGAATTTGTCTATATCTTTCCATCGAGCACATAATCTATTAAGACTCAGAAAAGCACTACTTACATAACACAAAGCTCCCCTAAAATTAGCAACAATCATTAAAATTACAAACATGCTAAATAGTATAAGGGTAAAAAGTCCATTATTTGTACTTAATAAAAGTTATGTAACTGACTGGAAGACTACCTAAAAATAAGATGAAGAATTTCCCACTGTTTTTCCAAAGAAAAGTAATCCAATATATGTGATTCATAAAACTCTTTAACTCTTAAGTGAAGCCTTAGGTTAAAACTAAACCTGTGTACTTAGACAATCACACATAAGTAATTTTTAGTTTCTAATAATTAGTTCTGTTCCATGTCCAGAATTTAAACCCTAAGTGTGTCCCTACCTCATACATACATTTTCCATTGGAGATCAGATTTGAAATGAAAACAACTGAAAAACCAACAACATACTACAGGATTAAAACAAACAACAACAAAAAAAACCTTACAAAAATCTCATCCTGGGGAAAAATGTCTCCAAATCTGTAGTTCTTCACTAAAAATGACATTATTTTGATTCATTTTTATTCCTATTTCTTGGTCGTCTTCCTCCAAATCCTCCTACTAATCTCCCTAAAAATATAAGTGCATTTTCTAGTAAAGGAAGGTTCATTGTATAAGTCTGTCAAAAACCAGAACTACTTTATATACACTTTGTTAAGCTAAAGGCACAGCTTACTCCTAAAGCTCCCACACCATCTCACTCAAATGATGTACAGCATAAAGGCCTTTCACACTCCTTTATCTCAGAGGAGCCTAATGATCTCTTTTTCTCCTATTTTAGCAGTAACATTGTTTCTTCTTTTCAAGGATAATCCCATCTTTACCTGCCTTGTGAAGCACTGTCATCCCATAGTTATATATACGCACATGCATGCTCTGACCTAGTCAAACTGACTTAGTGGTTTTTCTTAAACAGTCTCTGGGCTGTCATTCCTCTAAGTCACACTTCAGGCCATTTTCTATTGTAAAAGTCCCCCTCTCCTACAATCTCAATCTCTGCTCACAGAAATTCTATCCATCTTTACAGAAGAACCAGATAAAACATTTATTTCATAAAATACTTTGTAGTTTTTAAACCCTTACACTGACATGACTTCTTTATCATAACCTTTTGAAACTCTACGAGTTACCAGAAACTACTATACATGACTTACTGCTCTTATCTGACAGGAGATTCTGAAGGCAAGGATGTCACTCTTACCCATGTGCCCTATAGAACCTAGTCAAGTGCCTTATGTACAAGAGCTGCTCAATTTTTTTTGTTAAATACGAATAGTGCACTAAATTGGACTAAGAAAAACTACTCTAAAGTGATGTCAAAGCATAAAACTTCATCTCTTATTACTATTGTTGGGCTTCCAGTGCAAGATGGTGAATTAAACCCATGCACAAATTTGTCTCCTCTTGATCCCCAGGCCCTATAAAAATGTTACTCAAAGAGTAAAAATGGTAGATGTTCACAATGGAAAAAACAAAAAGAGGTCTCCATGGAAGAGTTTAACAAGTTTGTGGAAAGTGAAGAAAACAAATGGTAACTGATGAAGCTGGACAGAAGTCACGTCTTCAGTGCTCTCATTAGAGAGCTATGGTAGAAGAGGCTCTATCAGAACTCTGGAGAGGCAGTGGACTCAGACATGTCCCTAACCCACAGAGCAGAGGTTAAGACTATTCTTTTTTACAGAAGTCCAGCCTCATGAATTGTTCTTGAAGCAGCAAGAAGTGAACTGCTCTTGGAGAACTAAGCAGCAAGAATGGCTGCTGGTTCCCTAAAGTAAAGCCCTCCATATTCTGCAATTAAGAATTCTCCCTCCAACTTAACATTTAGCTCTCTTGTCTGCATTCCCTATCGCAAATTCTAATCAGTTGACAATTCCCACTAAATAATATGAAACACTCAGCTTTGCAGCCTGATTTCTAAATATGAGCATAATCAAGGATAATCAGACATTCAAGGAAAGCTTGCAACATGAAAAAGACCAAAATAGGAAGACCACAACTCACAATGCAAAAGAATGAGATAATTTAGGGGACAAAAGAAAACTCATACCCCTACCAGGATATTCTAACAGAAAAGAGTGTGTGAAAGTCACACTAACTTATAAAATGGTCAAAAAAGCCTTTTTTTGTCTTGCACATCAAGTGGATTTAGAAAATTACTGCATTCAGGATCCTAGTTTTTCTCATCTCTTCAACTCTCATCAACACTGATGACAATTATAATGATTTGAGTAACATGGTAACAATTATAGGCTGAGAGGTACTGAGATCTAAAAAAAAAAAAAAAAAAAAAGAGCCTCATATACTGAGGGTGGCAGGTTCAAACCCGACCTCGGCCAAACTGCAGCAAAAAAATAGCCGGGTGTTGTGGCAGGCGCCTATAGTCCCAGCTAGTCGGGAGGCTGAGGCAAGAGAATCACCTGGGGCCAAGGGCTGGAGGTTTCTGTGAGCTGTGACACCATGGCACTCTACTGAGGTCGACAAAATGAGACTCTGTCTCTAAAAAAAAAAAAAACCAAGGAGCCTCTTCCCATTTTAAAATGTCAGAGCTTGTTAGGGCTCTGTGATACAAACAATCCTTTCTGACTCTTGCCTAAATGATGTCCTCTATACACTAGGAGGTCCATCAAGACCGAGGACTCATCTCTCTCTTCATTGTAGCTTCAGTGCCCAGCACATAGTGAAAAGGGAATGTTGACATTAACTCAAACCTCTCCACTGAGATCTACGCCAGGATTAACCTGCTTTCTATCTCCAATCTAATGTCTCAGCAGTACCTCTGAACATTCTAAACTTGCTCCTTTCTTCCTCATCTCCCAACAGTAGCATATGATAAAAACCTGGGTATATTTTCTTTCCATTCTCTCTCCCTGAGTCTAATCCATCAGCAAGGTCTACTGATTTTTACCAATCTTAAATCTGCCTATTCCTTTGCATCTCTGTCACCAGCCTACCATCAACCATTTCTTGCCTGAACTAGAGAGCCCATGTAATAATCATAGGCCCCACACTTCCTTTTTTACCTCCTCATAAATCCATACATTAAAAAACTCAGAGGTCTTTCAGAAACCTAATCACCTAATACTTCTCTACTAGACAAAATTCCTTCCTATGACTAACAAGGCCTTGTGCTTGTCTCCTCCTTATTTCTTCAACCTCATCCTGTGCATTATCCTCTTTGCTCATCATTTGTCAGTCACACTGATTGTCTAACAACTTCTAGTAAACAACCACCTTTTACCTCAGTCTTTATATCTCTCTACCCAGCATGTTATTCTTTACATTTTTGGCATGGCTATATCCTTCAGCTTTAATATTTTGCATGCCAATAAAGCCTTCTTGAACATTCTATAATGTATTCTACATTGTTACACTCTGTTAGAGTATCCTCTTGATTTCCTTAGCACTTATCACAAGCTAAAATGACCATTTTCTTTACTATTTGATGTATCTCTCTTTCCCACTGAACCGTTAGCTTCTTAAAAGTCAGAGACCACACTAATTTTGCTCACCATTGCACCTTAAGTCTAGTTAGCAGAGGAATTGCTCAGCAAGTCCTTTGTTGATTAAATAAAGGTTGCCATGTTTTAATCAGAAGGTCATGAATAATGAGTTAGTCCAAAGACATTTATGGTCAGAGACATCAGGAGGATGGGAGATATATAAAAATCATGACTACTCTTAGCCTCTAAAACAGTGGTTCTCAACCTTCCTAATGCCGCAAGCCTTTAATGCGACCCACAGGTTGAGAACTGCTGCTCTAAAATAATGATAGTTATTAACAGCCTGTTTAAATTCCAATATTAATTTTGCGTAACTGTACTCAATTTTACCAATTTAAGAACTTATTCATAGGAGCTAGACAAACATTTATCAAAAACTTATTATAAACTTGAAGGTCTTTTAGTAGATGTTGAAGAGCAATGTCTAAAATGAGTCCCATTTGCTTATATTAGCAAATGTTGTGCACTTAACTAAAATTTCCTTGTAAAATGTTATAATATTGAAATCTTGCTATGTTATGAAGCTCAGTACAAGATTCATCCTGTCCAAAGCAATTTATTACTGAAGTACCCCAAATACTATATAACAATTTTACCTTCAAGAAAATCAAATGGCATAGGCCTCAAAGAATGCCTTATGCCAAAGCTACTCTAGTTTTGTTAGTGTGCACTTGGACTTCAGTACTGGATTTCTTCAATTAAGGTGCATTTTTTCACCTTCTAACCAAAATTAGAATGCATTTTATGATTGAAGGTATTCTACAATTGCTCCTAGACAACTAGAAATAGTTGCCATGGCCTAAGCATATGCAAATATGATTATTCGTAACATTTGCAATCCTTCAACATTTTAGTCAGTAAATCCTTTAACGATTACTTGAGGAAGTATTGGTCTTTCTCTGAAAACTTTCTATTGATCAAGAAAGAACCAGCATCAAAACTTGCAGAAATTATATTAGAATAGAATATATATGGTATATATATATTCAGAAATTACTGAATGGAGTAAAACTGAAAGCTTTTCCACTTAGAACTGGAACCAAAGTTGTCCTCTATTGCCACTTCTATTCAACATATTGCTGGAAGTTCTAGCCAATACAATCAGGCAAGAGAAGGAAATAAAGGGCATCCAAATGGGTGCAGAGGTCAAACTCTCCATTTTGCTGATATGTTCTTATACTTGTAGAACCCCAAAGACTCAACCACAAGACTCCTGGAAGTGACCCACAAATACAGCAATGTCTCAGGATATAAAATCAATGTCCAAGATCAGTAGTCTTTGTATATGCCAATAACAGCCAAGATGAGAAGCTAATCAAGGACACAATTCCCTTCACGGTAGCTTCAAAAAAAAAAAAAGAAATACCTAGTAAAATACATAAAAGAGGTAAAGGACCTCTACAAAGAAAATTAATAAACTCTAAGAAAAGAAATAGCAGAAGATATTAACAAATGGAAGAATGTATCACGCTCATGGCTAGGAAGAATCAACATTGTAAAAATGTCTATACTACCCAAAGCAATCTATAGATTCAATGCAATCCCCATTAAAATATCATCATCACACTTTCAAGATTTGGAAAAAAAAATTCATTTTGTATGGAACCAGAAGAAACCCCATATAGCCAAGGCAATTCTTAGTAATAAAAACAAAGCCAGGGGTATCACCCTACCAGACTTTTGGCTATACTACAAGGCCACAGTGCTCAAAACAGCATGGTATTGGCACAAAAACAGAGAAATTGACATGTGGAACCAGATAAAAAACCCACGAGATGAAACTAACACCTTATACCATTTGATCTTTGATAAGCCAACAATATCATACACTGGGGAAAAGAATCCCTATTTAATAAATGGTGCTGGGAAAACTGGATAACCACGTGTAAAAGACTAAAACTGGACATACACCTCTTACCACTTACAAAAATCAATTCAAGATGGATGAAAGATATACATCGGAGACATGAAACAATAAAAATCCTTAAAGAAAGTGTGGGAAAAACACTTGAAGATATTGGCCTTGGAAAGATTTTATGTGTACTTCCATGGCAATTGCAACAATAACAAAAATAAACAAATGGGACTTAAACTGAAAAGCTAAGGAAACAACAACCAAAGCAAACAACTTTCAGAATGGGAAAAGATATGTGCAAATTATGAATTGGACAAAAACTTGATAACTAGTAACTATAGAGAACTCAAATTAAGCAATACAAAAAGAACTGATACTCCCATATATCACTGGACAAGACAGAGGAATAGAACCTTCTCTAAAGCAGACAAATAGTTAACATGAAAAAATGCTTATCATTCCCCAAATCATCAAAGAAATGCAAATCAAAACTACCCTGAGATATCACCTAACCTCAGCGAGAATGGCCCACCTCACAAAGTCTCAAAGCTGCAGATGCTGGCACGATGTGGACAGAAAGGAACACTTTTACACTGCTTGTGGGACTACAAACTAGTACAACTTTTTTGGAAGAAGTATGGAGAATCCTCAAAGAACTCAAATTAGACCTCCCATTTGATCCTATAATCCCATTACTAGGCATCTACTCAGAAGAAAGAAAATCCTTTTATCATAAGGACATTTACACTAGATTGTTTATTGCAGCTCAATTTACAATCATCAAAATGTGGAAACAGCCTAAATGCCCACCAACCCAGAAATGGATTAACAAGCTGTGGTATATGTATACCATGGAATACTATTCAGCTATTAAAAAAAAATGGAAACTTTACATCTTTTGTATTAAACTGAATGGAGGTGGAACACATTCTTCTTAGTAAAGCATCACAAGAATGGAGAACAATCCAATGTACTCAATTCTAGTATGAAGGCAGATGAGCTAACACAACAGGGGAATAGGGAAATGAGCAAGTGATGAGAAGGGTGGAGGGAGGAGGAAGATGTGGTCACGGTGTACAGTACACCTCTTGGGAGTGGGACACAATTATAAGAGGGACTTTATCTAACAAATGCAATCAGTGTAGCCTAATTCTTTGTCCCCTTAATGAATGAATCCCAAACAATAAAAAAATTTTGCAGAAAGGGTGTCCAGTGCGAAGAAAATCCCACAAACAGTGCAATTCTCTTTTAAGAAATGCTGTATACAATAAAAACACAGACACTCGATGACTCTGAATCAAAAATTGTTGAAATATTTCAGCCAACAGCTGAGGTGATGGTATATAAATTCAAATATCCTAATACATTATCCATAAACTTAACAGATTAACAAGAATAACCAAGACAAAGCAGACAAAATCTACACCAGCAGCATAATTAGAAGACAGAACACCACAAAACTTGATTACTTATAAATAGAAAAAAGTAAACTTTAATTTCCAGGGGAGCAATTTCTTAATCTCTCACCTTGAGCCTTTATATGGAGAGTGGTGTTCAGGAAAAAATAATATCTAAGAAAGTGAGAGAAAGGAAATGGAAAGCCTGAAATTAAATTAAAATCATCTTCACAATGATATTATAAATATTGGAACAGAGTTCTCGTAGATAGAATACTGACCATAGGAAAGTGCCTGTGATGAGGGAAAGAGAAGATGTAAGAGCTCTTTAGAAATTGGATGGAGAGAAAAAAAGCAAGATGGAGAAATTTAGTATCCTGCAGGATTAAAAAAAAAAAATCAAAAAGGGAAAGATCTACAACCATACCCCTGCCACCCTGAAATCATTTTCTGAAGAACCTGTACTTACTTTGCTACCCTGACTGAAGAGGAAGCTCTTGAGCTAAGACTCTCAAGCCTCCCTGCAAATTATCAGTCACGTCCAAGAAATGCAAGGAACAATGCATCTTCTTCTATTCTATAGATAGAAAGCTATTATAAGAAACAGAAAATGAGAATCAAAACACTTTAGCTAGTAACTCTCCCTCAATCTCCTCCCACAAACAACAACAAAAACTATAACTGTAACTTATAATACCACATTAAATATCCCCAATACAATAATGTGAGGTTATGAAACAAACCCTAAAGGAAAAACTTCAAAACCAGAAACAGAAATAATAAAAAAAGAATAAATCACAGTTGATTAAACTCAGGAACAAAAGAGAAAAAAAGACAAAATCATACTGGAAAAGAACTAATTATAAATTGTCCAAAGAAGAATAGATCCATTAGGAAAGCTAATAAGGAAAATTGAAAAAAAAAAACAACAAAACACCCCCCCCCCCCCAGAAAATTGTCAAGAGAATAAATGATTAAAGAAAGCAAAAAGGGTCAGAAAAGTGATTAAAAGGAAAAATAGGCAAAGCTCATCAAACATAGATATATCAGACTCCTTTAAGAAAAAAAAATAGTGGAATAGAACATTAAACTCCAATCTAAGAAAATTTCCCAAAATAGAACCGGATTCTGTACACTGAAAGGGCTCGCCAAATGCCTCAGAAAATGGAACCGCAATAATAAACTCAAAGAAACATCCTAGTAAAACTATTAGACTTTAAAAATGAAAACTGACTAAGGTTTCCAGGCAAAATGATCAAGTAACTCTAGGCCAAAAGATCAGGTAACTAAGGCCAAGAGAATTAATTGAATTTTGTAGAAGGAACACAAAGCAATATAATGGAATTGTATGTTTCTAGACACTTAAGGAAATGAAGTATAAATAATTAGAAGGATTTAAACATGGAAAGAATACAAGGAACACTTGTCCATGAGCCCAGATCAATCTTCTATATCAAGGTTCAGCAAATTTTACAGCATCAAGTAACACAGTAATCTGTTTAAAACTACAGGAAATACAAGGAGACCTCAACAGAAACATAGTAATAGGAGAGATAAGAACTACTCTAAATACGAGATCAATTGAACAAAATATAAAAACATCTGAATGCAATCAATATAGATCTTATGTATCAAATGCTACACTTTGAAAATAAAAAAAAGACATATTCTCACATGCCCATGGAACAGTTACAAAAATTGATTAAACAAGTATATTAAGAAAAAAACTCCAAATACTTTAATTTCCATAAAGTAGAAATATTGTAAACCACATTCTTTGATCACAAAGCAAAAACATCAGAATTTACTAAAAGAAACAAAAATAAGAAAAGCTTTTTCATGCGGACACTTAAAAGCCTTATATTTATTAACTCCTTGTTGAGAGTTAAAAAGACAGAATTTGTTAAAAATGACAATGAAAATATTGCATGTCAGAATCTACAAGATTCATTGAAAATAATGGTTAAAAGATAATTCACTCTACTTAACACTTATCAAAAAAAGGACAAAAGATAAATGAATTATGTTCTTCACTGAAAAAATCTAGAACCCTGAAATACAAAGAGTAAATAAAAGCAGAAATTAATACGAGGATAGTGAAATAGGGGCAATAAATTAAAATCCTGCTGGTTTGAAAAATTCAAATAGATAACACACTAGCTAGAGAAAAAAGGGAGAGGGCACAAATATATAAGAAATGATGAGATAAACCACCAATAAACAGAAATTCAAAAAATTTTAAGATGTCTTCTTTACAGACCTTTAAACAAAAAAACCCTGAAATTAGAATTAGAAAGCCTAATCAAAGCAATTTCTGTAGAGAAAAATTATCAAGGAACTTCCCCCATAAAAATGCACCAGTTCCAGATATGCACAATCTATTAGAATATTAGAATAGCTTTGAAAGACACAAAGGTAGATTTGAACAACGCAAAGACATTGCTTGTCCTTGGATACAACTCAACATTATAAAGACTTCAGTTCTCCCCAAGTTGATTTATAAATCTAATGCAATCTCAGCGAGTTTTATGGAGCTAGAATGAAGTGATACTTTTGAACCTACTGTTTTTGTTTACACATGCCTTAGACATTCAAAAGACAATTAACAAAAGTAGGAAAAAACAAAAAATGGACTAGAAACAAACAAATCAACTATATTTCAAAAGAATAACTTCAGTATATTAAAGGGGGAAAAAGTCTTTTGAACAAAGTATTTTGACTACATACGTTCAGACTAAAAATAACTAAATTCTGAACCATTGTTAGTCTTTATTTTTAAACTATGGTAGTATCACATAATTCTGAAAAAACATACTGAGAGCCAGTATTCCCTTCTCTCAGAGCAAAGAAAAACAAAAATAAAAAGTACAACAGAGAATCTTACGATACTGGATTGTAATTGTAGGTTCCATATGAACTATTGGTGAGAGATAGAGACCCAGTGACATAATGTGTATGGAGGGTATGGATAGACACATACATAAGCTTCCTGGCTCTGTCCATGAAGGGGACCTAAAAATAATGCACTCTAATAAGAAATGAGCATACCTTCCACCCAGATTCTATCCCCAAAATGCTATATTCCACTAAAAGGAACCAGGCATCCTTGGAGAAATGGCTAATTCAAGGTTGGAGCAGAGAAAGTATAAAATAAGCTTGTGCCAGATAGAAAGGAAAGAAGGGCTCAAAGAATGATGAGGAAATGTGAAAAGAACATAGAAGGGACTCCCTCTGGCCAGAACTATCTGAGCATAAAAATACATTAAGAGATTATAATTCACTGAATAGCAATCCTTGAGTCCATACTCATACAAATAAAAAAAAAAATGGGTGAAAAGAAAAAAATTCTTCTTTACAGTAGAACTAATGATGTAGAAGGATCAATTGAATTAGGGGGAAAATATCACTATTTCACTAACAGTAATAATAAGAGCAAAAATAGTCATTGGATGATAAAACTAGTATATGAAAGGTTGAAGAATGGCTACCTAGTTTAAAAGTATTTCCCTAAAAAATATTAATTATAAGGTGAAAAATAGTGACTTTCCAATTTAGAACGCTGACAGACATTACTTCAGTGATCAAAGTTATCATCAGTAATGAGACAAACTGTTATCACATGCGTCCAGATGTGACACACTGAGAAGACACATCAGTTTTGAGGAAGTCCTGCTAAAAATGCAAAATCTCAGTCTAATCATAAGGAAATACAGACCAACTTAAACTGAGAAACATTCTATAAAATAACAGGCAAAAATCAGAGTAAGACTGAAGAACTTGACAAAGGAGCGTAAAAAAATACCTAAGTGCAACACATAATCTTGTATTGGACTCTAGACATTGTTTTTTGTCTATAAAAACCATAATTAGGCCAAGAAACAAAATACAGTCTTCACATTAGATAGTAATATCAATGCAAATATCCTGATTTCAGTAATTATATGACGGTAATTCTAATGCTCTTATCTTAGGAAACACTGAAGTATTTGGGTGCAAAGAGATACACAATGAAAGCTGCTTACTTTGCAAGTGCATCAGAAAAACAGTGAGTTTATACTTAAATATGAAAATGTTAACAATTAGAGAATCTGAGAGAATAGTATACTTTGTTATTATTCTCAGTACTCTTAAGTCTAAAATTATTTCATAATAAAAATACTTTTGTCAATTTATTTCACTAATATATTCCTTTATATTAAGTGCAAGAGTTCCATATAATAAAAAATCTGTCTAAATAATTCTAAAAACGTTCTTTCATCAATACTGAAACTCTAAATGGTAAGAAAGAGTTCATTTGGCAGCTTTTGTTTTGAGCAATACACAAAGTAATATATCTCACAATCAATAAAATGTTATATTCAAGGTAATATAATGCTATAAGGCTTCACAGGAAAATATTGTATAAAAAGGAAAAACTAGTCTTACTATATTTTCTCAGTTTAGAAAAGAAGGCAAAATTACTATATTACATAATTTCTATCAATACCTTGTGTTGCTAGAATAATCCCACATGGCCACATCTAGGAGACTTCGAACCCAGGTCTTGGAGGGCTCTTTGAGAAATTTTTGCTGGTAAATCCCCACTACAAGGTCCTCTACAGTGAGAAGTTCTAGATCTTGCCTGATTTCTTCCAATAGTAAACAGAAACATACACATGATGAGTAAATTTAGGGACTTAGGATATATATATCAAACTGGAAATAAATGTAGATGTTATAATGTGCTTCTGCAGTGACCCTGAGTTTTACCTACCTGATCTCTTTGCCATGTGTTTCAAACACCAGTTCACTCTGGCTCTATCATCAGACTGCAGAAGAAAAAAAAATTACTTTTGTTTTCTTGCATTTGCAAGTAATATAAAAATTTCTTGTATTAATTAATGTTCTCCCTCTAAAATGGGGCTGGGGGTACAGGAGACTGAAGACTTTGTGAACTAATAACTATAAAAATAATTGATGTACACTTCAAAAAAACCACTGTTATTACACTGGTAATACCACTTACATTTACTCATACACAGCAATATTAACATACTTCGAGAAGTGAGACCTAGGGAGGTGAATGAAGGAATCAATGTTCAAAAAAAGACTAGGTAGTCTGCTCATTGTTACAGTAAGCAGCAAGGTTAATTAAAACCTAATTCTTATGCCTACCTTAGAAAAATTTGGACAAAATAAAGAATACAGTCTCTCTAAATATTACAAAACAGGTAGAAGGGGCTTCATGAGGGTAAAATGATATTGCAGATATTTCAGAGTGGGGAATTCAAAAAACACTAAATTTACCAAAGTAGAGATGTTCAGCTTTTATAATCTTCAAAATCAGAAAAAAAATTTTAAAGGCATCATACCTAATTACATTCAAAAATAATTCATCTTTTTTTTTTTTTTTTTTTGCTGTTTTTGGCCAGGGCCAGGGCTGGGTTTGAACCCACCACCTCTGGTATATGAGGCCGACGCCCAACTCCTTTGAGCCACAGGCACCACCCAAAAATTCATCTTTTGATGATCTTTTAGCACAGTGGTTCTCAACCTTCCTAATGCCGTGGCCCTTTAATACAGTTTCTGTGGGTCGCAACCCATAGGTTAAGAACTATTGTTTTAGCATCTAAATGGACCCCTTAAGAGAATTTCTTTTTTTTTTTTAATTTATTTTTATTGTTAAATCATAGCTGTGTACATTGGTGTAATCAAGGGGTACAATGTGCGGGTTTCATATACAATCTGAAATATTCTCATCAAACTGTTCAACATAGCCTTCATGGCATTTTCTTAGTTACTGTATGTAGGCATTTGTATTCTGCATTTAGTAAGTTTCGCCTGTACCCATTCTAAAATGCACCGTAGGTATGGCCCCACTTATTACCCTCCTTCACCAAAACCTCCCCCTTCCCTTCCCCTTCCTTGGCCCTTTCCCCATAGTCTTGTGCTATATTTGCGTTATAGCCTTCATGTGAAAGCTATAATTTAGCTTCATAGTAGAGCTGAGTACATTGGATACTTTTTCTTCCATTCCTAAGATACTTTGCTAAGAAGAATATGTTCCAGCTCCATCCATGTAAATATGAAAGAGGTAAAGTCTCCATCTTTCTTTAAGGCTACATAATATTCCATGGTATACATGTACCACAATTTGCTAGTCCATTCATGGGTCGATGGGCACTTGGGCTTCTTCCATGACTTAGCAATTATGAATTGGGCTGCAATAAATATTCTGGTACAGATGGTTAACTTGAAATTACCTTGCAGTAAATAGGTGGCCAATTCCCTGGGTATGGACGAATAAATCTATAAAGGTTTTGTAACACAGCTGCTTGGTCATGCCCATATTCAAAGTTTGAAATAGGAATCTTGTGACTAGAATCACCTGAATAAAAAGAAGATAAAAGTTCAAATTTTGAGCAAGAAAAATGTTACAAGGTAGGTATAGAAGGAGTAGAGTAATGGCTAACTCATACTGTACTATGCCTGGCTATGGTTAGGTACTTTACATATTTTGATCCACAATCTTACAGCCATTCTATATGATAAATACACAGTAAAGACAATTGAGAATCACATAAATTAATAATAGTTCTTGAAAAGTTAAATTATTATTCACACTCAGGTTTATTAAGTGATCAGCTGCTGTGTTTTCACTATTCCCATGCTGCTTTTCATAAATGTTTTATTAATAAGGCTTAAGAATTTACTAGTAATGACTGCTTTTTGAAAAGGTTATATGCTGAAAACTTCCACTTCCAGTGGAAAAAAGGGGTCAAGTAATTCAGACCCACTGTCTCATAAAAAAAAGCTTGAGAGTATTATAAGCACACAGGACGGTAAGGAATTAATGGTCAAAATGCAAGAGACTACTGAAATCCAGACAAGAAAGACCAGTTTTGGGGGAATTTTTTCCCTGAGTCATTTGCCAATTCCAGATGAGGAAGACCAATGGCTGAGCAGGTGCTTTTGGTAGCTTTTGGGGCCTGAAAGAAGCAAACATAAATCCTCTCTGGAGAAAAAACATATCACCGAAAGCCTCAAATTACTTTAAAATCATTTCCCCTCCAAATGCTGTATGAACAAGGTACACACAAAAAAGAAGAATGAGAACCAAAATAAAGTCAATAAAGATACCTGTAAGCATTCAAGAAAATGCAGATTTTAAATAATTATGCTTATATTTGAAATCGAATTACAAATTTTAGCATAAAATTAGAAACTATAAAAAAGGATGAAGTCTTATGATGACTAGGGAAAACTAAACAAATGAAAACACTTGCTTGAAAATCCTATAGAGATAAAAATGCGGTAAGGAATTATAGGCCCAAAATCTTGAAAAGAAAAATACTAGACAGTTGCATCTGTCATGTGGATTTGTTTTTCCCCAAGGGTATTTAACAATTCTAGAAAAGGAAATTTGGAGGCTGAGAAACTGGACAGAATTTTTAGCATACCCAGAGCTGATAAGAATTAAAAATATTATTTCAGCATTATTTCTGTAAATAAAAAATTTACAATTAAAAAATATTTCGTTGTCTTCTGCCTTCTATTCGTTTATGCTGTGGAGTCAATGGTAAATTTTACTGATAATCCTTTGGTGGTAATCTGTCCAGCATAACCCCTTCTCTACTAAAGATCAACTAGACATAGACTAACCCTTATAAAGCCTAAAGTTACTTTTAAATTACCTTAATCCCTAAAATGAATTAAAGTAATCTGAGATATCAACGACTCCATCCTTTTGGCACATGCAATCATAAATCTTCTTTGGAGAGAAACGAGTTTTTATATATACTGTTTGGCACTCAGTTAAAACTAACTAGATATATGAAGAGATCTGATAACTTGCTTGAACATTAAGATAACCAAAAGACTATACTCCTATACTCAAACTCAATGCTGGGCATAGTGTTTTATGCCTGTAAATCTTAGCACTTCAAGAGGCTGAGGTAGGAAGATTGCTTGAGTCCAGGAGTCTGAGACCAACTGGGCAACAGCAAGATGCCACATCTATAAAAATCTTATAAATTAGCTGGATTTGGTGGTATACTCCTATAGTTCAGTCTCAGCTTCACAGGCAGCTTAGGCAGGAGGACTGCATGAGCCCAGGGGTTTGAGGTTGCAGCTAGGTAGGATGATACCACTCCAGCCCACTCAAATAGAACAAGATCTTGATTAAAAATTAATCAAATCCAAAGGAAAATTCTATGATAGAATTATCAGATGTAAGACCTTAAAGTAACTAACCTTAACATGTTCAGGGCAATTTAAGACAATATTCGGTATTTCTGAAGAACTAAAAAACATTCAAAACCTATACCCCAATCCGTTTTATTATGGCAAAATAAACTTAAAAGTAAAATTAAATAAGGCTAATCTCAGTTTTTAACAAAATTGCAAAAACCATGAAATAAAATAGCACCAAATCAGACTCAGTAATTTAAGATATACAGAGAGTTCTAAAAAAAAGTATACACATTTTAAGGAAAAGAACTGTATTAAAATCATAATACTCAACATATACTGGTAACAAAAGATGAATACAAGCCACATTGAAGACCTCTTGTAATTGTAGAAGTCAAATGTGATTGGATTATAAATTTAATATGGTTTTTCCTTTCTTAAAATGTATATATACTTTTTGACACCCTCTTTCTATAGTGACTATGTTGTGTTTGTTCTTGGACAGCAAGGTTGGTTTAACATAAGAAAATTAACATACGATCAACAGACACAAATCATCTGAAATGCAGATAAAGCATTCATTAAAATGTGTGGCTGCCATCTTCTGAGCCAAACTGGCAATACTGGTATACCTTGTAGATATTGTGAATTTGGTGCCAGACCACTGCAACAAAGTGAGCATCAAAAGAGTCATGCCAATATTTTGGTTTCCCAATGTATATTACAAGTTATAGCAATGGACTATATTGTCGTCCATTGAGTGCAAAAGCATGTCTAAAGACCTACACATCCCTAATTTTAAAATATTAAATATCAAAATATTGCTAAAAGTGCTGATAACAGCACAATCTTTTTGTTGGTGGAAGGTCTTGTGTTCTTGATGGCTGCTGACTAGTCAGGGTGGTGGCTGCTATAGGCTGGGGTAGCTATGGCAATTTCTTAAAATAGGAGAATGAAGTTTGCCACATCAATGATTCATTTTCATGAAAGATTTCTCTGTAGTGTGTGATGTCATTTGGTTAGCATCTTACTCATAGTATTATGTCTTTCAAAATTGGAGTCAATTTTCTCAAACCCTGCCACTGCTTTATTGACTAACTTCATATAAATTCTAAGTCCTTTTGTTGTCATTTCAACAATTTTCAAAGATATTCACCAGGAATTGATTCCATCTCAAGAAACCACTCTTTGCTCACATGTAAGAAACAATTCCTTATCATCTAAGTTTTCTCATGAGATTGCAGCAATTCAGTCACATCTTTGGGTTCCACTTCTAATTCTAGTTCTCTTGCTAGTTCTATTACGTCTGCAATTACTTCTTCCACTGAAGTCTCAAATCCCTCAAAGTCATCCCTGAGGCCTGGCAACTTCCTCCAAACTCCTATTAAAGTTGATATTTTAACCTCCTCCCATAAATTACAAATGTTCTTAATGACACCTAGAATGTTGAATCCTTTCTAGAAGGTTTTCGGTTTACTTTGTCTAGATACGTAAGAGGAATCACTATTTATGGCAGCTATAGCTTCACAAAATGTATTTCTTTATCTATGGGCTGCAGAATGAATAGTGTGTTAGAAACACAAAAACATTAATCTCTTTGTATATCTCCATGAGAGCTCTTAGATGACCACTGTCAATGAGCAGTAAAATTTTCGAAGAAACCTTTCCTTCTAAGTGGTAGGTATCAACATTGAACTTAGAATATTCAGTAAACCATGCTATAAAAGTAGATGTGCTATCATTCAGACTTTGTTATTCCATATATAGAGCATAGGCAGTTGACTGAGTGTAATTCTTAAGAGCCCCAGAATTTTAGAAATGGTAAATTGAGCACTGACCTGAAAGTATCCAGGTCCATTAGCCCTTAACAGGAGAGTCAGTCTGTCCTTTGAAGCCAGGGACTAACTTCTCTCTAGTCATTAAAGTCCTCAACAGCATCTTCTTTCAAGAGGAGGCAGTTTCATTCCCACTGAGAATGTGTTTAGTGTAGCCACTTTCTTCAGTTACCTTAGATTTTCTGTATAACTTGGCAGCTTCCATATCGGCACCTTCTGCCTCACCCTGCGTTTGATATACAGCAACGGCTTCTCTCTTTAAACCTCATGCATCAACTTCCACTTCCCCCCAACTTTTCTTCTGCAGCTTCCTCGCCTCTCTTGGCCTTCACCGAATTAAAGGCAGTCTGGGCCTCTCTCTGGATTAGGCTTTGGTTTAAAGCAGTGGCTCTCAACCTTCCCAATGTCGTGATCCTTTAATACAGTCCCTCATGTTGTGGTGACCCCCAACCATAAAATTATTTTCATTGCTAATTCATAACTGTAATTTTGCTACTGTTATGAATCATAATGTAAATATCTGATATGCAGGATGTATTTAGGCAACCCCTGTGAAAGGGTCTTTTGACTCCCAAAGGGGTTGTGACCCACAAGTTGAGAGCCATTGGTTTAAAGGAATGTGGGGCTGGTGTGGTTTTCTATCCACCAGACCACTACAATTTTCCTCATATTAGCAATAGGCTATTTTGCTTTATTACTATTTGCATGTTCACTGAAAAAACTTTTAATTTCTTTTAAGAACTTTTTCTTTGCGTTCACAGCCTGGCTGTTTGGCACAAGAGGCCTAGCTTTCCGTCTATCTTGGCTTTTGACATCCCTTCCTCACCACCTTAAAAATTTCTAGCTTCTGATTTAAAGTGATAGACATAGGTCTCTCCTCTCACTTGAATACAAAGGTCACTGTAGTGTTGTTTAATTGGCCTAAATTCTACACTGTTGTGTCTCAGGGACAGGGAGACCCATGGAGAAAGATGGGAGAACAGCCAGTCAGTGAACAGTCAGAACACATACACATCATTTATTACCTGTGCCATATCACATGGGCAGTCTGTGGTACCCGCATAAAATTACAAGAGTAACACCAAAGATCATCACAGCAGATATAATACAAAAGTTTGAAATATTGCAAGAATTACCAAAATGTGACACAGAGACACAAAGACAGGATTACCAAAATGTGACACAGAGACACAAAGACAGCACATGCTGTTGGAAAACTGGCACTGATAGACTTTGATGCAGAATTACCACAAATCTCCAATTTTTAAAAAACGGTGAAGTGCAAAAATATGAAGCACAAGAAAATGAGGTTAAAGCTTAAGAGGAAAGTCCTTTATCCTGATAAAGAATGCACAACAAAAATGGAAGAGATAAAGAAAACTGTAGCAAATAGCATATTCAGTGGTAGGAAAAAAAATCTAAAAGTCCTAATTTGCAAGCTAACAAAACAAATTTTAAAAAATTTAAATAAAGATAATGTGGCTTACAAAGAACAAGAAGTGATTTCACAGATATGATTATAATAAGAAGTTTATTAAAAACTCAAGACTTTAGAAAATGGGTGGGGTAAATCAAAATATAAAAGTAAATAACAATATGTATTCGCAAGGAACTGTAATAGCAGCAAAAAGTTAAGATATAAATTCAACAAGAGACATTAAGGTTATAGAGAAATTATAAAACTCTATTGAAAGACATTACAGAACTAAAAACAGGGTAGCACCATGTTCACAGACTCAAGATAATGAAGATAACATTTTTTTCTAAAATGACCTAATGTGAAACATGAAAAACTGATTCTAAATTGTATATGGGAGAACAAAGGGCCATGGTATTCCACAAGGACAAGGTCAAAGGACTTGATAACTATTGTTTAAGAATATGATAACACTACCAAAAGAAAAAATCAAGTAGATCAAAAGAACAGTCTAAATAGAAGAAAAAGGCCATGACATAATACAGGAGATGCTACATATTGGGGAACAAATTTATTATTTAATAAATGATGCTGAGACAATGGATTAACCACATGGGGAAAATATGAAAGTGAGTATCTATCACATACCATACATAAATCAATTCCAGGTAGAATACTTGGATAAGAAAAAAAAGCTTTATATTTTTTAGAAGACAACAGAGACCTTGGGGTAGAGGAGAATTCTTAAATCAGACTTAAAACCCCACAAACAAGAAAAGATACGTTTACTAAGTTAAAAGGAAAAACAAGTATGGGTTGGTGGCATGCACCTATAGTCACAGAAACAAGTATGGGTTGGTGGCATGCACCTACAGTCACAGTTACTTGAGAAAGTGAGGCAGGAAGATAGCTACAGCCCACAGCTGGTGGTTGCAGTGTGCTGTGATTGCCTCTATGAATAGCCACTGACCTCCAGCCTGGACAGCATAGGGAGACCCTATCCCTACAAAATAAAGAATAAAAATAAAAACATCTGTTCATTAAAAGATACTATAACAAAGTGAAAAACACAAAAGATAAACTGAAAACAGGTATGTGCACACAGTTTAAAAGATGTGTAAGCAAAGATGTATTAAACTTCCACAAGCCAATAAGAAAAACAATTTAACAGAAAATGGAAAAGATTGCGTTAAAAAATGTTATAGCTATTTAAATTGCACACGAACTTCATGGCCACCCTGTATATACACTGTTGATGGCATAAAAATTGAAACAAAATTAAACACATCATTTAAATAAATACACGTGTACATGTTAACAAAAGTACTCAGAAATGATTAGCAAAAACAATAAGAATTTTTGTTCTCTCATAAAGAGGGAATGTGATGCAATCAGACAGCAATGAGGACCTTCAATGGTACTGGCAAATGTGCTATTTTTATAGCTGACTGTAGGGTCCATTGCCATTCATTAATACTATTTGTCTCTTAAAGGAATGTTATCATCTTTGTGTGCATAAAGCGTCATTTGAAAAGCTGATGAACCTTTTGTACAAGAAGCTGAAGGCTTTGTTTTAAAGCAAATGTCTCTTGAGAAAATCATTAACCAGTAAAATGGAGGAAAGCAGAGCTCCTCTGGCTAAAGTGGGGAAAGAGAAGAACGAAGACATACCCTCACATTCAAACTTCATAAAAGATCAGATACTACAGAAGCATTTGAAACATCTATATGCATGTTCCTTAGCTACTACTCAAATTCATTACATCCACACACATAAATTTGTTCCACCATGTTACTGTATGAAACACATTCTCCTCTAAATCAGCTCAATTACATTAGCATAGACTTTTTTTTATTTTTTTAGTTATGTTGATACGGTTATTTCCCTAATAGTCATTTATCTTATTTAACTGGCACATTTCCCAGGGTTATCAAATTGGCAATTTAAGACAGGCTTAAATTGATAAGCACCAAACATTTTAAGTTACCCTTTAATGAGAAACACTGTGCTCTGTTTCAATTAGTTTGAGCAATAAATTAAGAAAACACTCCTAGAGTATTTAATCGTTTTTTGTAAAGAGCCATACTCTGTTAATCTCATTAATTTGAAAAGGTTATAAAAATAGCACTTTAAAAATAGATTTTTAAAAAGGATTTATCAGAATCAAAATAGCAAAGAAACAGTAAGCCAGCGACCCACTTACAATAAGTGTCTGGGACATAGTAGGGATTGCAATGCATTCAATGAATAAACCAGAAACAATTTAAGTAAAAATGTGAAAATTAACTCTGCAGCTAAATTTCTACTTATGGCTTTTTTTCCTACCCTATATTTAGCTTGATAACCTCAGATAATGCAACACTTGGGGAGATTAACTATGTTCACACTCCAAAGCAACTACAGAATTTTTCTTTCGTATCAAATTTTCTTAGAGTGATATAAGGAGACCTACTAAAAAATCTCCTTTACGCTTATTCCACAGCCTATAGCCCTTATTCCAGGCAAACAAATAATGGATTAGTACATATTCTTCACTAAGATTGGAAAAAATTCAAAATACACAACCAAAAATGAGCCCAAAATATTCTCATTTATGAAAAGCACCATTATAAGTATAATATAGCTGCTTGTTATGGCATATCTGAAAAGCTTATTTCTAATTTCAAACACTTCTACGGCCTAGTTGTCCGTATTTTTCAGTAAAAAAAAAAAAAAACTTCAGATACATGGTCCCTAATAAAATAATGACACTTTTGAATTAATACATATTAAAAAATAAACCTACCATCATGACTTCCATCCTAAGCAAATAGAAAACTGCTTAAAGTAGTTTAGGAACTTAGATATACACAGTCATGCCTTTTGGTTGTGGAATTATAAAGAACCTGTTTTACTTATATAAACAAAAATTTAGTTTATTGTTTTTGGGGGGATTCATTGAAGATACAAAGAATTGTGTTACACTGATTGCATTTGTTAAATAAAGTCCCTCTTATACTTGTGTCCCACCCCCAAGAGGTATGTCATATACCATGTCCCCCATCCTCCTCTCTTTCTCCCAGCAATAACTTTAACCCATGGATATCCCTGAAAAACCCTAAATCTAGATAATCTGAGACTTCTTAAAAGACTGTACTAAATGTATCAACAACTAAAAGCAGCTGACCTTAAGGTCGAAGGATACATACATATACATGAAAGGACAATCTCCTGAAAAGTCATATTATACAGTAAGTCTGTAAAATTTAACTATTAAAGATTGCAGACATCACCTATCATTTCCATACAGATTTTCCAACAATAACTAAGGTTACATTTTTCTAACTTACGTTGTATGAGTTAAAGGAATACATTTTAAGTATGCATGTATTCAATGCATATATCCTACCCTATTCCCTTATACTTACTTGCAGCCTGACAATGAAACCGAAATCCTCGTGGAATTTCACCTAAAATACAAAACATTTTGCTGAGAAAAGCAGAAATATCAAAATTCTCTAGTTGTGATACAGTAATACACCATAGGATGACCAAGTCATAACACAGGTAAATTTTATTACATAAAAATACAAAAGATTAAACCTTCATCATGTTGTTTTAAACCAAAGGTACGCATAAGCTACATTTAGAAGTTACTCCTTACAGACAAAAAAAAAAATTAGGTAAACAAAATTTGTGCCAGAAGAGTTTTATCTAGGAGTCCATGAATAAGCTTCAGATGACTGTGAAGCCCCTGATACAGAAAGATGATATGCATTGCTGAGGGGGGAAAGTCTCCACGTTCTATCTTTTTAATGTTTTACAACTCATATGGAAAAAAAGTAGCTATCTGACTTCTCCTAATGCTCACGAGTAGGATGATTCATTTTTTCTGTTATCTAAAAATGAGAAGAGAAAAGTGCTGGGAAATCCCAATCAATTTTAAAATGATTGATAAAACTAAAGATGAATATTGAAGCAGTACCCTGAACCCCACAAATGCATAATGTACAAAGTTATGATTCAATAAAAAATAAACAAAAAAACTAAAGATGAAGTTCTTTCCCCAATTTCTTCTTCCATATTTCTCCCACTTACCTTCAAGGGAATGGGGTTTCCTGAACTACTATCTATCTTCTTGGGAACAGAATTCAATGCTATGTCTTCCTACCTATCTTGCTTTTGATGGAGTGGAGTAGTAGGAGAGATGCTGATAACAACTGAGAGCCTATTAAGTACTACGCTATTTCCATATTTTGTCATCTATTCCTTAAAACAGCCCTCCAATAGGTATTATCCCCACTTTATAGATGAATGAATAGGTTTAGAGAGGTTGAGTAATTTCCTCAAAGTTACAAGGCCATGAACATAAAAAACTAGGGACCACTGAGCTGAAGGGTAGGGTAGAGAAGGAAAAGATCAAAGCATAAAAAGCTTTCAGAAAAATTTCAAGATGTAAGGCCACAGGTAAGCAAACAGCAGGCTATGCATTATTCAGATATTCTAGTCACTCAATTTTAATGCTTTCCTGAGGTTAAAAGCCTAAACCCAAAACCCTTGTCAACACCTAATTCCTAACAGTTTTTCAACTAAGTATTGTGAAGTCTTGTTACATTTTGAGAACCTAGCTGTACATCATTCAGCTTTTAAGACAACAAATACTATTACCAAATGAAGTCAAGATTAAAAAAAAAAAAACATTTAATATCTACTCTGACTAGTTACTTACCAGGATTTATAAAACTGTGGAAATCTGCCAGAATACCTTCTTGGAGAGAATATTTAACACAGCCAATTTCACAAGGGAGAAAGCGTTGTTCACAATGAGGTGGCAGCTCGCCATGGCTAAAAATGTTCAAAAAATAAAAAATGCCTCCAAGGACAGCTAAAAAGGAAAAACATATGTGTATGACAAAATTAACAAATTAAGTGTCTCCAATGTACCCCCTTCCACAAAAGCCTCATTAATTCAAGGAAAAAAAATGTTTTAGAACCATTTTCTGTTCTTATATTCCTAAATGAGCTGAAAGAAAACTAATCAATTATACAAAATAAATAAAAAATGTTATTTAATTTTATTTAAACAAGTAAGAATTGTACATGTGCATGGCCATACAGTGGTATTTTGCTACATATAACATATAGTGATTATGGTAATATCATCTCAAAATTTTTTATAGTTATACTCAAGAATTAAAGTGATAACTACTATGCATGAAGCAACAAAACTATTCAGACTTACAGCCAGTTCTATGCAAATACAAGTCCTAAATCACAGAATGACATAAAAAGAGCTTGACAAAAATCAGTATAGAAAAACCCTGTAATATAAACTATGAACAATTTAGTTACCAATTTGGTTCTCTTCTAGCTTAGCTCAGTAATTCATTGTAACCTTTTAACTTCCCATTCAGAAATTTAAATTTCATTTTTTTTTTTTTTTTTTTTTTTTGTGGTTTTTGGCCAGGGCTGGGTTTGAACCCACCACCTCCGGCATATGGGATCGGCACCCTACTCCTTGAGCTACAGGCGCTGCCCTAAATTTCATTTTTAATTAACCAATAATTACATATATTTATGGGGTACAATGTAATTTTGTTATTTGTATATTATGGAATGATTAGTCAAGCTAATTAATATATCACTTCATTTTTTGTGTTGTTAAGTATTTAAAACCTATACTCTTAGCAATTTTGAAATATGCATTATATTAAGCACAGTGACTACATGTACAATAGATTTCAAAAAACTTATTTATCCTATCTACCTTTATAATTTAAATGTATTGAAGTGCCTACCCAGAAAACAAGCCTAAGAAGTATCTGTACCTAATAACATGAAGTGGCAGAAATCAAGACCAGTTTTTTGTTCAAAGCAATCTCTCCAGTATTACTTTAACAAATACAAATTACCTGATCTTTTATAACTTTAGCACCATAATATTTAACACACGCAGGCAATTACTTTGAAATGGAGGATCAAAATGAAAAGAAATCATATTTACTGATCAATATAGTGTTTTAAGCATCTAAATTTATCTAAGCAAAATACTTTAGGATTGCTCTACCTTGATCACTTTTTAGAGACAAAGTTGACATATCTGGGGGCGAAACATTCTGCTTTGGTACGAGCATGCCTGGCCTCCTCAGTGGCATGGAAACAGGTTTCTAAAGAGGAAGAGAGTAAGTGATCACATTTTTTAAAACCATGCTAGGCACTTCAAACCATATACTTACATTTAGCAAAATAACTGCAGAGCAGTCCACTGATCACTTCTCAAGGCCAACGAACTCAATGAATAATTTGTCATTAACACCAACATCCACAGGCAGCTAATGTCAATAAACATTCTAAACATGTAGTGGCATATTAATGTTATTCATAATATTGTTTTAATTAATAAATTCAATCATTACTAAAGGTCATTTGCCCATTACTGATTTACCTACTTATCCTGAGCCACCTACTATGTGCCAAGTCAGTGGCCAAAAGAACACCCTTCCCCAAAGTGCTACACTATTTTGTTCTTACCCACACTCAAAAAAATCAAATCACCTTGACTCCCAATCTCACATGAAGTATATTCTACAAAACAGCTTAAGTTCTGAGGAGAAATACATTATAGTAAGAAAAAAAATCAAAGTTCACAAGTACAACTAAATACAAATTCAGCTGACTAGAGCTTCTAACTCAAAACATAAGGTCCATACAATTAAAATCTCTGTAACCTAAAGCAAGCAAAAAGCTCTCTTGAATATCAAGCCAATGTGGAAACTTTGATGATGGAATTTTACCATGGAAGAATGCAAAAAACACCTGTTGGGAAGTGGGGAATTTTACCATGTAAGAATGCAAAAAACACCTGTTGGGAAGTGGGGTGGACCACAATTAACCTGCACTTCTCTCATGCAAAACTGGCAAGAAAACAAATCTTACTTTGTACTTTAACATTCTACTACACAGGAATTTACTCAAATACACTTTATTCAATTCTTTTACTTTTAAAGTAAACATATATACAGCAATATCTCCAAGTCTCATTGTTCCAATATTTCTAACACAGCAGCTGACTTGGTTTCAGGTGTTATTTAAAAGGAATAGTCTAAACTACTTCTAGGTGGGCGGAGGGGGGAAGAGATGGAGAGAAAAAGAAAAGACTCTTAGATCATAGAATAGTTGAGAACCTAGGGATCACCTAATACAACTGCTAAATATCAAACTCTCCCATTGCTGATCAGAGTTTATTGTCTGCAGGTTTCCTAACAGGGATTTCCCAGGCCTTTCACCACCAAATTATACCAACGGGCATGTGTCCAAGTTATGGAACCTCATGGATTTTTAAAAGGTATTCTGACCCCCCCCGGGGGGGTGTGTGTGTTAAAAAATGAATGAAACTCTTCTTTGCGCTCACCCAAGTAAGCCAATAGTGTATACCCTTGATATCTACTCAAACAACATTTACTGAACAGGCCTACGTGCCAGGCAGCTGGCTGCTCTTCTCTTGCTAACTTTACCTGCTTCTCTGAAGGCCCAGGGTCCTTTCCCTGGGCAGCCCTCCATTCTCGAGCCATTTCTGCGTATTTCTCCTTGTCTTCCTCCTGCAGGAGCTTTGGGAGATTGAAGGGGGAAACAAAGAAGAGAAGCAAGTAGCCATGAGGATGAAGGACCCAGTGCCCTGGTTCCACTGGTAGTTCCAGCGTCGGTTTGCCCGGAGCCACAACGGGGGCCTTCTTTTCCCTCCAGCAGAGTCCAAGCGGTCACTGGCCTCCTTGAGGCCTCTTGCCTTCCTGCCTTGTGCCTTGTCCTCCCGCTTACTCAATTGCCCTGCCCGTCCCTCTCACCCGCCTCTAGCCTTACCGCCCAGTCTGAAGAGCAGTAGGGGATGGCATCAGCAACGCGAGCCACGGGCAGGCCTCGTCTCCGTAGTTCGGGGATCTTCTCCTGTACGAAGAAATAGTAGGCATTGCGGCTAGCCCTGCGGTTCGGCATGGTGAGCTCGGCGAGCTTCGAAGCGGCCCTGAGACAACCCCAGCCACCGGCGCCCTCGCCGGGCTCCCGCCCTTAGTAACCAAGGTCGGTGCCTGCGCGCGCAGCTCACAAATCTCGGCCAATCAGGGCTTGGCGCGCAGGCGCACTGGCCCCGCTGGGGGTAAAAAAAAGGTCTCAGACTGGGAGATTCCACTGCTTGTGCTCGTCGGGGTGAGGGGAAGAGGAGGGGAGTCACAGGTCCGGAGCGTTCTGATTGGCTGGGTGAGTGCTAGGCGGAGGTGTTGTCACGTGGAGGTGTTGTCACGTGGAGGCCTCGGAGCGATGTCTGTACATTATTGCGTAACACGCGACTAAGTAGGTAGAGAAAACCGGCCTTAGCCCGTACCTCAGGTTCTTCATCTTTAAAGGGCCATCTTTGGGCCAAGTACAGTGAAAGGTATTGGGTGAGGAACGCAGAAAATAAGGTCCAGGGCGGCGCCTGTGGCTCAAAGGGGTAGAATGACGGCCCCATATGCCGGAGGTGGTGGGTTCAAACCCAGCCCCAGCCAAAAACTGAAAAAAAAAAAAAAAAAAAGAAAAGAAAAGAAAAGGAGGTCCAGGCTCTCAAGAAGTTTACAGTCCAACGGGAACAAAGAGTGACAAAAACCACCAAAATGGTATTTTTTAAGTGCATTTAAAAATAAGTGTTAGGGGTGATGCCTATGACTCAAGGAGTAGGGCGCCCGCCCCCTATACCAGAGGTGGCGGGTTCAAACCGGGCCCTGGCTAAAAAAACAAACAAACAAAAATAAAAACCCAAAACAAAAGTGTTAGGTAAGAAACACAGCAAGAGGCTTAAAACAATACCTGTGAATAAAGTTTTGCAAATTTTCACATAAAAGTCTGGTCATTTATTTGTCGGTTTTATTTCTCAGTTACAGAACTTTTGGAGTTTTATGAAGATTATGTCTGTAAGTGTATTTTTTAACTTGTTAGTGCTGTTGTGTAGAGAAGGTATTGATTTTAGTATTGATGGGATGTGTTTAGTCACACTGAACGCATATTGGTTAAAATAGTGCCAGCTGATTCTCTTGTAGTTAGATATGTTTCTTAGAGAAGGTTCCGGTCTCTGCTCAGTTTACTATTTGTGTGTATATGCTTTAAAATCAAGTTTCTATTTTCATTATCTTCTATCAATTTCACAAGTTCAGGTCCCCGGGTCTGTGTCAGCTGCTCAGAGGCTTGAGGGCCTCTCCTGCGCAAGCAAAGGCATGCAGTAGGAAACCTGGCCACCTCAAAGGGGAGTTCAACCTGGGCAGAGCAGGACTGCCAGACTCCTCCTCCATCTGGAAGTGAGGTGGTGAGAATTGATTTCCTTATTGTATAGGACCAGATTCACAGAAGGGTCCAGGCTCTGTGCTGCTGGAGTTGTGGCACTCAGACACTATTGTGTCCTTGGTGGAATTAAGATGGAGTCCCAGTGTTGGAATAGTCCAGTGGCTACTTGCCCCCAGAGCAGGGCACACTCAAGAGGTGCCTCTGATCTCAAGGTGGCAGGTTGGTGAGTGGGGTGGGAGTGCATACCTTATTCCCATAATCTGGGGCAGTGCAGATGTGTGAATTGCTAGAAGAACTCCAGACTGGTCTCAGAGCTTGTAAGGACTGTGGGAGTCTCCCGTAGCAAGGACTACAGGTGTTTGTGGTGTCAATGAGGGCTGGAGGGGTTCTTCCACTTACCTTTATGCTGGAACAGGAAGTCCCTTCCTGACTCCTGGCAGATCTGATCCAGTCAGGGCAGACAGGGCTGCAGAGGGTGGGTGTCTCCAACATTGAGACATGATTGAAGTGCAACAAACTGAATATATTTAAAGAGTACAATCTGGTAAGTTTTGACATATATATACACCTATGAAATTATCACCACCATCAAGATAATAAACCTATCCATCCCCCAAAGTTTCCTTACCATCCCCCCCAGGCTGCTTGAAGTTGTGCACAGTTCACTGATGTTCTGTTCAGTTTTTTTTCCTTTTTTCTGTTTCATTTTGTGTAGTGCTCATTGTTCTGTCTTCATGTTTACTATTTTTTCTTCTATAGTATCTAATCTGCTATTTAATCCAGTGTATTTTTCATAGAGTATTTATTTTCATATTCAAAAGTTGAGTCCTTTTAAAAAATCTTATCTTTTTTTGAGACAGGGTCTTACTCTGTCTGAGTGCAGTAGCATCATCATAGCTCACTGCAACCTCAAACTCCTGGGCTGAGTCATCATCCTGCCTCACCCTCCCATGTAGCTGGGAGTATAGGTGAGGACCACCATGCCCAGCTAATTTTCTATTTTTATTTTTTAGAGACAGGGTCTCACTCTTGCTCAGGCTGGTTTCAAACTTCTGGCCTCAAGCCATCCTCCCACCTTGGCCTCCCAAAGTGCTAGGATTAGAGGCATGAGCCACATACCCAGTCCTCCCCTACTTTCTTTAACATGGAATATAATTACAATATATAATATAGTTATATTAACTATTAATGGTCCATGTCTACTCATTCTATCATCTGTGTCATTTCTGGGTCTGTTTTTACTAATTATTTTTTTCTTATTACGGGTAGGGTTTGGATGCTGGTCATTGTAAATTTTACCCTATTGAATGCATTTCTGAGTCTTACAAAAAATTTTTGTGCTTCATTCTCCGTCACAGTTCTTTTACCTGAAAACAGTTTGAGGCTGGTTTGTGCTCTTTCTAGGCTTATATTTATGCTTTGTTATTTGAGATCAGAGCAATCTTTAGGTCTAATTTTCTCCTCTTTCAATAATGTTAACGCCCTTCTGAGTACTCTACTTGATATCCCATGAATTTGAAGGTTTTTCTACTTTTGTTGAGGGGAACACAGACTATTTCTAGTTCTATGTGAATTCTAAGGATTGTTCCTTTTAATTGGTTCACGTTATTCTTTCCTGGTAATATGTAGTTTCTTCCCATACATGCACTGATCAGTATTTGGCTGAAGCTTCAAGGGAGCTTCAGAGCTCACCAGATGTCCAGAGCTATTTTTTTTTTTTTTAGATCTTTGGCCTGTTCCCTCTGTTCTGATATTCTGCTCTGCAGACTCCAGGCACTGTGCCCTACCTGGGCATCCAACTCCATCTTATTAATCCCCAGGGAGACCACTGAGCTCTGCCTAGCTTACTACCCATCTTGATACTGCAGAGCAGTACCATCCAGGAAGCTACCAACAGCAGTCACAGAGTCACCTTATTTGTTTCTGTTCTTTCAGGAATTACCTCTGTTCCCCGATGCCTAGTGTCTGAAAACATTGTTTTGTATGTTTTAACCAAATTTGTTATGTTTTGCTTTTTTGTTGTTGTTGATTTGCGTATTTTTTTATAGTTTGGGATTCATTGAGGGTACAAAGAATGAGGTTACACTGATTGCATTTATTAGGTAAAGTCCTTCTTATAATTGTGTCCCTCACCCAAGAAGTTTGCCATACTCTGTGACCCCCTACTCCCTCCTTCCCCTCCCCCCACCTAGTATTAGATTAGATCATCTACTGCCTTCATATTAGAATTGAATACATTGGATTCTTGCTTCTCCACTCTTGTGATGCTTTACTAAGAAGAATGTGTTCCAAATGTTTTGTTTTTCAGAGATAGGGTCTTGTTACGTTGCCCAGGCTAGACTTGAACTTCTAGGCTCAAGTGATCTTCCTGCTTTAGACTCCCAAGTAGAAGGCACTACACGTGTTCACCACTACACCCAGTTTTTTAGTTGTTTTGGGCTACTGAACAAATCCATATCTTGTTTCTCTATTTCATATTTTGATATTTTAAAATGATATTTATATTTAACTACTACATTTTAAAATAGGTATTCAGGGCAAATCTCTCTTAAGAAAAAGTGACTATTAAAATGAGAAAGGGTGGGCTTGGCACCTGTGGCTCAAGCGGCTAAGGTGCCAGCCACATACACCTAGCTGGCAGGTTCGAATTCAGCCCAGGCCGCCAAACAACAATGATGGCTGCAACCAAAAAATAGCCGGGCATTGTGGCAGGCACTTGTAATCCCAGCTACTTGGGAGGCAGAGGCAGGAGACTCGCTTGAGCCCAGGAGTTGGAGGTTGCTGTGAGCTATGATGCCACAACACTCTACCCAGGCTGACAGCTTGAGGCTCTGTCTCAAAAAAAAAAAAAAATGGGAAAGGGTGGAAAAGAACAGAGCTAGTTGTGTGGAAAATTGAAGAAGAGAATTCCAGGCAGAGGGAATAGTACATGTAAAGGCTTCAGATGATAAAGAGCTGGGCATGTCTTCAGAACAGATGGAAGACTGGTTGGTGTTGCTGTGGTGTATACAGTCAGGTGGAGAATGGTGCATGCTGAGGTTGGAGTGATCAACAGGGATTCGAGCATGACCATAGTAAAGGGTTCCAAATATTGCCATGAGTACAACACAGATGGTCATTTAAGGGTTTTATTTAATATTTATTTTTAATTGACAAATAAATATTGTACATATTGATGGTAAACAACATATTTTTAAATGCAGTAAAACCTTCATAGTTAACTACCTCCCTACATTGACTACCTCCTTAAGTTGAACTAATTTTCACAGACCAGACATGCACCACTTGGACGTATCAGAACAGCTCATCTAGTTCCCTTATGTTGACCACCTCCGTATGTTGACCAGTTTCTTGCAGTCCCTTGGGTGGTCAACTTACAGAGGTCCTACTCTATGTACACATTGTAGAATGGTTAAATTGATCTAATTAACATATGCATTACCTCACATACTTATTTTTTGTGGTGAGAACACTTAAAATCTATTCTGTTTAACGGTTTTTAAAATATGTGTCATGATTTGGTTTACAGTTTGAAATCTATCTTATTTCTATTAGGGGAATGAAATCAAAGTAGTAAGAATGGGCATGGCAAAACTAGTTAGGAAGTTCCTGCAGGAATCTATGTGAAAGAGAATGGTGACCTAAAACAGAGAAGAAAGGATGGGTTCAAAGTGTATTTTAGAAAAATAGAACTAGCTAATGGATTGGATGTGGAAGGGGAAAAAAAGGAGGAGTCCTAGGATTTTGACTTGAATAACCTAGTGATAAGTAATGCTTTTACTAAAATAGTGAGAACTGGGCAGCAGAGGGAGACAGTGCTAATACCAAGGAAGTTGCCAAGCTCCTCCATAATTCCTATGATCTGCTTCTCTCCTCCTTTGATCCAATTGATTATTTTCAATCTTAAGTCCTACACGAACAGAACAGCTTTTTCTACTTTGCAATCAGATTGTTTTTCTTACTCAGAAATTCTAAAGGGTGGCAGCATTTGTTTTGTTTTATTTTGTTAGAGACAGCGTTTCACTCTGTTGCCCAGGCTAAAGTGCAGTGGTGTCATCATAGCTCATTGCAACCTCAAACTCTTCCAGCAATCCTCCCTCTCCCTCAGCCTCCAAGTAGCTGAGACTATAGGTATGTGTTACCATGCCCAGCTAACTTTTCTATTTTTTGCAGAGCATAGGGTCTATGTTGCTTAGGCTGGTCTTGAACATCTGGCCTCAGCCTCCCAAAGTGCTAAGATTATAGGCCTGAACCACCAGGTCTGGCCAGTGGGAGGTTTTGGTTGGAGTATGTGTGTAGGAGGACAGAGATCAAGAGATTCATATGCACATGTTGATTTTGAGATGCCTATTGTATATTCAAGTGGAGATGTCAAGTAGGCAACTGACCATGTAAGTCTGGAATTTTATGCTTGACAGAATTTGGAAATAAGTCACATAAAGATAGTATTTGAATTCATTGGAATTAGGTGATATGATCATGAACAGAAAGAAAAAGAATCCAGGATGGAGTCCTGAGGAACTCGCATTTAGAGAAGTCAGAGAAGGAAGACCCAGTGAAGGTGACTAAAAAGCAACACGTGAAGAGGTAGGCAGAAAATCAGGAAAAAACAAAAGAGGGGAGCAATTTCAGTGGGAAATGGTTTATTTATTCCATAAATATTATTCAGAGTCTACTGAGTGCTGGGCTCTATTTTAGGCCCAAGAGGAGGTTCGATAGAACAAAACTTGTAATGAGAAATAAAAACAGTCAATAAAGAAATAAATAAGTATATAACAAGATGTCAGAACATCTTATTGGGCAGTAAGTCTAAGGAAGAAAAATAATGCAGGATAGGGAATAGAGACTGATGGAGGGTGAAATTTTATGGTGGTTGGAAAAGGTACTATAGGAGGAAATGAAATTGGAGCAAAGAGTGGAAGGAAATGAGGAAGATACTGGGGACAGAGCATTCCAGGCAGAGAGAGTAGCAAGTGCAGGGGCTCTAAGGTGGGAGCACATCAGGTGTGTTTGAGGAAGAGCAAAGTAAGTCTTGCGCTGGAGTGAAATGAATGAAGGGGAAAGTACAGTGGATATTAGAGAGAGAGTTAGGGCTAAATCATGTAGGACTTCAAAGGCCACCACAAGGACTTTAGATTTTAGTCCAAATGGGGGAAAGCCCTCATGATTTGGATGGCCTCTACTATTTTTTGGGTGGTCGTGGGAATATGAAGTATGATGTGTGATTTTTCAGCTGAGTAAAACCACCCAAGAACACTTCTTGGAAAATGTGGCTGAATTTTATCCCAATGCTAGTTTAAGTTAAGACTCTGACATTTTTCAGTGTGCAGCCTCCATCCTGTGCTAATAATAATGATAATAATAGGAACAGGAAATTGAGGATTGGAGTGGTGAAGTGACTTCCCCATGCCACACAGCCTGTGAGTAACTCTGAGCTCTGTGAGATTCCTACTTAACACTCATTTCAGTCTATTCATCAGAGATGCTCAAGGGTGATAATTGCCTGATGCTTTGCCAAAGTGAAAGGAGGAATTTCCAAGCACCATCTAGACACTGCCCGAATGCACGTCACCATCACATTCTGGAGTAACTCAATCTGAAGTCTAGGTGATTTCTCCTGATTGGTCAGTCTGTATACATACAACCTCCTGTCAGGTTGTGCGAATTCCACCTCCTCCCTGTAATGTCTCTCTCTACTGATATTTGCTCCCTATTCATACTACCCCCTTCTTGGGTGCTTGTTCCTTCTTGGACTCTTGTAATCAGCTCTTTTCATCAATTCATCCTGAACCCTGTGACCAGAATAACTCTGCTGAAACACAGATCTGATCTTGTTTGTCTGCTTAGAAATTTTCATGGATGGTACATTGCCTGTGGAATTAAGTCCAGGTCTATGAGTACAAATCTCGTAGTAATCTGGGTTCCCTTGTTTTGACCTTGTCTTACCTTTTTAGCCTCATTGCTGACTCTGCTCTTTGTGAACCTGTGCTCTGAGTAGCAGGTCCCACCCTCACCTCTGCTTGTGCTCTAAGTAGCAGGTCCCACCCTCACCTCTGCTTGTACATCTGCACTACCTCCAGCTCCCTTTCTGCTCTTAGAAATTCTTTCTAGATGATATGGAAGACTTAGCTTAGGGGTCACTTTTTCATCTCACACAGGCTTTAAGGATAAATAATTGTCTCCCCTCTTTATCTTCCCATCATACTTGGTATATATCCTAACATAGGCCCTGCCACTCCTACTTAGAGACCATGTGTGTGCCTCCCTCCTTCCCTTTCCACTCACATGACTGTAACTAAATGTAAACTCATAAGGGGCTGTGACACATTCATGTCTGAATTCCTATTCATCTTGAATTTCTGAATTTCTAGCATAGTGTCTAGAATATAGTAAACAGTCAATAGATGTATGTTGCATAAATGAATGAAATCAGGAAAGAAAAGATAAAGAAAAGTGAAGGTCAATATACTAAATGAGTTTATAATTAATTAGGCAGATACGTGTTGATGGTATCTATGTAAGTGTAAGGCACACACTCAGAATTAGGGAAAAGGTACAGAATTAACACTTCTGTTAGAGATCCTCACTCCATGACTTCAACCCAAGGTCAAAGCTGCTGCTCTTTTAACACTGGCCTTGAAAGCCCACATGCCCCTTCTCTTGTCTGAGTTGCTGCTTTTCATTATGCTCAGCCTTTTCCTTCCAGCTCCCTTCCCTGCCCATTTTTTGGGGGTGAGGTCATTGGATGACATATTTGTTCTGGTTCACTTCCCTCCCTCAGGTTCCGTGTTTCAGCTGTGTCAGAGAAGGAGGCCTGTAGCAGAATGTTTAGCGCTCTGAGAAACAATCTTCTGGCTTAATCACCAAGACCTAGTGCCCACGGCAGCTTAGTCTTATCAAATATAGGCAGCCAGGCCATCTTTCTTCCTGATGCCTTTGGGCTATAGGAACCTACTTGACCAGAGGAATCAAGAATTGCTTTGCTGTTCATGTTGGAGGCTGTCAGTACTGTTCTGGTCTCCAAAAGATGCTAACATTAAAACAAAAACAAGGAAAAAGAGCAAAACCCAGTGACAGGGCTCCTAAAAGAGGGGCAGGTTTACTTCATGTTTGGTTTTTTAACTTACAAAGGACTTACAGGTTGAACTGTTCAGTCTGTAAGGGCTCCCAGGGCTTCAACTGTTCATAATTAACTTGATTAACTGCTCATGCTTGAGATATAATGAGAGCAGTTGCACATATGGGAGCTTTGTATCTGGTTAAAGATACAGGCCTGACAAAACATCTGCCACTTCTTCATTCCTCTCTACTTTCTCCAGAGACATCCCAGAGACTGAGTGATTTTGGCATGATTGCATCTTTTATCTAGCATCTTTTTCTGCAATGTAGAAGTAGTAAAATGTATAGAAAATTATAAAGAAGGAAATATAAATGAAGGACAGTGCAACCTAGAAATAACCTAGAAATAACCATTTACCCATTTGTTGTTTTCTTTGTCCCTTTTAAGTGCATTTTTCCATATTTGAGACCATACTCTATATGTACTTTTATGTTTTCTTTTTTCCTGCACATTATCTTTAGAAGGACCTTTTTAGGGAAAGCACTGTAGCTCATTCAGGCAGATACTGTCCCACTGTTGTGTGGGGTCTAGCTTTAGGATAGGGTCCAGGTGGCATCACCTAATTCAGCACTCAGCAGCACCACAGTTGGATTTGAAGTCTGAGTCTGAGCCTATTGGGTTAAATCTGCCATAATTACATTGAATTTTCAGCAAATTTTCCCAACCTTTAACTTAATGTGTGCTTGCCACTGTACTTAGCAGTTGAGATTTTTTTTTTCTTTTCTTGTTTTTGTTTTTTTGGCATTGTGCACTGTGTATATTTGCATTTCCTCTCTCTAAAGCATTTTCTTAATGAAAAAATTTATTCCTCAATATGAAAGGCCTTTCAAATTGAAAATGTTTCCAGTTTTCAGTACAGCATGACTAGAGTCTCCACTTTTTTTAGTGCCTAGGTTTACCTATTGTAATTTAGATTTTTTTTAAACTTATAATTCGTGGAGGATGGTTCTGAAGATATGGAGGATGAGGAAGATAACAAACCTAAAAGGTAGAACAAGGGAAGGAAAGATAATAAACATGGTATTTATTTTAAATTCACACCTCATATATCCTCCTAGAACACAAGATCAGAGAGAACAGAAATATGATTTTATCTGTATTTCTAAAAAGACTTACATTAAGCAGGATTCATGTGCATGCATGCCTGTATGTCTGCAATGAAATCATGTTTTAAAGAGGATTCAGCTGCATTGTATTTATAACCATGTGGTTGCTACCAGCTACCAGCATGTCTCCTTGTGGTGGTTCACTTCTCTTTTCTCTGTGTCCTAATTCCGTTCTAAAGTGCACAGCTTTGATAAAGCAGCCAGCTAGTCCAACTGCCTGCTCCTCACCCCCTGCAGTATACAATCCCAGCTGTGGCTATCTGGGAATCCTGCTCTCCTGGGACCTGGTTCCACACAGGTCCTTGTTCTGACATGTTTGCCTCTGGTTACAGGACAAAGTTTGAAGTGTTGGGGATCCAGATGCCCCTTGGCTGTAATGAATCAATCTCTATCCGGGGTTCTGTCCTATTTGGCCAGAATAAATGGACAGTTGGAACATAACCAGATCTGAGGCTCCTTCAAAAACATCAACTTAACAGCCTCCCAGGATATGAAAAAGATGGTTAGGTATTGCCTCTTAAACATTAACGTGTACTGGAAGCACTTGGGGAAGGTGGTTAAAATGCAGATTTTGGCGCCTGTGGCTCAGTGAGTGGGGCGCCAGCCCCATATGCCGAGGGTGGCGGGTTCAGGCCCAGCCCTGGCCAAACTGCAACAAAAAGATGGCCGGGCGCTGTGGCGGGCGCCTGTAGTCCCAGCTACTCTGGAGGCTGAGACAAGAGAATCATGTAAGCCCAAGAGTTAAAGGTTGCTGTGAGCCGTGTGACGCCACGGCACTCTACCGAGGGCGGTACAGTGAGACTCTGTCTCTACAAAAAAAAAAAAAAAAAAAATGCAGATTTCCAGGATCTACCTAGTGTGTCTGAGCTCATCATTTTTAGCAGAGGCTGGGAATCTGTGTTTTAAGCAAACATTATAATGTGATTCTGATAGTGGAGGTTTCAAAACCACACTTGGAAGAACACTAGGACTCTGGATGTCATACTCACCCTCCTTCCCCTTCCTTCTTTTAGGTTGCATGTTTAGTTGTACCTTAAACTTTGTTAACCCTCCATCACCTTGGTGATATCATGTGCATTTGGGAGGAGCACACACTGATTTATTATAGACTACTGTCCCTTTACGGTTGGCTTAGGGACCCACCCACACAGGGAGATTCAGGATAGACTAACTGTACTTTCTAGCTGTAAAGTAGACATGCAGGGTGCTACACAGAACAAATTCTTGGTATGGTGGATGAGGCGCTTGTAGTCTATGATTTTTCTCTAGCACAAGCTCTTCTGCAAGTCTCCTGATTCCTTGTTGAAGTACACATAGGCACATACAGTGAACATACATTCACAGTTTCCATTTCACGTGTACATCCCGGCTCTCTTCACTCAGTCCATCTCCCAGTTTTCACATGTATAAACTTGCTCTTATGTCCAAATGTTGCACAAACTGTCATTGTTATCTGAGCTTAGATACTAAAACCATTCAAATGCTTAAAGGCTCATGTGGATACATATACAGTAAATGACAGAGCATAATAAAAACATATCATCATTTCAGCCCTCTGATATAGATGTCCCTTTTATACAGAGGGCATATGCTTTAAAGTCAGAAGACCTGAGTTTAAATCCTAGATCTCCAATGACTAGCTACCTAATCTTAGAGAAGTTAATTAAATTCTCTGGGCATAAGTTTCTTCATTAGGATTAACAAAAACTTGTAAGAACAACTAGTAACTGTATCTAGAACCTAATAGGATACTCATAAATATTAGATTATTTTTATTTTTTGTACATGAAAGGGAATAGTCCTCAAATTTCTCTCACATAGTGTATTGGTTAGAGTTCTTAACTGCAAGCATCAGAAATCATCCTGGACAAAATAAGTGAAGAGAGAATTAATTTATGAAAGGATATTGGGTAGCTAAAAGAATTGCCAGGAAAGTTGAAAAGCCAGGTACAGAAGATGAGCTGGAGTGGCAAAACTGATTCTGCACTGTCCCTGTTATTTGAATTGCTTGCTCGAGATTGAAAAAGCTCTTACTGAAACATCAATCTGGCCTTGCCTGGGGCCTAGGCTTGAACCCCAGTTGTTAAGGTCAGCGTGGTACCCCTAGACTTTCTGGCTTCTGTAGTTGGTATTCCTCAAAACTAAGAAGGGAATTCAGATGTAAGGCCACTGTCCAGGGTCTACTCTCACCATTTCTCATGTGTTCACAAATCATCCCTTTTTACGTATACATTCATTCTTAATTATAGAGGCTTTCTGCTTTTAAAGAACCCCCCTCCAGCCAAGCACCACTCTGTTTTCAACCACTAGTTTAGACCTTTCTGCTTTGTCTCTCTTTCCTCTGCTCAGAATTCTCCCTGCCGGCACCCTTTCCACCCCCGGATCCTGAACAGCCCTAATGCCTATTCTACAAATGCCAACTTGGTTGTTATCTCTCCTTTGTTGTGGTACCCCCGTCCTCTCATCCAAGACTAATTTGCTCCTTCCTCTATGTTCCTAGGCCCTTTCTCTATGTCTCCATTATCGCATTTGCCTCATTTTACTATGAATATGTATTATACTTTTAATGGTCTGACCTCCATCCCTCTCCCTACCCCGTATGAGGTTCCTTAAGGGCACGAAGTCTGTCATTCATCTTTGCATCCTTGGTTCTTAGCACCTGGTGTATGCTTAGTGTATTTGTTAAACAAAACACACATTTCTCAGTTCTCCCTCACCACGTACATTTTGACTCCCTTCACACAAACAGAAGACAAATCCGTCTTTAAAAAAGAAAAATGGAAATAATCCATGTAAACGTGTCCGGCAAACTATAAAGTGTTGGACAGATCTGAGCCGTTATAATTGTTTATTCCATTCTGGTTTTACATATCTTCTGTCAACAGCATGGATGCCCTTATTCTACCTCATCATATTTTAACAGGAAAAAGTTATGACGCGGGATTCCCGCCTACCTTTTCCAATTCTGCGGAGTCTCCCAGTTGCTTGCACTGTCAAAAAGGAAGCCAGACGGAGGGGCGGGGGCGCAGCGAAAGCAAGCGCTCTTGCCTAGACGACTCGCTAGTCCAAGTCCCTTAAGAAGTTATGCCAAGTCGGGGCAAGTCCCCCACCTTTGTAGCTGCGTTTCTTTCTCCCCGTTGAGGTTGTTCAGGTTGGCTGTTGCCACATGCATACACAGACTTCCCCTCCTCGCGTCCCCAGCCCACGTTCTCGCTCGGTTTCCGTTCACCCGCTACCCTGGGAGAAGCAGCTATGGTCGCTCCCTGCTCGGCGCGGCCCGTGGAGCTACCTCCCCCGCGCCTCTCCCAGGGCGCGACCCCGCGGCCCCATCTCCCCCTGTGTACTTTGTTACTCCGCGCTGACCTCCGGGCTGCAAGGGGCCGGCACGTGACCGAGAAACTTTGGCAGCCGGGCGGCGAGCGGAGGCGCGGGGAGGTGGCGCGGCGGCCGAGCTCCCCCGCGCGGCGGGCTCTGCGGCGGGGAGGCGCTCGCCCCGCGCCGCGCTGCCTGGGCGTGCGGGTGCGCCGAGGCGGCAGGGAATGCGCCGGCGAGCGCCGCGCGGATCTCGGAGCCCGCGGCAGCGCGCGTTCGCCGGCGGCGCGGTCCAGACCCCGGCCCCGCCAGCGCTGCTGGCCCGGCGGCGGCACCACGGGGTCCCAGTGCTCCGCGGCCGCCTCCAGCCGCGGGCGTCTATAGATCCTGACGTTCCAGTCGTTTCCCACTTTCCTCACTCCTTATCTGGATGGGAAGTTGGGGAAAATGGACAGGATCGTGGTGAGGTGGATTGCTGTCTTCTGGCTAGCAGGTGAGAGTCATTTTCCACAGGGACGAATAACTTTATATGTATTCCTGTAGTGGTGCTGTTCTCACCCCACCCCACCCCCATATTCTTCCTTATTGACTGTGTTTAAAGCTGCTTAGCGGGCTGGTGGTAAGTGGGGGATGGGGTCTGTGTGTGTGTGTGTGTGTGTGTGTGTGTGTGTGAGAAAATGATGGGGGTGGCGGGGGAGAAGCTCTATTCCAAGTGAGACGGATCTTGATGCAGGTGTTTGACTCATTGGTGCTGTGAGGTGGTTCTTTCCGATGGCATTTCCCCCTCCATACAACGGTTCTTCTCTGGTCTTATCCTGAGTTTGTAATGCATTGAGTCCTAGGAAAAACCTGGCTGGAAAAAAGGAAGCTCAGAGGAAGCAGATTAATTAAGTGAACTGGATTTTTTTAGGGGTGGGGAGTAGACTGTCTCCCTAATTCCTCTGCTAGAGAAGGAGCTAGACCCAGGGGCATCTTTCTGTGATTCCTTGGAGGAGGTGGGGGGGGAGGGAGTTCAGAAGGAGATGGGGATGGAAGCTTAATTGGTTGTGGAGTTTAACATCTGACTGCCTCTCACTTGTTACCATTTGAGGAGTGGTCCCAAATGATATTAGAAAGGAGAAGACCCTATGTAATTGATGCCCCACCCCCCAAATACACACACACCCACACAATTTCAGAAGTTAAGAGGCATTGAGCTTTTCCCCAGACTAGAGTCACTGGTCTGGATGGGTCCTCTGTGTCCTCCCTTACCTTTTTGTGAACTTTCTCCCCATTCTCGTGGGGTCAAGAAAGGCTCTTGTTCCTAACATGTTTCCCCATACGGTGATTCTACTTGGTTAAGGGACAAGTGGCTCTTGGGGGTGGCCGGCCCTGAGAGATTCATAAAGCAGCCCTGCTAAGGGTGTGTGGGGATAGGAGTGAGGACCGTTTGGATAGCTTGAACTGGTCAGAGGCAACCATTCAAAGCAAGATACAGACAGAGTGATGGAAGAAACAATATGGGGTTAGGAAGGCAAGGACAGGACTAGGTGAAGGGCAGGAGAGATAAGGAAAATAGCACCACAGAGGAAGAAGTTCTGTTCCCTCTGGGGCACCAACTTGAAGATCTGGGAAAAAATCAAGTCAGTAGGAAAAGGGGAACAGGCAACATTAAAGAAGGAAGAAAAGCAAATGTCCATTTCCCTTAGTTCAGGATAAGATTATTGATGGACTATTTTTTTTCCTATTTTCTGTGATAGGTCCCTAACATTTGCCCCCCCAACCCGCCCGCGCTGGATTTAGGAGGGGCACCCTCAGCAGAGTTAGCCTGTTCTTTTGGCTGCTTTTTAGTTCATCCCTCCCACATTATTCAAATATGAATCATCTCTAATTTCAGGGTTTGGCTGATCCATGCCTCCCTCCTTCCCTGGCCTCCCAGTGCCTTCTACTTCTATCCTCTGTGATTCTTAACATCCTTAGTTTTCCTCTGCTTCTCCCTTATCATATTCAAGGGGTAACTTAGGCATTGAACCTGTATTACCTCCTCCCTGAAGTCAGCCACGCATATAGGGAGGGGTCCCTGAGTCCCTACAGGTACTCTTCCAGACACCCCAAGGTCTGCCCAAGAGACTCTGGGGATTTGCAGGGAGTGGGAGAATAAGGGTAACATATAGCCCTGTCTGGATGACTAATAGCTTTTTATGAAATGGACTCATATCATGGAGATGGGGGTGGGGGTGCCACAGGAAATCTAGTTCCGCGCTCTCAGTTTATAGAAATGGAGGCCCAGAGAGGCAGTGTGCACACAGCACATTCCTGACACAACAGGGACTAGGTCCCAGTTCTCCAAAACCCTGGGCCAGTCCTATTTGCATTCTCCTAAACTGCCTCTCTCTTTTTTTTTTTTTTTTTTCCTGTTGAAGGGTTTTTTAATTTTATTTTTGTTCTGAGGGAAGTGATGCTTTGTGTCTTTTGCCATCTGCACTTGGAGAGGCTGCTTCTCCCTGGAAGCAGGCAACAGGTTAGTTATCAGTGCTATCTCAGCTGTGAGATGGCTGGAGCTTCTTTGCTGCACAAGTGAGGCTGACTGCTGAGATCCTATTGACCACTCATCAGCGTCCTTGGCTCCCAGCTTCTGCTTCACAACCCTCCTCCTCCCTGTTCTGGGATCCCATCACTGCTGTGTCAAAGGTGCTGAGGAAGAAGCTGCATCTCAGCTCCAGCAAAGTAGAGGAGCTAACAATGGCGGCTGGAGAGGTGGGGGGAGGAGAGAGCTGAGGAGGATATGGATTCAGACTCATTCTTCTCCGAGAAACCAAGTGAGGAAAGGTGAGAAATTTTAGTCCAGCCCAATCAATGAATTTTCCCTTGTGAGGGGGTGGGAGAAAGGGAGGGAGGCAGAAAAGGATAGATTAAAATGAGAAAGAAAGCCAGGGAAAAACCATATCCATTCCTTTTCTCCCTCCTTTTTTCTCCCCCTCAATCTCTCTTTTCCTTTCTCTCTTTCTCTCCTACTCTCCCTCTCCCCTTGTTTCTCCTTTTTAATGCAGGCTGAGCAATTTCTAATCAACACTTCAGTTTTTCCCCCCCCTCAGGCTCTAGCAGCTCCAGCCTTGTCTTTCATTGCTAAAATACTGTATTTCTTTTTGCTATGATGTCTTTCTTAACTGTCATTGTGATGCTGCTTCCTGTAATAGATTGTTTTTGTTATTGTTGTTGTTTTGGACAAAACAAAATGCTTACCAGCTGCTATTTTAGCAACAGGTGCCATCTAGCAATAAGACTTGAAGGAGGGTTCACTCTGTCTTTGTTCCTGAATATAGATGGCGTTTTATCCTTTTCTGGCAGCAGAGGCAGTGAGAAATGCTGGAGCTGCGTCTACACTCTGGGAACACGCTCCTGGAGCAAGCAATGTGTTTTCCTACAGACTCTTTTGGGTATCACTGTGATGAAGATTGCTTGCTTTGTTAGCATTTCTTTTGGTAACCTTTTGGTTTCATTCATTTATTTACTGTGGGGTGCTTTAAAGGAGTTCCTAACCCAGCCTACAGTGGAAAGGAAGGCAGCAGAGAATGGTTGTTTCTTGGTCTGGTTTATGTTGAGGTATACAACTAGGGACCATGTGAGGATAGTTAAAGTATTATTAGCCTTGGACAAGGAAGAGTCACTTTTAGAGACTGTTTGACACCTCAACTTACATTATCTCCTTTCCTATCCTGTATACCTTCAAATTTCTCTCCCTCCTCTGTTCTACTTTCCTCCATAGACGTGACCTTGTTCATACCAGAGTATCTTCTCTCAACTCTTTATCACAGCTCTTCCCACTCTGCACCACCCCCAGCCTGGATGCTTCTCTCCAGACTAGGAATGGGAGGTTGTTTCAGTATCCTCCCAACTCTTTACTTTTAGATATATGAGTCTGATGAATGGCTAGTTTATATAGACTTGAGTATTAGTACTTGTAGGCTTAATGCAAATGCTGTGCGAGTACTAGCTACTGACCTTAGTGCAAGTACTATCAATACCAGAACAAGGTTAGTGGAAAGAACCCTGACCTGGGAGTTGAGGGTTTAGCTAGTTTCAGCTCCTTCATAAGTAACTGAGTTGCCATGGGCAGGTTTGGATCTTGGTCTTACAACCTGTTAAACAAGGTGATTTTTTTTTGTTGTTGTTGAGACAGAGTTTCACTTTATCGCCCTTGGTAGAGTGCCGTGGCACACAGCTCACAGCAACCTCCAACTCCTGGGCCTAGGCGATTCTCCTGCCTCAGCCTCCCGAGTAGCTGGGACTACAGGTGCCCGCCACAACGCCCGGCTATTTTTTGGTTGCAGTTTGGCCGGGGCCAGGTTTGAACCCGCCACCCTGGGTATATGGGGCCGGCGCCCTGCTCACTGAGCCACAGGTGCCGCCCATAAACAAGGTGATTTTTAAGGTTACTTTCAGCTCTAAGATTTTAGGGTTCTAAACTTTTCTCCATTTAATTTTGACTAGTTGAAAATCAAAGCTGAAGAGTGACAGGCCCATTCTTCCTTCTATAATTTATTCCGGAAGAGCCATCAGGGAGACCTAGGTGTGTTTGTTTTTTTAGCCTTTCCCACTCTTAATGATTGAAATGAAAAACACCAGTTGGAAAGGAAGAGCTCTTGTTAGAATTTCCAGAATAACAAATGGAGTTGAATTCAGTGCTTGATAGACAAGAGTCCCCTCTGAACAATTAAATATTGTTAAATGCAGTTATATTGAGGACTGGTAAAGTGAGGCAAGTACTTTGGACCAGATAGGATAAATCCTATTCCAGCCAACATGGGCCTAGAATGTCCCTTCCAGTCTTAAATTTTTGTTCCAGGACCCACTCACCTCTTCACTCCTTCACACTATTTTAACTCATGCCTGCCTCCCTTTTCCCAGTCAGGAATATAAATAAAAGCACGATGTGGTGGCTGGTGTTGTTGCTTATTTATAATACTTTTCTATATGTGTTAAATGACTTTCACATACATTATTCCATCTGACCCTTCTACCTAAGTAAGCCTGGAACTACCCATCTAGACTAAAGAGGACCAAAGCTAAGATGAAATGCATGACTTGTCCAAATCTGTGATCTCTGCTTCATTAAAAGAATACAAAATAGTATCACTGCCTTATTATGATTTGGTTATTTCAAGTGCCTGAATCCAGGGGAAACATTCTTTTCTGGTAAGGTGGGTCAGACTGGAGCTGATTTAGGTAAACATACCTGGTGTCTATTATGGGAGTTGGACATTGAGGATTAGAGTTCATTGAACTCAGGGAAATAATGCAGGGAAAGTGAGAAAGAATGACAATTTTTCCTAATGAAATCCCAAGACATATGGGAAAAGAGTGAATGAGGAGTGCTCCAGCAAGGCATGTGAGAACAGAGGATGTGTCCCAGTGACAGAGCAGACACTGCTGTCACATCGGAGCCCATCTGGGACTGGGGCGGGTGCTGTGCTCCCAGGAGCCACACAGGATGTAGCTATGGCATATGCATGCTTAAAGTCTTGGTGTTCAACATAGTTTTTGGCTCTGTGAAAATGAAAAGAAAAGGCATTTTGGATGACTAGAGTTCTTTATGGGCCAAGAAACAAGGAAGAACTCAGAAGAACATGCTGCTTCCTGTGTTCTCTTTCCGCATCTGGAGCCCTGCAGGAAGTGGTGCTCTGAATTAGGAGTAGGACCTGCATGTGCAGCTGAGATCCTGTTTCATCACTCTGTCCATGCCCTTAGCTCATCAAAAGGTAGACTCGGAGGCAATGGGGTGGTGGTGGGGGTTGGGGGGTTTAGGCTCAAACTGACCTGGATTTGAATGCTAGCTTAATATTTTACCTTATTTTCTTTGGCTTTAAAATAGAAAGCTAACCTACCTTATATGGTTGTTGTAATCATTGAAATAAAATTAAATAAAACTCCTAGCACAACATTTGGCCTGTGGTAGACCTTTGATAATTATTATGAACCCAAACTGGGACTATTAATCAGCATTTTGATGCAGCAAAATGCAACCCTAAAATCTCAATCTCCTGGAACAACATGTATTTAACTTTTGCTCTCATGTTACATGAGAGCTGCAGTAAGTTGCAGGTAGGTAGCTGTCGATTGGCTAGGTTTGGGGGATTTGGCTCAGTTCCCAATGTCTTCTTACTTTGAGACTCAGAATGAAGAAGTAGCCACTACCTGGACATGTTGTTCTCACCCTGGAGGGAAAATGCTCAAAGGGGGTAGGCACAGAGCCAAGCCACCCAAGTACCTTTAAATATTTTGCTTGGACATGGCTTATGGTACATCTGTTCACATTCCACTGACCAAATGTGGCCAAGCCTATAGTCTGTGGAGTGGTGAGTATTCCCTGGCTACAGGGAACCAATGCAAGGGTTGGGGAGGTAATAAACAATAACGAATAAATAGCACAGTCTATCAACTGAGTAGATTATTCAATGAATGTAAGAGTACCTACTATGTAGCAGAGTCTTTAGAAACCTGCAGAAGGAAGCTTGTTACTAATGGAGGAAACAGATGATTAAACAGGACATTCTTAGGCAATGTGATTCCCTCTGATACTGTGACTGCAGTAAGAGCAGGAAGAAGCTTCTAGAGGCAGTGATAGTTGAACAAAGTCCTGAAGTATGAGTAGGAGTTAGTAGAAGCGTGGAATGAAGGAAGGGAAATTTGCAGAGGGAACATCATGTGCAAACAACAAGAATCAAGGGGGGAAATGATGTTTTCTGAAAACTACAAATACTTCAGTACAGTTGGAAAATTTAGTCCTATATATAGGAGGAATGGAAGGGAATCCTCACCTGAAAGGAGCCTTAATGCTTCTGGAGACTAGAGGGAATCTTGTAAGAGTCAGAGCAAGGGAATCAGATGTGCATTTTAAAAATATCATTTGGGCCTCAATATAGAGAGTGGCTTAGACATGGGCAAGACTCATAGCAAAGTTAACTAGGAGACATTTGCAGAAAGCAAGGCAAGACATGATGAGATTGTGAGCTCACATGGAACAGTAGGAATAAGAGATGTGGACAGAGTGGCCAGAGATGGAAGAAGTGGACTGGCTTGGTTGGATGTGGAGATTGCGCGGGAAGGAGTGTCAAAGTGCCTCCAGGTTTCTGGCTTGGGATTGCTGTGGATGCCTTGATAGGTGTGAACGTGTTAAGGGAGGGAGGTGAAGCTTGCTTCCTCCTTCCTGCCCTTCTTTCCTTCCAGTGTATTAAAATATAGCCTAAGCTGCTATAACTAGGAGACTATAAAATATTGTGACACAAAATTGTTTCTTTCTCCCTTAATAGTCCAGATCTATGGGGGTGAGTCTAACTGTTTCTAATGTTCCAGCCATAGCCATTTCTCGTCCAGCAGGAGTACTGAGGAAAGCAGAGTTCTAGGGCAAGCAGCTTGTTTTTAGAGAGGTGACCTGGAAGTTGCAAACATCACTTTTCCTCTCATACCTTTGTCCTGAACCTAGTCACATGTCCACACTTAGTTGCAAGAGAGGTTAGGACATGTAGTATGGCTGGCTCAGCAGACTGTATTCTATTACTAAAAGGGAGAAGGAAATGGTTAGAGTCTCCCTCTACAGAGGGAAGAGTTTGAGGTGTTTTCCTCAAAGTTTGAGGTGTATGAGTCTAGAGCTCAGGAAAGAGATCTTAAACTAGTAATACAGATAAGAAGTTGGTTTGATAGGAGCTTTCTTAGGGATTTTTTTTTTTTTCTGTCCAAATGGTTGGTCCTTCCCAGAAATCTGACCCACCTGAATGGACCAAGACAGTTTCCAAAGTACCTCTGCATTGCAGAGTAAAGGCTGACCTCTTTTAGCACCACTTTGATCCCACTGGAACAGCATGTAAGCCAGCTGGACATCACCCATGAGCTCATTTCAGATCTGAGGCACATCAGACAGAAAATATGCTTCTGACTTTTATCTACACAGTGGTGGCAAAGAATGAGAAAGCATGGCAAAGTTGGACACATAGAAAATATGCTTAATGAATGGCAAGCTTTGTTTGCACAAGCATCAGCGTTATCAGCAGTGAATAATAACTAGGCCATGATGAAAGCCAACCTGGGCAAAGGCAGCACTGTCATTGACTATAACTCTATGGGGAAGGGGGATATATTGCTGCTTTGGGGGACTCTTGAGGGGAAACATGTAAAAATGCTATCATGTTTTTTAAAATTCTCAAAATGTTCCATAACCCTATAAAAAAGAAATAAATGGCTCTGTGCCTGCTTTCCATTCCCTAAATAAATAATCTCAAAATGGTACATCTCTGGTCACTCTAACCCTAAAGTGAACCAAGCAATCAGGTACCTTTTTAGCAAACAAGAGAAACTAATTCTGGCCAATTTAAGCAGAAAAGAATTTATTAGAAAGCAGTTGATTAACTCACAGGATAAACAGGAAAGCTGGAGAATAAGTCTCAGAAAATAGGCAGATACCAAGGCAGTGTCTTTCATTCTTGGTAAAGTGTTTTTTTATTTTTTTAACCAAGTTTATTGAGAAAATGAATGGTTCCGATGCATCCATATGCATTTTCTTTGTCTTTAAACTTTTAGCCTGTAGGTCAACATTTCCCAGAAAGTGTTGCTCCCTCCTTGACAACATTATTAAAGCACCTGCTTTCTTTTCTTGTCTCAGATGTTGGACCAAGCCTAGAGGAGATGTTTAGACACACCCTTAATCATCTCCTACCCATAGAAAATATGCCTATTAGTTGTTCCTAAGAAATGCCTTAGGACATTGGAACAATATGTTAAAAATTATAAAACAAAAGATGAATTTCTTAAAGAAGACTTAACTTGAAGGCAGACAAAAGAAGATTTGTACAGGTTGAGTACGCCTAATCTGAAAATTCAAAATCCAAAATGTTCCAAAATCCAAAACTTTTGAGCATAGACATAAGTCCACAAGTGAAAACTTCCATGCCTGACACCTTTGCTTTCTGATGGTTCAATGTCTACAGACTTAGTTTCATGCAAAAATTTATTAAGAAGTGTATAAAGTTACTTTCAGGCTATGTGAATGAGATTTATATATAAAACTTAAATGAATTTTTTATTTAGACTTGGCTCCTATCCCCAACATATCTTATTATGTATATGCAAATATTCCAAAACCTGAAATATCTGAGCTCTGAAACACTTCTGGTCCCAAGCATTTCAGATGAGGGATATTCAACCTGTGTTGTTACACTGAGAGCAGAAAAATCTTAAGAGTCTAATGTCACGGCATGCTGGGGAATGGGCAGTTCCGCTTAGGAGACTTAAGAGAGTTAAGGGAATGGTGAGCTTTATACAGTATTTCTAGGGGTGCTTGTCTCTAATGATGACAATTTTCCATGACCTTTAGCAGCAATCTTTGTTTCTCTAAAGTGGGTTGTGCTTCTAGATCTGCCTCTCAAAGATGCTGGCAGAAATAGCTTACAACTAGAGGGGGAAAGGAACTTGCTTTGAAAAAAATCAAAGTGCTATAAATAAGAACATCATTGCCTTAGAGTTTGCTTTTGTTATTCTTGCAGGAACATAGTGCATCATATATAGAATCCTTTTCTTTACATGAGAACTGGGGCAGGACTTTATTTTGCCCCATGTGGGGAAGCATTTGTCTATACCTGGAGCTGATCTGCCCTAGTCTGGTGTCTAGGGGCCTGCTCCTGGTGATTAGCTGACTTGAGGGCTGCTGTTCTGAGCTGTAACTCATCCCTCCATCAATAGGCAACTTTCCTAGTTATTTGCCAGAATCTATCCCCTGCACTGGCTACCACCTGCTAAGAAATATCCCTCAGGCCCATTCATTCATCCATTCATTGAGTCATTCCACATTTTTTGAGCTTCAACTGTATTCTGTGGCTTTGTTGTATACTGGGGATACAAAGTCAACAAAATCCTATCCTGGCCCTCAGGGACCTTATAGTTGGAAGCCAATTTTATAATAAATTTCTCAAGTTCATGGACTGGTCTTTTATTTATTTTTTTTATTTATTTATTTTTTTTGTAGAGACAGAGTCTCACTGTACCGCCCTCGGGTAGAGTGCCGTGGCGTCACACGGCTCACAGCAACCTCTAACTCTTGGGCTTACGCGATTCTCTTGCCTCAGCCTCCTGAGCAGCTGGGACAACGCCCGGCTATTTTTTTTGTTGTTGCAGTTTGGCCAGGGCTGGGTTTGAACCCCTACTCACTGAGCCACAGGCTCCGCCCATGTACTGGTCTTTTAAATCTTTCTTGCTAGAGGTTAGCACAGTGTTTTAAAATATGTTTTTGATTGAATTAAAATTAGTCAAGGACAGTTTTCTTGGGGGCCAGGGCACCCAAATATTCAAAGAAAAGTCTGGTAGTTTAGGAATGATGACTCTGTCCTCTGCAAATGTGGATGACCACCTATGATCTTCAGTATGCCATTTGGTGCTTCTTTCAGTCAGGGATCCTCTAATTTCTTTTCTTTTTTTGTGTGGTTTTTTTGGCCAGGGCTGGGTTTGAACCCACCACCTCTGGCATATGGGACCAGCGCCCTACCCCTTTGAGCCACAGACGCTAACCCTCCTCTAATTTCTTTTTAAAGAAGTTTTAATTTTTATGGGGTGCTCTATGCAGTATAATTGTTTGCCTTGCTTCACTTCTTGTTTTTTGCTTTCCCCTGAAGTGCATCTGTCTGGTTTTATGGAATACCTGTTTTAGTTTATAGGCTGAAGCATAGATTCTTTTGGCACTGCTGTAAATTTCTTTCTGAGTTTGAAACTCAAGTTCCATATGGTGTTACCAGAACCTCTAGAGTCCCTGCGTTCCATTGTGCCATCACATGCTTGTTCACATGTTTGCAAGACCCACTCTCAGTGCTCTGGCTCCCAGGAACTCCTTCAGTTGCATGCCCTAATATTTCCTCAGGTGAAGGGAACAACATACTGATAGTCAAAAGATGGAAGATAATTGCATTATGGCTTGGAGCATACTTGGGCTCAAAGTGGCAGATAAGACCTTATATGCTACATAAAGTCATGGAAGGAATGGAGAATCAATGGAGGCCTTAACAAGGAAACTGGCATCATTGGATAGATGATTTATAAAGAATACTCTAGAATAGTGGTTCTCAACCTGTGGGTCACGACCCATAGGAACTGTATTAAAGGGCCGTGGCATTAGGAAGGTTGAAAACCACTCCTCTAGAAAAATGTGGAGAGTGGATTGGACTGGGAGTAGGAAGACCAATTAAGAGGCTATTGTCAAACCCAGGAGTTAATGGGCACCTGTGAAAGTGATGGATGGGTAAGAGCTGTGTCGCTAGTTAACCTGGGTTCAAACGTGACTGTCAAATGCTAACCCTGAGATGCTAGGCAGGGTACATACATTCTCCAAGCATCCATTTCTTTCTCTACAATATAGGTATAATAATAATAATACCTACTTTATAGGATTTTTGGAAGAATTCATTAAGATGAAAAGCACTTAGCATAATCTCAGAAACAAATTAAGCATTGTACAACTATTGCCTAGTAGCAGGGACAGAAATCTGATTGAAGGGAGTGATGGTGGGAATACAGAAGGATCAAATTTGAAAGATATTTAGACTGTCTGACCAACTGAATGTGATCAGGACCCGGAAGGAATTTATTAAGGATGGGTGGATAGGAAAAAGACCTAGGGATAGAGAAAGGATGAGTTTATAAGCAAGAGTTGGGGTGGGAAGAGGAGATTATGAATGAGATTTAGACATGTTTAATTTGAAGTATTTGTTAAACATGCAAAGGAGGCTTAAGGCATTTGAAGGTCTGAGACTTAACTAGTAGTTGGAACTAATGGAGTGAAAAATATTTCTTAGATTAAATGCACAACTCAACACTACAAAGAATCTGAAAGATATTAATTTATTTATCTGGCATTCCAAATTATATATTCTTATTAGGGTGTGTAGACTCCAGCATAAGAAGTACTTAGTATCTGTCAAGTGGTGAAATAGAAAAACAAAAAAGCAAAACAAAGCCCCCTTAAGAGGTAGGATCTCAGCTCAATACACTAATTTAACCCCATCTCTGAGGTCCTGATCTATGGATAGGGGACCCCACGAGAGATATTTTGGATACTGGGTGAATAGCAGCATCACGGTTTCAGATTTTGATCAACTATGCTCGAGGGGTAAGAAAAACAAAACCCAACTCTCAGGACCTCAGGAGAAGGGACTGGTATGAGGGTCCCAGGCAAGCAAGCTAGAGTTCAGAGCAAAGCTTCAGTCCCAGTGGCACAACTAGATTGCAAATGAGGACACCAAGGTGGAAACACAGTCACTGTGTAAGGTAAACATGGGTTGAGAGGAAGAGATGCTGCTCAGTGGGTATAGGGAACTGAAGTTCTCACCATGGATCCAGGGTTAGGGCTGGAAGAGCAATTCTAGATCTTATCCTCTTGATAAGCTTGGTCAAGGCAGCCATTCATCTTACTGTTTGAATAAAGGTGAAGCAAAGATTAACATTTTTTACCTTTATCTCTACCTCTTCACTCTTGTGATCCCCAAAGATTCCATAAACTGACATCAACTTGGAATTCCTAGTCCTTATTGTCTCCAGCTATCTAGATTTATCTTTAGCTTAGAGTTTCAGGGTTCCCGTTGTACCTGTACAAGTACATGTGACCTGTGCATGTCTGCACACAAACACGCAGGGCTGCTGTCCATTTCTGACTTCTGGGGGTGAATGAGTGATGGGCAGTGATGAGCACCCCGGGCACTGTCATTGTTGAGCTCCTGCTGACATACTCTAGCACTCTTGTCCGTATGCACTTAGCATCTCACATCTTGATATCAGTGCTTGCATAGCTCTAGCTTTGTCCTAGCTTCACAAAAGTCCGCAGACTGTTCTTGACAACTACATCAACAACAGCAGCAACTACATTTATTGAATGTTTACTGTATACCAGATATTATCCTAAGTCAGTGTTTTTCAACCTTTTTTTTTTTTTTTAATCTCACAGCACACTTGAACTTATAGTTAAACTTCCAGAGCACACTTAAATTATGTTGATCCGGGAAAAAAAAAGAGTAAAAAAATGTACTTACTGTGTTTTGAACTTCTTTTGAAAATAATTTAATCAATGGTCTTTAAAAATTTTTGTGACACACCTAATATCCTCTCATGGCACACCAGTGTGCCACAGCACATCGGTTGAAAAATCAGTGTCCTAAGTGCTCCTAAAAATCTCATTTACCCCTCAAACAAATACGTAAGGTAGCTACTGTTATGCTGTTTTTCTGGTGAGGAAATCGAAATTGGTAAGAGTTGAGTTCATTATTTCCAGGTCACATGAGGTGGGAAAGCCTGCACTCTAATTTAGGACTGACTCCAAATCCATGCCTTCAACTCTCATGCTCTTTAATGAACAAAACCCTAAATTTAACTCTCTACATAAATAAATAAATAAATAACTCTTAACACTTTTGTGTAGTACCTTTCTCCTTTTCTGGTTTTATTTATACTAGAAAAGGTAGGAATTAGAATTTGGCAAGTAGAGCCTGAATCGGTAGCAGACCAGAAAGGTGGTTATAGTCAAGGACACAGCATACGATGCCTGTGATTGGTTGTCCAACCTTAACCACCGCTAACTCAAGTCAATTCACTTCTCTATCCCATTTTCGTTATCTGAAAAATTGGAGTATGAATAAAGATTTGAAGAAGAATTACGGGGTCAAAAAGTTAACCCAATAGAATTTAAGGAGAATTTGTAAACAAACTTATTTTCTTAATCTAGCTGTGTGAGTCAGGAAGAATGGAATTTGTCCCATCAACATTTGAGGGTGGCGAAAGGACTCTTGGGAATTGGGGTTTTTCAGTGCACTTCCAGATGGAATTTTTTGCCCAGTGATGGCTAATCTGTATATAATCAAACATGATGATGGCGGATGATCATTGAAATTCAGAATGAGAGGTGAGGGGAAAGGTTGGAAAGGTGAGGGAGGGGTGTATCTGAGATCTACCCTTTACCTCTCATGATGCTCTTCTAGTGAGTCTACTCTCTGAAGATTCCCACTGAGAAAATATTTGTTTATGACACCAGGAATAAGCTTTATAATGCTCCTTTTATAGGTGAGGAAAATGAGTCTCTGGTTTTTTTTTTTTTTTTGGCAGTTTTGGCCAGGGCCAGGCTTGAACCTGCCACCCCCGGTATATGGGGCCTATCCCCCACTCCTTGAGCCACAGGCACCACCCTCTCTGGTTTCTTAAGAAACTTCATTAAAGCCTTACTACTATGAGACAAGATTCAAAGCCCTGCCTATTTGATGCCTACACTATTTACTACATCATGCTATCTATATCTCATTTAGCCAGCTTCCTCTGCAAAGTCCTAACAATTCATATATTAATAGTCATTCATTTGTTCAGCCTTTTAAATTTATTTCATGGGTAGTTATTAAGCACACTGTATCTCCAAAACACTTTAAGATTTGATAAATCTCAAATGCCCTGCTGAATTCACTTCTAAATGCCACAGAATGCAAAAACCTTTTTCTTCTAATATGAATTGGACCTAGTTTTTCATTGTATCTTCACTAAGGAGAAGCACTGTTCTGTATATCAGAAGATGTGGGTACAAATGTGGTATCTTTCCCTTGTCAAGGATGCTTTTAGCAAAAAGGTATATTCTTAAAAAGTGCGTGTGTGAACTGTTGAGAATGGGTTTACTTTATAGGATGTCATAGTGAACACTAGCACTAATAAAGGACAGGACGCCCCCTGCCCCAAAGTAGTCTTTTTTACATGTCTGAAGTCCAAGCTGTGGTTCTAGGTTGAAACTACTTTCCCTAAACTACCTGGATTCAGTTCAGAACCTCGTTATCATGTCTTCATATTGCTTTTTTCTGCCTACCATCATAATTTCATTTATTTCTACCTCTATAATCAAGCTAGTTAACTTTTGATTCTTTTGTTCAACTGAGGACATTATGTTCTCTTTGCTTGGAATTTCTACATCTTACCATTAAGTTCGTATAAATCCTTTGCCTCTCAAACACTACACTGGTTTCTTATTCACTGAAATTTCCCTCTCTTTCTTGGTCACCAAGCCTCAGGTTGGATCATTTTACCACTTAAACTTCTCATCTGCTTTTCTTCTTTTGATTACCCTTCAAAGCTTTTGAACTTAGTCTCCTGCTTTTGATCTGCAATCCTCTGTTTCTTTCAAAGACTTCTTTTCCCCCTTCATCTCTGTCCCCTTTGCTGGATCACCAACTGGAAGGGAAGTCACTTCCTCCTGAAGTCACACGTCCTGGTTTCATAGTCATTATTTATCAAATATTTGTTGAGTACTGATAGGCTCCCCAGGCCAGGGCAGCACGATAAGAATCCTTACCTGAGAAATCTGACAGGGGTGACAGACATGAAAATAAATCTTTCAGAATTGTTATAGTAAATGTCTAGAAGAGAATGCTGGGTACACTCATGGTGCAAAGGGGGACATGACAAACTTACTGATGGGTCAGAGTAGGCTTTGCAGGAAGACCTTGAACTGGGTTTTCAAAGATGTGAAAGAGTTTTCCCAAGGAGACATATGAGGAGAAAGCATTTCAGAAATAGGGAACATCATGTACAAAGACTTAGGCATGCAAAACCTCATGTTCCATTTGGGAAACTGTTAGTTCTTTGATATTCTTGGAGCTCGGTGCGCGAATAGAGGCTTCAAGAGGTGAGAGGTGAGGCTGTGGGGGTAGGAGGAGCTAAATGATGAAGTACATTGGATGCTTTGCCAAGGACTTGGGGTTTTATCCTGAAGGCCAGGGAGGATCAGTGAAGGGTTGTAAGAAAGAGAGCCATAATAGATTCAGAAAGATCACCTGAACTATAGCAAGGATAATGTCCTAGATGAGGACAGACGGAAGACAGGGAGACCAGACAAGAGATTATTATAATAGTATAAGCAAGAAATGAAAAGGGCCTAAACAAAAGCAATGGTAGCAGTGTAAAAAAGAAGGGAAGAAATATTAAAGATGTTAAAAGATCAAGTTGACAGGACTTAGTGACTAACTGGATAAAGGGAGTGAGGGAGTGTTTCTACACAGGCAACTGGATAGATATGGAAACCACTAATTGTAATAGTGAAAATGGGGTGGGGAGGACACAGGTTAGGGAAGTGAGGGGGAAGACATGACCGTGTGGTGGAAGGTAAGGTCCAAGATGTACACATTGTTTGGACATGTTCATTCTGTTTTGCAGCCATGGCTAAAGGCCTTCAGGTCACAGTGCCCGACAAGAAGAAGGTGGCCATGCTCTTCCAGCCCACTGTGCTTCGCTGCCATTTTTCTACATCATCCCATCAGCCTGCAGTTGTGCAATGGAAGTTCAAGTCCTACTGCCAGGATCGCATGGGGGAATCCCTGGGCATGTCCTCCCTTCGGGCCCAGTCTCTCAGCAAGAGAAACCTGGAGTGGGACCCATACTTGGATTGTTTAGACAGCAGGAGGACTGTCCGAGTGGTAGCTTCAAAACAGGGCTCGACTGTCACCCTGGGAGATTTCTACAGGGGCAGAGAGATCACAATTGTTCATGGTAATAATGCCCGTTTTGACTCTAAGAAATGGGTTGCATTCTTCCCTTCCCTTTATCTGTAAAGGGATGTCCACCTCTCACCCTTTCAAACCCTCAAAACTTTGATTTATTAGACATGGAAACATTAAGAAACCTAGCAGATTGCTTTAATGGGATGGTGAAAGGAGGAAGAGTGGGCAGTGTAGTATCTAGAGAAGAAACAGATGAGCTTTGGAAATAGTCTTCTTTCTAGAGCCCAACAGCAAGTCTCTGATGCTTGTTTTCAGATGTGAATTGAAATGAGTTCTAGGGAAAGAACTTCAGACAAACTTCCTACACCTTGACATCAGCCTTTAGGGGCCCTTTCTCAAATGTAGAAAGTGGACTTTCCTAAAAAGTTCCTCTGCTGGGACTTGTGCTTATAGAAGGGACATATGCCCTCGTCTGAGCCAAGGTACCTTTGCATCAGTCAATCCCATCCTTTCTCCTGTTCCCCTAAACCTCTGGACAACAAAAGGTCCCGACAGTCTGATATGACCTATTTGATTATCTGAATTTTGAAGAACTTCTGTAAAGTCAATTTGTTTCCAGGAGTCTAGAATAATTTTGGAATTTATTTAGCACTCAGAGCCTCTGCAGGCTCCTGACTAGCATTAGATGGTTGGTTTCTGGCCTGCATTCTCTCTCCTTTGTTTATTTTAAATAAAGCACGTATCTTTCCATCACTATCCAGGGAAACAAATAGAACACTGCAGACATCCCGGAAGGGTTCTCTCCTCCCAAACCCCTATTGCTCAATGTTTTTCTTTCAGAGGACAGGTTTAGGACTCGTCCTTATTTTTGTGTAACAGATGCAGATCTTCAAATTGGAAAACTCATGTGGGGAGACAGTGGACTCTATTACTGTATTATCACCACCCCTGATGACCTGGAGGGCAAAAACGAGGACTTCGTGGAAGTGCTGGTGTTGGGTAAGTGAGAACCACAGGTGACATTTTCATTGTAGACCACTTGCACTGTCTCCCTGCTCTCCCCGTGTGGATTGGTAGGTTGTATACATTGTAGCTTTTGCACATAGGCAAACCTTTTAAGAATATGTTTTTTTATGGGAAGTAGCTGTATTTACTATATCTTGTTTTTTAAAGGCTCTGACCCTCTTTTTATTATTGTCCCTAATACTTCTGCTTTCTTAGTTTTTCTCACCTTCTTTCCACTTTCACCTTTAACCCTGATTTTTCTCTGATAATTTACTTGTCTTTTTATATGCTAATTTTGAAGAACATGCCAGAGGCTTTTTGAGCAGGGTAGAGATTACTGGAAGATCAGAATTCTCTGGTGTGTCAGGACCTCTTTTTCCACTCTATCACCTCCACTTAAGACAAACAGAAAGAAAGAAAGCTAAAAACTGGGTTTAGTGATAAAAGGTACCCAATGAAAAGGTACTTGGCTGTTTAAAAGATATGCTAAATGTTTAATCAGAAGGCAAATTTCTTAAAATCTAAAAATGTCTGTGTTATTCTCAAAACAAATACATCTAATCCTTGTTAATATTAATTTCTTCGTAAATGAAAACTCACTACTTTTGGCTACTTTTCCTTTTTCATAGATTGGAGGAAAGTCATTGGGATCTAATCTCCTTATATGAAACTGAAAGTCGAGCCTTATATTGTGCACTTTAAATGTTGGCTGAACAAGAAAATTAGAGTAAAACCTACAAAATTAAACTGTATTAATTGTAAGTGAAAAGGTAGTTCAGGATATATACGTGATGCCATTTTTCAAATGAAATTACATTTTCTGTAGCCTGCAAGAAAACAAGTGACAGCAATTTGGGGGAATAATAAGGGTCTCTTCTTTTAAGGCAAGTGAGGTCCGAGGTTGATTTTTTTTTTTTTTTCCTGTATGAAACTCAATCCCCACAGAGAAGTGGCATTGCTTTGGGATTTTTTTTTTTGAGACAGAATCTCACTATGTCCCCCTCAATAGAGTGTCATAGTGTTACAGCTCACAGCAACCTCCAACTCTTGGGCTTAAGCGATTCTCTTGCCTTGGCCTCCCGAGTAGCTGGGACTACAGGCACCTGCCACAATGCCCGGCTATTTTTCTTTTGTTGCAATTGTCATTGTTTAGCTGGCCCAGGCTGGGTTCGAACCTGCCATCCTCAGAGTATATGGCTGGCGCTGTAACCACTGTGCTACACTGAGCCTGCTTTAGGATTTTTAGTTTGAGCCTTTATCATGATTATGTGACTTTGGAAAATTGACTATTCTGATGCTTTAGTGTTATTCGTATATTTTCTAAATTGGATTAAGGTAATAATGGCCTAACTTATTTGGAAGGTTGACTTAATTAAAACATAATCCTTGGGTCCAGTTATATAAAGTAGAACTGTTGTGACTTGTAAAGAATGGAAATGTGACAGATATTCAATAGGAAAGGAAATAGTAAAAAGCACATATTGACATTGTAAAAGAACACAGGGAGATGAGATTTGGGATCCACTGTGACTCTGTAAATCAGAAGGTAATAAAAAGATAAATTTTTGCTTAATCACACAACTCTTACAGCCAAGTTTGAAGGAACAAGTGGCTCATTGAGCCTACAGTTAGCTAATTGTGAGCACAGTTATTTGGCCGGGGCAGCTACTTGCAGAGAAGTAATTGCCTATGCAGTAAAAGGAGGCCAGGTAAAACCCACTTTAAATAATTTGGTCTCAGTATTCTGCAAACCTGAGGGAAATGGATAGAGAGAAAGCATTTTCAACTGAGGATGTTCTGAAATGGATGAACGGGCATTCCTCTCAATCAAAACAAACAGAACAACTTGGGCCAAATGCTATTCTCAGGGCAAAAAGGGGTCAGTGGCTGAGAGGTGTGTGAAAGGAAGACTCACAGGACAATGGTCACCCATGTTGGATGGAAGGAAAGATGAACTGTAACGGAGAACTGGGGAGGCTGCGGATCAGACTCCCAGCAGTGGCAGTAGTAGCACATCCATGAGATAAACATACATGCTAGGGTTCTTGGGACACATAATTCTGCTGTGTTCCACATTAATTTGAGACATTCAAAACATGATTAATTTGTCATGGAAACTTATGAGGGCAATAGCTAGTTGTGTTACTTATTTAAAGGGCTAGTTTGAAATCTAAAAAAAAATTCCAGGCCCATAAAATACTGTATTGACTTTCCAAATACACAATTCTGAGTCTTGTCTTGATGTCCCTTTATAGTTTAAAAAATTCTAATTATTTGGTTGTCATGTGCTACAGGCCTATTTGTTAGGTACTCTTTTTGTGTAAGGCCAGGAGAACAACCTGATTTCTGAGATCAACTCCTAAGGAGATGAAGATTTCAATGGAAGGATAACTGGGGCCCACAAGTCAGCTAATTACAATGTCCATGAACCACCTGTTTAGCCACTGAATTTTATATGAGGAATAACTGGAGGATTTGGAACAGGGAGCCTGGGAAGTGTCTCCAAATGTTTGAAGTGAAATTGTGTAGAAGAGGGATTGGAAACACTCCAGCTGGCTGGGTAAAATTGAATTGGGGTGGAAGTTACAAGGGGAGGGAGTCTGTCTTAGTATGAAAGAAGAACTGTTAACACCTGCTGACATCCAATGACAGGATGAATGTCTCAGCCATAGTAAGTTCCACATCCTTGGAGTATTCAAAAGGATGGAAAGTTTCTTATTAGAGTTACTGTATCAGGCACTATGCATAGGAAAAGGTACTTACCTAAGTTATTTTTGAGCTTTATTTTGATTTTGAAATTCTTTGATTAAAGAAGATGAATACGATTGATGCGACTACCTTGATGAATAAGAAAGTGATTTCCCAGGAATATTCAGTTCTCATGATGGACATAAACAGGATTACAGGTCAATTACAAGAACATAGAGGGTGATGCTTATTCACAAGGAAGCATGTGGTCTTTTGTTTAATTGGCAATAAACTGTGATCTTTTGTTCAGGGCTAATAAGACTAATCCCCCCAAGAGGAATAGAAGAAACTATTGATGGTGGTATGAAGGAGTCATCTACTTTAGCTATTCTTGGAAATGGTCATAAAATGGAGAGCAAAAAACTAGTTGGAATTTCAGATAATGATCTAGTAAGCAAAGATGAGTTAAAAAGATAAATACAGTATTTATCTTTTTCATGTTTCTTTATTATATTCACAATGATGAAGATGGAAAAGTTGATGGGGGCAGGATTGTGAAGTGTCTTATATGTAAGTTTGGACTTACTCTGAAGACTTGGGGAAAAGAGGAATGAGATTAGATCTTACATCAGGACACCATCTAGCAGCAGGGTAGACGAAGCTTTGGGGAGAGGAGGGCTCGAGCAGAGGGGCCTGTTCAGGTGGGGTTGGAAACTGCCACAGTAGCACAAGTGAAAGGTATGAGATTCTGAACCAGAAGAGACAACATAGAAACATTTCTGACATAGACACAATGGATCTTGGTGACTAATGTATAAAAGAAAATGAGAAGAAGGATGAGTCAAAGAGAACAACATAATTTGTAGCCAGCTGGGAGGCCAGCTAGTCCATCAACCAAGGGAGAGGACATTGGTGGACAAGCAGGTTGGGGAGGCAGGAGAATGAGTTTGGTTTTGGTCATGTTGAATGTAAGATGTCTGTGGGACACCAAGATGGAGATGTCTTGCTGACAATTAAAAATGTAAGTCTGGAACTCAGTGGAGAAGTAAGGATTAGAGATAATAGATTTGTGCATCATGAATGATAGAACCATGAACGAACAGAGAACAGATGAGTCACCCAAGAAGATTCTATAAAGTGAAGAGGGCCAAGGACAGAACCTTTTTATCTTATATTCTAGTTTCACTTTGTGTAAATGGAAACATTGGTACTGTAAGTATCCTTATCTTGATTTCCCTTACAAAATTGATAGCTTCTTAAGAATATGGGACTGTGAGCTCTTAAGAGCAAGGACCCATTCCCATTTGTCTTTTATATCTGCAGTACTAAGCAGAGTATCTAGAATAAATACACTTCTGAATATTGTTCACTTGTGAATGTTGTTTTAAGTGATAAATGGGTAGAATCTGTAACTCATCCTTACTTTGTTCTTAAGTATTAGTCAACAAGGAGTATACATTTGTTGACTGGCACAGGGTCAACCCAATAAACATCAACAGTCTCAAGCAAGATAACATGATTTAATCTCATTTTTCCTCTGGTTGTTTAAATTATTACTAGTGATAGATTCATTGGGGACTATGGTTGAAAGCAACACAAATAGGCTGTGGGTAACTTAAGCAGAAAAGAAGTTCCTTGGAAGGGTATCAAACTGGAAAAGAAGGCTGGAGAATCCATCTTAGAAAAGGATAGGATGGGGATGGGCGGCTCCTGTGGCTCAAAGGAGTAGGGCAGCAGCCCTATATGCTGGAGGTGGCGGGTTCAAACCCAGCCCCAGCCAAAAAGAATAAAGAAATAAAAAGAAAAGGATAGGATATTAGGGTTACACTTGTTAGTGTCTGTACAAGCAACTCCCTGATCTCAGTGCCTTAACCACATTGACAATTTATTACTTCTGTCCTAGTCAGGTGTGGGTTAGAAAGCTCACTTGGTGGAGCCCTTCTACTTGGTGGTGTAGGGATCTGGATTTCTCCATTGTCTGATCCTGCTGTATTGGAGACCTTTGCTCCCAGTTGCACAAAGAGATAGTGAAAAAAGATCATGTGGGGACAGATATGATAGTGACATGGATCACTTCTGCTGTCATTTTTTGAATGCATAGGAAGGAAATAAAACTAGTTTGTGCATAGGACAGTCTGCCCTGCCATAGATACTCCAAGGTCTACATAACAGGAATTAATGGACAATATCTTTAGGGCTTCATAGCCAGACAAAATTAACTTCATTTTTCTATTCTTGCATTTTCCCACTCAAGAATCAGAGTCTCAGCAAAGAACTTCTAGTTGGCCCAATTTGGGCAGTTGTCTGTTGCTTAGCTTTGGGAAATCAGGGGATTTTGGTGGCTAGTCCATCAAGATACCAAGAATTAATTCTCCAAAGTAAATTAGGACACTTACAAAAAAAGAAGGGATAGATGTGAGATGCCAACAGAGCAGTAAATGTCTTCTACCAAAGTGCTATGCTATTACTGTATCCACCACCAATATTAATATATACTGATAATAAGTTATAGTTGACAAAGTTTTTCATAGTATAGGAAGGAAAGTATTATTTTTTCCTTATTTTCAAAATGGAGAAATTAATGTCTAAGTTGTATGCCATATCCCAGTTTAAAAACAAAAAGCGTCAGAGATCAAAACCAAGTGTCTTGATTCTTCACCATATCTCCTTATCTCCTTCCATGATACCATAGGAACTGTCTGGATTAAGAAGTTATAGAATAAACCCTGTTTAAAAAAAAAAATCTGTTTGCTGCTTAAGGCCATGGGTTATGATTTTTTGCTCCAGGTTTTCTTCAGTCTTTCACTTTATTTCTTAGTGAAACAGCCCCCAACTATTGACCAAGACCCTCACTTCAGAGGCTTAGTTGTTCCCATCTAGGTTGCGTAGTCCCCACTGAGCATGACTCACCTCCTTCTACCCCATACATCTGAACCATCCACAAATCGCTATAGAAGCTGCTTTCAGAGGTTTCAGAAATATACCAAGACATGTGATTCACAAAAATGGGAGGACAACCACTGATTCAACATCAAACATGAAAACTATACTGAACATCCTTTGATTTTTTTTTTTTTTTTGATGACTCAGAAGGTAAAGTCATTCTGAAGTTGGAAATGCATCCAGTGTTTTGGGTGCTTTGAAATGACCGTGACAGGTATACTTAAGAAATATTTAGACAGACATTTGGGATCGTAGGGCCATACCAGCAAGTCACAGAAGGTGGGAGTGTCCAGAAATCTGTCACTCTGGGATTAAACATTGGTCTGGGATCAATGGCGAGGACAGGCTGTTTAAAACCTGGAACCTTGCCACTGTTTGGATAGGAATAAAGTTCACTGGGGCATCTCCAGCTGGCAGGAAAGGGACTTCACCATTTCAGGAAGGCTCAAGCAGGGAAGTTATTATTTTAAAATCTAAAAGCAGCTTGCCTGTTCTTACTTCTTTCTATGCACAATGTGAGGGCTTGACCCCGTCTTTCTGATGTCCCAGGTAACTTGTTTTTTAAGGGACTTTAGTTAGAAAAATAGGAAAAAGGGCCCTGGTGGAAATGTGGCTGGATGGACACCCCTGCCCCTGGGCCATGAATAGAATAAGAAGATATGAACCAAGGGGTGTTTAGAATCAAGGTAAGGTAGATGTTCCTAATGGTAAATAATAATTTTTAGAAATTACATGTGGTTGAGGGAAATTATAGAAACTCCTTCTCTGACAAGCTTTTAACATGGAACAGGTTCTCTTGCCTAGGATATTAGGTTAAACAATATGGATTTTCAGAAACCTTTCAATGATTTAACTTTATTTAAAAGGTCTACAGATGGCAGAATTAATTCTCTATAGATGGTGATGCATCAAATACTGCTGTTTGATTTTATTTCAGTAGTTTCTGTTTTAGGAAAAAAGATACATGCTTATTGTGATAAATTCAAACAAAACACAAAAGTGCAAAAGAAGAAAATATCTCCTAAAACTCTCACTATCCAGAGCTAACTTTTATTTCTTAGGACTCTTTTTATTATAAGAGATAGAGGCTCAAACTGGCACAGGGGAACCTTTTGGTTTGGGTAACAGATAAATCCAGGGGTATTCCTAGCTTCAATCATGAATGAGTACTGCTGTTTGGATTATGTATTAAAGACTGTCTCATTTCCTGCATCTCCTGGGCTACATTCCTCTGTGTTCACTTCATTTTCACGCGGGTTTTGTCCAGATAGGGTAAAGATGGCCCCTAATCTTTGGCGTCTAGGCTTCTATAGTCTTTTAACATCTTCCATTTCAGTTGAAAGTCCTCTTGTTGGGGGTGGCCTCTATGTTGTGGGAGGAATGTAATTAACCACCAGCCCCAGCTGCGCCAAATGAATTTGAAGGGAAAAGAAGTAACTTCCTGAAGGAAAAATCAGGAGTCAATATGTTTCCAAATGAAGAAGAAAAGAATGCCAGACAGGCCAAAACAATAATGTTAACATTTGGGGAGAATTCATCACCTTCTGCTTCTTTATGGGCCAAATGCAGTGCCAATCCAGGAGGCCAGAAATAGGTATGCTCCCAGCAGGTCCTTCTGAGTAAGAGCTAATTTGGAATTGAATCTTCTCGACAAATGCAATTCCACAGAATAACCTTTGTTTTCCTGTCATGCTTCTATTTTTTCTTCCATCTCCTCTTGTGATTTACCCAGAAGTACAGAGTATTTTACATAGACAAGTAGGGAAGGAATGGGCAGGCATGGATTTTTTTCAAAAAATCAAGTTATTTGTAATACAATACCTGAAATTGTTATTGTAGTCTAAAATGAACTTTCCTGCCCACTAGTATTAAAAAGCCACTAAGAATCTAATCAATGAATTTGGGGGAGGGAATATCTCAGAATTTGTGATTGACTTAAAGGATGCTTGATGGGACTGTACTTGATGGGACTGTGCACAAATGCCCTAGCACCCACCCCTGCATTACTGCTGCCTCAGCTTAACTTCCGTCTACCCTCCACTCCCACGACTTCAGTTAAGTCTGTTCAGAAAGGCTACTTGTTGCCAAGCCTTCCCCTCCCCCTCCTATTTGCCTTCCCCAGCCTAGTGCTGCTAACCAAGGAGATTTGCTGATTAAAAGGGCCTCAGCTCCCAGAGTTCCCATGGCAACAGCCTCCTTGGAGGTCTTTGTTGCCTGCTAAAACTTTGATCTCTGAGAGTGGCTGCTGCTGTTTCTCTCTAAGATTTACAAACAGAGGAAGAGGGAAAAAGAACTGGGGGAGAAGAAAGAAAAAGTTTACTCCTGGCAGAAGGGAGAGAAGGAATTAATTACAGAGCCACACTCTAACCATAAATCTGGAGGTTACTTTTTTGGAACATCTGATTTGGGCTGTGCCCACATTTTCATTTGAAGGCTCCATCAGGCTTCACATATGCTTCAGGTTATGCCTCAGTGGGGTTGATGCCCCTAAGAGGGTAGAATCATCCTTTCTAGTGTTAGCAGACACCTGTGCCTTCAGGTTTCCAGAACAGCTGAGATTACTCCACAACTCCCATGAAAGAAGAGACAGAGAGCAAAAGGCAGAATGGCTTTTCAGGTCTCAGCTCTGCTGCCTTTACTTTCAGCACTCTGGCTTAGCCCTGGCCTACCTTGCACTGAGCTTACCTAGATTCCTCTGTTGGTCTTGTTTTTAAAAGAACCAGAAAAATGTGTTGAAGGGATGGAGGAGAAAGAGGAGCTAGAAAAGTTAGCCAGGCATCAACTAGAATCTGATTCAGGTTAATGACTGTCAATAACAAGCATTCTAATAAATGAGGAGCAGAGTAGGGTTTATGATTTCTCTAAAGACATGGGATCATGCCTTTTATTCTTTGTAAGAAGCTTCCTTAGGCTTCCAGATCTCTTTACTGCATAATCTCAACCTTGATCTTTTAGACACCATGGAATGGAGTCAATTTTGCTTCAAGTATGATTTATATTTAAACTGTGATTTAACTAATAATTTTGCATATTATGTCTCTAACACAGCATAAAAAATAAATAAATGAGAGGGTTTTGTCCCTGTAAAAATTACTGTCTTTTGGTGATAATAAAAGTTCTCTTTCTGAAGCAATTAGACAAAAAAAGATTAAATTTGTCTTTGAATATTAAATATGTGGGCCAATGATTCTCAACAGGGGGCAATTTTGTCTGTCTTGGAGACGTTTGGCAATGTTTGGACACAATTTTTTGATTGTCACAACTTGTGGGGTCCTATGGCGTCTAGTGGGTAGAGAACAGGGAGGCTGCTAAGCACACTACAATACAAAAGGGCAGCCTTTCCCTACCCAACAAAGAATTATCTGGCTCCAAATATCAATAGTGCTGAGGTTTTGAAACTCTGATCTTTATCAAAGGTTTATATGGATACTGGGTAAGGTCCACTGTGAACAGCCTGGGCTTTGGGGTCAAGCCACCTTGGACACAGTGCAACAACCTTGGACAAGTCAATACCTGTGAGCTGGGTTTCCTTATCTGTAAAAATGTTGGAGGGGTTATAAAAACATAGAAGACCTATTATGGAGAGTAAATGGCATATGATAACTCAGAAATGGTTCTCTTCTCCTCCTGCTCATTCCCTACATCTCATCCCTAATCTGTGGGAACAATCTCTAGGGAAGTCTACATGTGGGGACTCCTGCCCCTTCTATAGGCAGAGGCTTTAATGGGCCATCTGTGAATTGGCAATCCTATTACTAATAGATTCACATTTTCTCAATGACATCTGTGCTGTGGCTTGCCAGTGGTGACCCTAATCAGCCCTGTGGAAATCTTCCTGCTGGTGGATTTGAGGGCGTTGTGTCCCAACATGCTCTCTTTGGGTTGTTGTGTTTTGGTACCTGTTGAAAGCCCTCATTTCTTAGGGGATGCCCTTAGTTAATTGCAGGTTGTTTATCGCTAAGGTAAATTCAAGGATTCGATCACACAGCCCATTCAGTGGAGCCTGGAGGAGTTTGGATCAGGATCTGGGTGGGGGAACACTTTAGATAGAGTAACTTTATAATTTATTATCCAAACTAGGACACTCTTCAAGAGTACAAGGGGAAGTCTGACTTTGAATAATTCCTGGCAACACAACAGGCATACTGGTAGGACTGCCATCCACCTTTAAATGAGCACTTTAAAGCGTATCTTACTGTTTGAAGAGACAAGGGTGTGGGCTCGCGGTTGGCTGCTGAGCCCGTGCTCTCCTAGTCGGCCTTTCCTGCACCAGGATGTGCCCATACTTCGCCACTCTGCATACCTGACCAAGTGAACGGGCCGGGCAAAGAGATGGGGGTTTAACATAAGATTTGGTTTTTTTTTTTTTGCGGGGGCTGGGTTTGAACAGCCACCTCCAGCTTATGAGACTGGCGCCCTACTCCTTGAGCCACAGGCGCCGCCCTAACATAAGAGTTGTTAACGGAAAAATTTGCCCTGAGATTTCTGCATGCCGTCGGTTGCGGCTGTTTAAGACCCTGCGTTGTCGAGAGAACAAATGAAGTCTCCTAGGCTCTGTCCCTTTCCCTAAGGCCCCGCCCGTCCTGCGCCGCGACAGCTCGGCCCCGCTCTGTCGCGCTGCTCCCTCCTCGCAGCCTTCATCCCGCCTATTTTTGCTTCACTTGTTGCTCACCGCTGGGGGAGGAAACTCGGCCTTCAATTAGTGCGCATTCCTGCCGCCTGCGGTTGCCGTGGTTACCCCGGCGGGAGCGGGAGCAGCTGGGTCAGCCGCGCGCTGCATTGTCGCCGGCTGCGCGCGCGCCGGGCTCGGCGCGGGAAGAACCGGGGGGCAAGCGCGAGAGTGGGTGGCACCGAGAAATCGGCTCAGCCCCTGGCAAGAAAGACTCGCAGTCCTTGAAAGCCGGTCAGGAGACAGTTGTTCCATTTTTCTCCGAAGCCAGCTGCCGCTATTCAAGCGTGCAGGTTTGCGTTCACACGGGAGCGGTGCCTCCCACTTGGGTGAATTGGCTTCTCATGAGAGGGTCTGGGAAAGGCTCCGTGGTCCAAGACCCTTACACTGAAAGGTGGCTGGCTACAGAGCAGAGAGCAGGAACTCTGACAATCTGAGGCCTACCAAGAGTGTGACTCTCTGTGTCTGCCTGAGACTGCCAGGGCCTTTTTTGTTTAAGGAAAAGTAACCATTGTTTGCATCCATCTGCGCTAGTCTGATGGATGGAGCCCAGTGAGTTCAGGATGTCACACTGGGCTCCAAGAAACTCAATTTCCTCCTCCTCTGACATCCCACCCTCCTCCACATCATTTCTGAGTCAAAGCTAGCTGCTTCTGTATTTCATCTGAGGCCAAGTGGAACATGTTACATTACTAATATTTTGTATTTATTCACTCTCTGGAGGTAGGGCGTTGCATCACTATAGCACTTTGCAAAGACAGAGTACTTTGCAATCATTTTTATTATTGTTTATTAGTTTGTCGCAGCATGGTGAATGCCTTTTAATTAGATCATACTGTGTTATGATGTATTGAGTAATCATTTTCCGGTTGGAGCTTTAAAAGGTGCTGAGAATTTCAATGATCTCCAACATTTCCTACAGCCAAAAATTATACTTTAATTATATAAATAGAGTAATAATGCCACAAACACAAATTTCAGGGTCACACACTGTGTATATTAGGAGACTTAGAAAGTAGTTGCTGTGCATTTCTAAATCAAGGATCAGCAAACATCCGGGGTGGTGAAATACTGGGGAAAAGTACTGGAATGAATGTGAATGGACCCAGGTTCTGTGACTGGTTTCATCATTAGTCAGCTGTGTGATTTTAGAACAGGTTCTTAACCTCTTACCTAAAAGTTCCTGAAAACATGGGGTAGAATATGCACTAGATGATCTCTGAGATCCTTTCTAGCTATAAAATCTGACTCTAGAATTCCATGTGAATAGAAGTCAATTTATTAGGCCAAGCTCATAACCACTGCCAAAAATCCCCAAAGTATTTATTAACAGTTAATTGCAGCTGGTCCATTACTAGTCATTTTATGGAGAGAATCCACTGTCACATTCACTTATTCTCCTCTATGACTATAATTTAAAATGGACTAAAATGTAAAAGACCCCAAAATTAAACACATGAAATGATTAAGAACATAGTTTATAAATGTGTAAATGAAAGGGAGGCTACATCCATGTTTGCGATAGTCATAAACTATATTGAACGCATGGTTTCCATGGGAATATACAATAAAAACAGGGATTTGTGTGCCCTTGTGAATTTAGGTTTCCAGATAGCCGTGGTAACAACACATAAAAGCATAGCCCTAGAAACATCTTTACACTTAAAAGGGCCAGAGAAAGGCATCTGCTGTCTTCAAAAACTTAGGAGAGAATATTTTGGAGAGTTAGGAGCTGAGAGAACAGGGGGTGGATACAGTACATCCCTGAAAATGAATCTAGGGCATCTGAGGAAAGCTTGAAAGTGGAATGAAGCTGAAATGTGCCTTAAACAGAAGGGAGAAGAAGGGAACCACGAGGATCTGGGGAAGAAAGGCATTCCTCATTGTCCTAAACAGAAGGTTCATTTGTATAGTATTGGCAAACCCCAGGAGGACTCCAAGTTAATCAGTTCAAAGAAATGAATGGAAAGAACTATGCTTTCAACAGTGGCGTCATCATGAAAATGAAGTGTTGTCACTCATTTCCATAATTCCAATGCATTAAAAACCATGTGTCTGTCATCAAGTGATTGAGTAGGCAGATCTAGGATCTGAAAATAAGTTTGTCCCAAATACAGAACTTCTGCACTTCTCATTCCATTTTGAAGGCTTGGATTAATAATCATAGCTTGGATTTAAGTTTAAAGACTTGAGACAAGCACAATCTGCTTGGCTAAAATCCGAATGTATATCATATTTCTGTAATGATTTTGTTAAAGATACTCTAGCCTGGTGGTTCACAGCTCCTTGGTATAGGGTGGGCTGGTGCTTCCATCTCCTTAGATAGAAAGATGGCATTTTAGGATGATCCAACAACTAGAGGATGCTCCTTGAATTGAGCCCCTGAGTCCAGGCATGTTGAATATTATGTAATACATAGAATAGTGATAGATGAATGAATGAATGGATCCTGCATATTTATATTAAGAGCCTACTTCCACCTGAGATTGATAGATGGCACTGTAAGGAGCAGCAAATCAAAAATCCAGCCAGAAGCTCAGCATACTGAACAAGAGGGATTTGCCACATCGGGGTCCTGACAGGTAGGTGAGGTGCCTCCTCCTGCCAAGCTGCTGGAGATGCCAAGCATATAGCGCAGTCCCCACCCTGCCTGTAGAGGCACATGTAAAAGAATCATAGCAGCCATGAGATAAGTGCCTTAATAAAGCCATATACAGTGGACCTGGGGACAGAGAGGACTAAGCACCGTCTCAGTGCAGCACTCACAGGGCTCTGTCAGAATATACCTGAGTCTTGTGGACTGTGTGTGGTAAGTGTTTACCCTGGCAAAGAAGGTAAGTGAATTCTACTTTGAGGGGGCCTGACCTACCAAGAAAAGAGTATAAAACCCTCGGGGAAATGCCACCAGGACGTGATTTGTTGTGAAATGTGCAAAGCTCTATATAGAAGTGAGAAACCAGGCAAGGATTGTGTCTCCAGGGAAAGGCCCCATGACCAAGTAGAATCTGATGTCAAAAAGTAAAGAAGGTTGATGAAAATGGATTTAGCAGGTAGAAAATCTTTTGACTTTACTAAATCTTACGACACAGAAGCAGGTATCTAAAACTGAGTTCTTATACAGTCGGACAAACTGAGTTAGACTATGACCTTCTCAAGTGTCTCAAGACATGGGAACATGTCTTTTTGTTTGTCTCCACCTGGCACAATATAGATTCTTTGTTGAATGAATGCCGAATGAGTGAATTAGAGAAATTTCGCAAGTAAGCAGGAATATGTACAGGGGATAACTTCAAGGTAGCAGTGGCAAAAAACAACTGAAATAGAAAATTTTATAGGTAAGATATGTAAATTGTTTCAGTTATGGTGTACGTTTCTGCCTTGAGCATTCAATCCAAAGTGTGTGAATGTGTTTGGCTACAGAGTTTGTGACTGTATGGTACAAAAATGGCCCTTGTGTGTGTGCCTATACAAACTATTAGTATGCCTGATTCATTTGGTCTATTCATGTGGAAATTTCTCAAAAGTAGTGGATTCTGCAAGTTTTGGGGAGAAATGTTTAGAGTGCTTACATGAAAACTGTATTTTCTACTGATAGTTTGAGCTATGGTTTGAAAAAGAGTAAATGTGGCCTTCCATTTGCAGGGTCTGTTTTCCATCCTTTTCTCAGACATTAAAGTGAATTGTAATTGTCACTCTTACTGAATCCTGAAAGAATGACAGTGATTCACAAGTGTTGGTAAAGTGCTACTGAAATCTGGAATGTATTTACTGCAATTGTTTGGATTCTCTAAGATCAGACCTTCACAGAAGAAGAAAAGATAGAGCATTTCTAACTGGCAATAGTGTTTCTTAGAAATTGTTAGGGAAGAAGCTGGGAGCAAAATGACTTTCAGAAATACAGGATTCTACCATAAATCTAGTTTTTAAGATGCCCTTAGTTTCAATGAAATGTAAGTCATAGTGTAAAAGCCAGAGGGCTTTGCACTCTCTGCTGTTGACACCACATATTGGTACTGTCTGCTCTCCCAAAACTCCTACTATGTTCTGAATTCTGAAGACACTTAATTTTATCCACTTTACTGCATGATTCTGTCATTTACATTACCCTACTGGGGCTAACACTACAGAGGTGCATTGTGGGAAGCCTTCATCTTCTTCTGAAGCATTAACTTCAGGGAGAACGAGAAGTTTGATGTATGTCTTCCTGTTGGAGTGACAGCTTTGTGAGTTTTCTGCCATATTTCTGATATTTTAGTACACCCTCTTTTTTATTTTAATTTTTTTCAATTACAAAAGTAAAAAACGTCTAAAGTAAAAATTGAAAATCATTTCATTGTTCTTTCATGATGCCCATTCTAGCTCCCCAGAAATAAGACCTATTTGTTGTGTAATACTGTTGCTTTCGAATTTAAATTTGAACATAGATGGCTAGAGCTTATATTTCCTATCTTTCTGTGTGTGGAAGTGATGTCAGAACACCATTCATTAATCTGACCTAAACAGCCTATGGAGAAATCCAGCTTTTGTGTTTTATCTCCCCATAAATATATCGCTGTGTATATACCCTTCAGAGGTTGCAAACTCATGATCTGTGGGCTTTATGCAGCCCAGAGACAAACTTTTATGGCTTGTCTTATGCTGTAAAAAATATATGAATTGATCAGCATGCTGGTAAAGGGGTTTAAAAGAAAAAGAAAAAGAAAAAAATGTGTGTATTAATTAGTTGCCAACATCTGAAAATCAGGGTATTTCATATACAGTCTGTGGTCTGGTGAATCTTGAGTACTAGGATGACCTGAAACCCTGAAGACACAGGCTGGTGGCTAGAAGTGGGTAGTAGCAGCCTCCTTAAGACAAGTATCTGCTATCTGTCACACCCCAGTTGACCCCTGTTATATTATATCTGGCCAGTTGCACTCATTTGCTTTACCCGCTGGCCTCTACAGACATTTGAGTTTGCAAATGATATAGATAGGATGACCATGTAATTAACTTTATACGCTAGTACAATTTAGATCAGTGGTTCTCAACCTTCCTAATGCCATGGCCCTTTAGTACAGTTCTTGTGGGTCACGACCCACAGGTTGAGAATCGCTGATTTAGAGTAAAAATGAGTGCTATTAATAATTATACCAGGACCATAGGAATAAACTAGGACGAGACAAACCAAGATATATGGTCTTCCTATTGATAGACAACTTCATTCAACCCCTTCATTTTACTAATGGGAAAACTAAGACCTAGAAAAGGGAAGTAGCTTGCCTATGGAATTTACCAAGTGAGTTAATGGCAAAGCTGCCCTAACCACCTTGACTTCCAGTCCACTGCTTTTTTCCATTATAACATGCACTATATAATACGTATGAGCACTATAACCTCCTTGAACGCATGGATTTCTTATAGTTAATAATTATCACATAGTTAATTTTGTGTGAGAGTTCACAAATTTGTAGTTTATATCAACGATAGTTCTGTTATGCATCTGAGCAATGATTTGGACCATAGCACATTCAGAGATGTTTAAAACATTTATAGGCTTGCGAACTAGAGAATAAACATAAGCAAAATTTCTCATTTTACTAGATACAACAAGAGATGTATTTAGATGTGCTAATTGTCCAGATTGGAAAAAAAAAAAAAGCACACAATAAAGTCTACCAGTAAGTAAGTAGCTGCTTGCTAAAAAAAACACTGTTCATTGTTTTTTTGATCATTGGCTATGCCTGGTCTTCAAGAGATGTTGCAGACCCCAAATTCCCAAGTATTTGGCCAGCTGTTTATTGCCTTATTGAGTTTCTAAAAGATATTTGTACAGAGAACACTCCAGATGAGACCAGTGCATGTTCTTAATCACTTGCTCAAACTTTGGCCCCAAATCCCTATCTAGCCTTCGGGCAACTCTTAACCTTTGGGGAAGGCTTAGATCAAAGACTACCTTGAGAAGACACTTCTTTCCAGTGTCCCACGTGGCTCCCTCTTGTCCTTCCAAGGGACCTTACAAGCAGTGGAGCCATCTTACCATGTCAGCTGCACAGGATGGAGAACAGTAAGAAGGAAGCCCTTTTCACTAAATTGGCCTAAGTCACCCACCCCATTCTGCCTTTCCATAAAGGACACACTGTGATCCCCATTAGCTTTTCAAACATGGGCCCATCACCCACACAGACCAGGTTGCATGTTACCACACTGGCCTTATAGAGTCGAGGAGAGCCCCCAAAATGTAAAGTGGGCAAAGATCCCTTTTACCCTACTCAATAACACCTTGCCCAAACTGTGGTATTCTCCTTTGGAAAAGCCCTTTTCCTTTGACCATTGTCAGAGCTTCTTTTCTGTAGGGTAGCTTGATGGAGGAGGGGCCAGTGACCAACCAGGACCTTTAGACTCACAATCTGAACCACATATACGGGTAACCTTTTTCTCTAATGCACCTTAACAAACTTTTACAGGAAAAAGTTGTTTTCTAAATGAGACATATATACATAACACAGACCACTAAAGCTTTGCTTTCCAGTAACAATGTGGCTACTGAGCCCTTAAAATGATAATATTTTGGTGATACTTAAATAAGTTAAAAATAAAAATAGTTAAAAATAAAAATACCTTTATTTCTTCTGTTTCTTTTTCCTTTTTAATGTAATTACTAGAAAAGCTACATTTACTCATGTTGCTAACCTTATATTTCTATTGGTCAGAGCCATTCTAGAGGCATACATCATGTATGTCATGAAGTAGAATTTAGTTTGATGCTTAGGTACCATGGTGGCTTTTTACCATTGAATCTGAAAGGGGGGAGTTTGGTAGTTGTTTCCTAGTGCAAATTATTAGTTTATCAGGAAGGCTTCACTGTGGTAGAGACATCTGGTATAGGGGCAGAAGTTCATAACAGAATGTTACCTTGATGTGAGAACATGGTGAAAGCATTTGGGACATGTTTTTATAAATCAGGCTAATTTTTAAAAGGAATAATCTCCTCGCTCATGTCTCCCAGCATCTTGTTTCCCGTACTGCTCTTTGCCTCACAGAGCCACTGACGGGCACCTGTTCTGACACCAGCTTTTCAGCTTCCATGCCATATCATACAGAAGGCACTTGGGTCCATACAATGCCAGCTGTGGGTGCCATATGGAAAAGCCATATCATATACACATGTACAGAGTGTTTCTGAAGCCAGAAGGAGTGTAGAGGAGTCTGTAACTGATCTAGCTTTATCTTTTCTTTGCCTTTGAAAATTTTAATCATTGAAATATCTTTAAGGCCATAAATAGAATCATGTAGTGAGATAACTCTGAGTTAAAACCAAATATGTACTTTTGTTTTTATATGGACACAGGACTGTGTATGAATGTATGAAAATGCAGAGTGAACATTTGGATCCAGACAAGTTTGACTTTTCAATGAAGGATATGGAGAGCATGTATAAATGAATGGGGATGGTGTACGTCAATCTGTTCAAGCAGAGTTATTCATAGTGAAGCAGAGATTTCCTCCTTCTATAAGTAGTTGAAGTGAAAGTTCTGTTTCTGCTTCTGCCTCACTTAGGTGCAGAGTTCACTTAGGTGGCTGCCAGAGATTTGCCTCTCCTACCACAAAAGACATGGACTAGTGGTGCCATGTGTGGGATGGTATCAACTGGAGCCAGGCTTCAGGCTGTGTTTTCCTTTGCATTAACTGCTTTCCTTCTTCTTTTCCTTCCACTTCTTCTAGGCAGGACAGGGCTGCTTGCTGATCTCTTGCCCAGTTTTGCTGTGGAGATTATGCCAGGTATTCAGTCATTTAACTCTTTATTTGCTTAATTTGCTATCACTCCATTTGCCTTGCTTCTGCATTAGTTACTAATTACTCCTTTAATTTATTAGCATATATATATATATATATACACATATATGTGTGTGTGTATGTCTATGATCTTTTCCAGGATTAACTAAGCCCATCAAAAGAGACTTTAAATTGCATTCCTTCTGTTACTGAGACCTAAAAGAATAATGGTAATTAAAAATAGGCTGAGATGGAAACCTAGTTCTTTAGTGACAGCCATAAGGGCTCTTTGGCAATCTTCATGCCCATATCAATACCCCATATGTACCCTAACAGCGATAAGTATTCTTAACAGAATAATTATTTATCTGTAGTCCTATTTCCTAAGTTATATGTTTATCTATCCATTATTATATAACCACACTATTCTGAATTGCCTTTCATAATAGTATCAATTTTTTTCAGACCCTAGGAAAACTATACCCTTTCTCCCTTGAAAAATACATATTTACAGACCTTTATTACTTTGTATACAATTTTAGGGGCTGATTATTAGTGGTTGCCTTACTTCCCTAGGGGGTCCGTGGGCCACATGTCAAGGACACCTGCCTCAAATATACATCTTTGTCTTTTTATGTAGCCTCAGTTGAACATCCCAGCCTAGACAAACCCACACCAGTTTGGTGCAGCACTACTATGGTCCATAACTGAAGGAGGATCAAAGAGAAGCAAGAAGGAACTGTGGGAGAGGGTATATCTAAACCCAAGGAATAGGAAAGGGTATAATGCAGTCTTGTTTTAGAGGGTTTCTGCCAAAGTTTTAAGAGCTGCCTACTAGCAACAGAGAGATACAAAATCTTCTTGGCCATTGGTTTGGGCTGAATTTGAGTTTTAAAAATATCCAAAGTCTTTACAGTTGAGCTTCACTTATTATTCTGCCATGAATTCTTTTAGTCCTTTTCCTCATTAGCTGGCCAACTCAAATGTAGATGTTCTTCTGATTGAGTTGCTCCCAAGGACACAAATAGATATCTCTTTGATCACCCTTATCCGGGGTTCGCTCTATTTGTTACCATTTGTTCATCACAAAAAAACAATGTTACATTGCAGTGATCCAAACTAGATGCTATCATCTCCTAGTCCCAAGGAAGTGTTACTGTATTTTTCATATCTGGTCCTATACGCCGGAATTTCCCTCCCTTTTGACTCCAAGAATCCTTTCCCAGATAATACTCTTTTGTTTCTCAAATGTGACTTGCCAGTTTTTTATCCTTGACTGCCTGACCCAAACTGTAGCTACCAGTCCACATAGTTCATATAAACCTCAGGGCTCACGTCTGTCGTAGCTACATTATGTTATTGTGTGCTTGCTCAGGCCTAGGCCAAAGGCTTCTGATACCTGCCAACCTCATAAATGCTCTCCAGACCCTTCTAGCCAGTCACCAGGTCTTCTCATTTCCTCACTAAAGAAAGGTTGATCTTGTTAATTTTAATATATTTCAGATGGATAAAGTGAGGAAAGACAGTCAGGAAACATAAGTTGTTTGTTTTATAAGGAAATTATTTTCTAGACAAAGTCAATTTAGTTTTTTACTATTTTAATTTTCACCCAAATCAAACAGTTTTACTATTACCACAAAACCTTCATGTAACAAAAATGCCATATTCTCAAGCTCCCAACTAAATGTCTATTTAATTGAAGGAATATTTAATAATCCAAATGTAAGAAAAACAGTGTATACTTGAGAATCAATATAAAGGGAATTTGGTAGATGGCTTTCGACCAAAGTGAAATGCTTTAATCATTTGGCTGTTAAAAAAAAGCATGGTTCACTCCAGTCTGTCCAGAGGGAAGTATGGTCCTATTAACCAAGTCCCAAAAGCAGAGGGAAGTGTGGTCCTATTAACCAAGTCCCAAAAGCAGAGGGAAGTGTGGTCCTATTAACCAAGTCCCAAAAGCATGATATTGAGATAAGTCATCTGAGGACCATAGTAATTTTTATCTAAGCCAATTAGATTTTGTTTCCTTTCTCTTAATCTTTTTGGTGGGTGAATGAAGTAAAATTCACATTCAGCTTCTGGCAGAATGGTGAAAATAGCAGAAGTTGACAAACTTACACATTAGCCTTGACATTCATCACATCTCCTAGTCACTTGGCTATGTTAGCTGTCCAGCATGGTCAGCATGAGTGGGATCAAACCCAACCCATTCTCTGGGGACAGGGACAGTGTCTTCTTTGAGTCTCTGTCTCTAGTTTTCTCTAGCTATGGATCACCATCTGGGTATAAGCAATAGGTTTGGATCTGAGCACTGATCCGAGTATAAGAAAGGCATTGTAGGAGTTACCAGCAGGGAAAGTAGATGAATACAGAAGGGGCCTGGAACCACCTGACCATAGGCTACGTTTAGACCACATAGACACAGAGCTCTTTTCTCAGGACTTAGCTTTTGTAGCTAAGATCAACTTGATGAAAAAAGATAGGTGTATTCCTAAAGTCCACCACTTCGTAGCCTGGTGGGCAAGGTTTCCCCTCCTCCCAGCAAAGATCTTGCCACTCTTGTCCCATCCTTGTTCTGACAGTACAGTCAGTTTGGTTAACCCTCTCCCCTGTATGAGATCCTGAAACTCTCCCATCACTTTGTGCTGGTCCTACATGTGCCCACTATGACGCAGATCACCTTCTTCCCTCTTCTCCATGCCCCAGCCCTGGTGAGGTCAGCACTCCTCACTCATAGTTTCCCTTGAGATTTGTGGGCTCTGTTCCCTGTTAAGAAATGTTTTCTTCCCCAGGTTTCCCCTCCTTGCCCCTTTTCACCAGGGAGGTACCAATCAGAGTGTGCCCTGCCCTGAAGGTGAGCTGCCTCGAGATGGATTTCTCTGTGCATCCCTCCAGAGTGGGTGTTTGTTGGCCTGGTGATCCTGGGAGTCTTCCTCTTCTTCGTCCTGGTGGGGATCTGCTGGTGCCAGTGCTGCCCTCACAGCTGCTGCTGCTATGTCCGCTGTCCATGCTGCCCAGATTCCTGCTGCTGCCCTCAGGCCTGTGAGTAAAGTGACCAGTGGGGAGATGTCGGGTGACCAAAAGAAATGCCACCTCTCCATGTGACAGAGTTCCTCCTCATCCACCTCCTTTCTTACCACTTGAAGTCTTCCCAGACTTTCTCCTCCTCTGGGAACCCCAGCTTCAGGGATGACTGTCCTTGCTTGCTCTCACCTACATGTGCTTCTCCATGCTTTTGATCCATACCTGTCACCCAGTGCATTTGAAATCCTCACAGACATTACTCATAAAATGGAAGCACAGGTTCACGGTGGTGAGGTTGTGGGGTAAGACTGTGTGCTCTGCTCAGGGCATTCAAACTAGAGGAAGCCTTCCCTGGTCATTCCCCTCCATGCAGAGAACTTCTTTTTATAAGCAGAGTTGCCTAAGTGTGGCCTTTGGGCACTACCCAGCAATAGATGAATTTTGTTTAATCCCATGAGAAAATGGCCCACTATAGGGACTAACCTTCATTTAGGGATTCACAACTTTCACCTTTACTGTCTTAGCCCATGTAGGCATTGAGTTTGACACCCCTGCCACAAACTAAACACATCTTGAAAGAGAGAGGCACTCCAGGTGTCTGTAGTATCTTTAGGAATAAAGCAGTTCCGATCAGGAGTCAGGTTATCTGCTCTTCTTTTGAAGTCACAAAGCAGGGGCCATGTGCAAGCTCACTGCCTGCTTTCCTTCTCTAGAAGAGGCTCAGGATCCTCCTTGAAGCAGCCCTGGGCAGCCCTTGTGCTAGGCCTCCTCCAGAAGGGCTGAGGCAGCCTAGAGACAGTGTGGTTATGAGTAGGCTGCTACTGTCACTGAGGATACTGCTATGACAGCTCCCAGAACCGCTTAATTACTCAGCTGCCAGGTACTAAACACTGTAATTCCTTATGTCATTGCCTTTTGGTAGAGCTGAAGGGGAGTCCAAGGGAGTGGGGGAGAGTGGTTCTGATGAATCAATTCAGTCCTAGGAGAACACACACATCCAGGAGCTCCCGTGAGTGCATCCTCAGGGATTTTTTGGTGAGGGTTGTGGTGGGTGGGATGACATAATCTCTCTTGCTCTTCATCTCCCTCCACAGTGTATGAAGCAGGGAAAGCAGCAAAGGCCGGGTACCCTCCCTCTGTCTCCGGTGTCCCTGGCCCTTACTCCATCCCCTCTGTCCCTTTGGGAGGAGCCCCCTCATCTGGCATGCTGATGGACAAGCCACATCCACCTCCCTTGGCACCAAGTGACTCTACTGGAGGAAGCCACAGTGGTAAATGTAGTTCCAGACTGCCCTGCCCCATTCTTGTCTTGGGCCCCCACCTAGTTCCTTGCTGATAAATGCAATCAGTTCAGTGATACATCTGTGGAGAATGGCTATCTCCATTCTAGAAGCAGGTGCCTTCCGGCTACTTCAGGCTTTTCAAGGGCCATGGGCATTGTGACATTGCTGACCAATGCTTTGTTCCTAGCCTCCTTAATAACTAAAACTATAAGAAAAAGAGACTATGTACCCCCTGAATATTGATCATTCAGTTAATAATTATCTCATCCCTACTGCATATTTAGGACTGTGCTAGGTACCGTGAGGGTCAGCGAGCTATGTAGGGTGTAGTGTTTCTTTCTTTTTTTTTTTTATTTAAACTTTACTATTTTTTTTTTTTTTTTTTTGTAGAGACAGAGTCTCACTGTACTGCCCTTGGGTAGAGTGCCGTGGCATCACACGGCTCACAGCAACCTCTAACTTTTGGGCTTACGTGATTCTCTTGCCTCAGCCTCCCGAGCAGCTGGGACTACAGGCCCCCGCCACAACGCCCAGCTATTTTTCTGTTGCAGTTTGGTCAGGGCTGGGTTTGAACCCGCCACCCTCGGCATATGGGGCTGGTGCCCTACTCACTGAGCCACAGGTGCCGCCCGGGTGTAGTGTTTCTAACAAGTAGTATGGCTTACTCAAGGAGAGAGAATGGGCCTTTATTAAAAAACAGATACTAAAGAGTATAGTATTTGGAGTTCAAGCAAAAAGAGCTGAAGTAGTTACAGAGACTTTAGCGAGGAGGTGAGATTTGAGCTGAGCCTAGGAATGAGCAGGATTTAGAAAAGCAAGCAGTGATACTAAGCAGCCCACATGGGAAGGCCAGTGTGGGGAAGTCCCAAAGCTGGGAGGGCACAGTGCAGGTGTCAGGCAGTGTCCAGCATGTCAGCCTGATGGAGGAAGGTGGAGCCAGATCAGAGTAGGCCTTCAAACCCCTCCAGCGGAGCCAGGGCATGGTATTAGAGCCACAGCGAGCATATTCCTGAGGGCAGAGTTGGTACCATGACAAGGTGAGTGATAAGAAGGAGAGAGCAGAACCAGAGACCATGAGCTATGCCAGGACTGAAGTGGCTCAAGTGTGAGCTTCTGGATTATGATGGAGACAACAGGAGTTGAAATTCATGGGTCAATCTGAGACATACTTTGAAAGAAGCAATGAAATTTTGCGGAATTTAGGAAAGGGAGGCTCCAAGATGACCCCAAGCTGTCTAGTGGTACAGTCATAGAAATGAAGCAATTGGTCAGGAGAACTGATTTGGGTGAAGATTCACCCCATTTGGGATATGATGAATTTGTAGCTACAGGCAAGGGTAGAGGTAGAGGGCATTAAAATACAGCTTTCCTGAGGCATTTAAACAGATTACAGGGTAGTGAAAGGTAAGCATTGTATGTGTTGTAGATTTAGGTGATTTTAAAATTCTCAGATATGGATGAGCCACTAGGGTTGGTAGAACAGATTCTTCTCCCCTGGCAGTATCTGGAGTGCCTGTGGTGGGGCAGTCGGGAAGAGTCTCTAGCCCTCTTTATGAACTGCTGATGCCTGACTGTGGAAGGAGTGGATATCCTCAGTAACTGGTAGTTGTGCTTTTCTCTCCCTAGAACTATTAGTAGAATTCTGACGTCTGAGACATAATGAGTCACAGACTGGGAAGTAAAAGTTAATGATCAAGGACACCCAGGGAATTAGAGATAAAGACAATATAGTCCTTCTCCAAGAAGGATGGTGTGGGCAAAAGAGAAATTAGTGGAACTTGTCTCAGACTCTATTGCTGCTTGCTTTTTTCTAATCTTCTTTTTCCTTCCTTCTCTCTAGAATCCTTTCCCCTTACCTTTTATTTAACGGATTGTCATGATAAAACAGTTCTTATTCATAGAATGGGAAATAGTTCCTCTCTCCCATTTTTAGCCTTTTTCTACTTCCTGCTTGTTGTAGTTCCATCATTTTGGTCCCATCCTGCCATACTAACCAACTATAATTAGAAGTGCCTTTAAAGAGAGGAAAAAATTATTTTACATAACAGGAAATGCAAGGTAGGGTAGCTGCAAGGTTGGTTAATTGAACGGTTCAGGTGGCATCTTTCCAGTTTTCATTCTGTCACTTTGCCTGGCTTTGCTCATAATCCCTTGATGACTGCTGTAGTTTCAGGTATTAAGTGCATTCAGGGATAGAAAACGGTCTGCTTCTCCCTTTGCTACTTTTTTTAAGAGTGAAAAAATTTTTTCTAGGAGCTCTTCCTCATGCACCAGACTTCTTGCAGTTTTATTGGCAAGAATTGTGTCAATATCTGTTCCTAAACCAGATTGGCTTGAACTAATCAAGACATACCTCTTAGGCCTAAGCAACTACTCACTTTGGGAGTGAACAAAATTAGGGTTCTGTTAGCAAGGAGAAAAGTGCAAAGATAGTAGTTAATGTCAGCTACAGCAAGTCTGCCCATGTCATCATCACCTGGGTGGCTGAGTCAGGACAGAGTTTTTCTCGAGCCATACCTGGCACATTTCTGTACTCTTGGTCCCATGGGCAGCAGTAGAAATAGTGTTTGTCCTCTTCTAAGGAAGGTGGCTTAGGCCAATGTTCCATGTAGATTTATTTTTCAAAGAACATTAAAAATGTTGAGAAATAATGACTTATAAAAAAGTAAATTCTGCCTGTTTTATATTTATATGCTATTTCGATTTTGGGGTAATTATCTAGCAACAGTAGTTTTTCAGATTACATCTGCATGCGCTACTCCACAGAGTAGTTAAACTACACAGACATCTTTGTATGGAATAGCCGGTTGGTTACCGAAAGGGAGAGAGATAAGAGGCACCCTATTCCCTTCTCTCATTCTTCATGGCAGCTACTTGAGACCTTCTCTGTTACAATGAAAGAAGATTATCTGCTTCTGTGCTTCTCTGGATACATCCCTTCTAGCTACTCAAGGCTCCATCTCTGCTGAGGATCTACATCCCCCCCCATTCCCACCTCACCTCTCCAACCTTTCCTTCTTTAGTGACTCCTTTCTATCAACATTCAAAATATGCTCAAATCTCTCCCATTAAAGTACAACTTGCAAAAACTCTGTAAACTATTTCTTCCCCATCCTCTTGTCTTTATAGCCACGCTACTTGAAAAAAATTTTTGAATATTTGATGTCTCCATTCTCTCTGTTCTCACCAAGTCCCCAACTAACTTCATCCTGCTATCGTTTTCACCACTCCAGAAACCATCTTTTGCCAGGATTGTTTTTTGCAAAAAACTAACAGATGCTTTTCTTTTCTTTCTTTTCTTGAGATATAGTCTCACTCAGTAGAGTACTGTGGTACCATAGCTCATAGCAGCTTCAAACTCTTGTGCTCAGTGATCTTCTTGCCTCAGCTTCCTCAGTAGCTCAGACTAAAGGCACCTGCCATAATGCCTGGCTATATTTTAGAGACAGGGTTTTGCTCTTGCTCAAGCTGGTCTCAAACTCCTGAGCTCAGGCAGTCCACCTGCCTTGACCTCTCGGGGTGCTATGATTAAATGAATAAGCCACAGCACTGGGTCTCTAATGGATACTTTTCAATCCTGACCTCCCCCTGACTTCCCCAAAGCATTTGCCACCCCTAACCCACTCATCATTCATTGCCTTTCTCAGTAAGGAGCTTTGTAAGTGTCCCTAACTATCTCTGTATGCTGGCTCTTCTGCTGTGCCTCCTCCAGATGTGTCTATTCCATCTCATGCCCTCTCCCCAGAAATCTAATCTACTTCCCTGGCTTCAACTGTCATCTATGTGCTGATGTCTTCCAAGCATTATCTCTACCCTCTCTTCTGCTCCTCAGTCTCATTTATCCAACTGCCTTCTGAACATCTCCATCTGGATGTCTTGCTGGCATTTCCACCTTAGCCTTGGAAACTGACTTAATCGCTGCTGCTTCACTTCAAACCAGTTTCTGTGTGTCTTATCTCAGTGGATGGCATCTTTGTCTGCCTCCACAGCCCACAGCAGAAGCAGGGATTTCATTCTTATCTCCTCCTTCTCCCTCACTTCCCTCATCCAGTTGGTCACCACATCCTTTAGACTGTACGCCAAAATAACCTTGAACTGGTTTACTTTCCTCTGTCTCTACTGCAGCTACCCTAGTCCTTGCTGCTATTACCTCCCAGCTTGCTTAATGCACTTATCTCCCACCTGGTCTTCCCGCAGCTACTCTGGCTTTGCTAATCCAGTCTATTTCACATATACCTGTGAATTCTTATTCATGTAAAAGAACTGAGTAGGCAGGTAGGGTTTTTAAATGTCATTTTCAAAATTAATAAGGATGTGTGTCTATATATACATATATATACCTACTGTATGTATACAGAGAATATGCAAATTTTTAGAATCACTTCTCCCACAACTGAGATGCTGTCACCTGGGGGGTGGAATCTGGCAGCTGTTCCATCATCCATAAACAGCCTTACTTAGCTCATTAAGATAGGACAGGAAGAACAAGTCTATATCCATGGGTATCTGCCTCAGAGACTCCTTTTTTGCAAGTTTTACAAGTTGAATTTTGGCTACAAAGGAGAACTGAGCTGAAAAATAGCTGAGCCTTAATTGGGTCAAAAATATCAGCTCAAATTCTTAAGCCATAAGACTTTTTGAAATTACAGTTTGGCATCAAAGTGAATATCCCAATATCCCCTCTCCAATAAAATCAAAGTGGACAAGGCTCATAAATGAGGGGAGCTGAAGTATGAAGAGCCATACTAACCAAAGGACTTGGACCAGACTGAATCTGAAAGCAGAAATAGATCATCCATAAACTCTAAACTGAAACATCACCAGGAAGAAAGTCATTTTCCACATATGCTGGACTTTGGCCAATAGTCAAGGACATTTCCTATTAAAACATCACCATGCATCAGAGAGTTCTCTGATCTTCAAATTACAGATAAAAATCAATCTGACACCATTTATTTGCTTTCAAATCAAGAAATATTTAATGAATGCCTACAACTTTTCCCTATCCTCAAAGAATTACAGTCTAGTAGGGTAGTTGCTAAGGGTTTGTGAATAGAAATAAAATGAGTAGGTAATTCAAGGCAATATATGATAAGATTCTTCCATGGTGCAGGCTTGGAAAGGAAAATCTTATCCTTGGAAGGCAGGATAAAGAAAGGTTTTCTGATGTTTCATATGCTCCTGAGTATATAAATGACATAGAGCCAGGTTCTACCTGGATGAAGAATAGTTTAGTATACTGCATGGTCAAACTTGTAACTTACCATTAAAAAAAAAACACACACACACACACAACAGTATCTTTTAAAGGGAGAATTCCCTAAATTTTTAGCTACTGAAACCAAATGGATGCTGCCCCTAATATCTAAAGATCAATATTTTGCCTCTTTATTTTTAAAAAAATTACGATAGAATTTAAATTTCTGAAGCCATGGGGCTGCTGTGACTGGGATATCAAAGCTGAAAGTATCTAGTATAGTAGAGTCTCTTTATAATGCCAGTATTGAAGGCAAAACTCTTATCTTCATTTGAAACTACAAATACTTACTGTAACTTTTCAAGGGCAGCATAACCTATACATACACAAACAAATTTGTATCATAATGAGGAGTGTAATTTGTTATAATGACATAGAAAACAATCCAAGCTCCAGTCCAAGTTGCAATTAACTGAGGATCCTCCAGCTGTTGCTCAGGGCAGCAGCCATCTCTCACTGGCCATCTCCCACTGCCAGGGGACAGCTGGCACATTGTTGCCTATAACAACAGCCTCCCCTCCATCTCAGTATTACTGAGTGTTTATCATACACTAGAACACCTACATAAAGCCACCGGCTGTAGGCAAAGTAGGCCCCTTCCCTAATGCCTAGAAATATGCTAGTTTTCTTTACTTAAAAAATAATAATCAATAATAATAATCACAATGCTTACTTGAACCTTGCTGCTTTCCTAGGGCTACCATTCATGCTTTTCCCTGCCTGGCCAAAATTCTCCAATAAACCACCAACATAGCCTCATCTACCAACTTTCATAATCTCTTGGAGTATAGTTTCAGTTTCTATTCCCAATTTCTCCTTGTTCATTCATCCATTCATTCATATATGGAAATAAATGTTTTGAATGTCTATAATGTGCCAGGCTCTATGCTAAGTGCTGGGGGTACAGAAGAGCAGAGACCTAGTCCTTATCCTCAGGAAGTTTACAGTCTAGTGAGGGATACTCTACAGAAAGTACACTTTTCAAAAAAACTTTTTATTTTTTTGAGACAGTCTCACTCTGTGGCCCTGGGTAGAGTGCTATGGCATCATAGCTCACAGCAACCTCCAAGTCTTGGGTGTGAACAATCCTCTTGACTCAGCCTCACAAGTAGCTGGGACTACAGGCATGTGCCGCTACACCCGCCTAGTTTTTCTATTTTTAATAGAGACAGGGTCTTGTCCTTGCTCAGTCTGGTCTCAAACTCCTGAGCTCAAGCAATCTACACACCCCAGCCTTCCAGATTGATAAGATTACAGGCATGAGCCTCTCCGCCCAGCCTCAAAGAAACTTAACTCTGTCCCTATCCCCAGGCTGGCTGCAATTCAATGTACATTTATTAAGTGCCCACTATATGTAAAGTATGGCTCCAGGCACATGGACATATGGAATGATAAGGGTTTTTCCCTTCAAGAATCTTTAAGATTAAATATTTACACAAATAACTTGAAACAAACTAGAATAAAGGCCAAAATAAAAGATCAAACTAAATGGTTTGTCAGTTAGAGAGCGAGAGAAAGAACTTTTCTCACTATGAGAATAAAAGAAAGCCCTTTGGAGGAGGCAGCATTTAAGCTACTCCTGATACAAAGAACTCAATGTGCTCCGCTGATTTGGTCTTAGTTGCCCTCTCTTTTTAAAGAGATTATTTGAAGTTGGGAAGTACTGTTAGTTGTATTTTATGGAGTTAAAAACTGAGTCCTGGGTAGGTCATCACTTGAGGTCCCTCAGTAAGCCAGGATTAGCTTGCCTACAAGATGCCTAGTTCCCTACCTCCCAGAGCTCATCCATCAGACGTAATTGCCTCCAGAACAGACATAGCAGTTCCGTGGGATAACTGCATTTTAATTGAACTGTCTGTATTACTCTGTGAACGCCTCTGCAAAGATGGAAGAATGTGTAGCTCAATAAATAAAATCATTTCTGCTAATAATTGCTTCCGCGCAAGGATTATGGATCTAACCTCTGGGAAGAGATGCCATGTGCTGGGATTTGTTCTTTTTTTTTCCCCCTAAGTAATTGTACAATTTGAGATGAATGTGGACTGCCCAGTATGTTTCATCTAGAAAAGCAGTGCACCTGCAAATGGGTGTGTGGGTGACTTCTCTGTCTTCAGTGCTTGGGCTGCAATTAGAGTGCTGTGGAATTTTATATTTTAGTCTTCAACGTAAATAGCTTGTGTGGGAAGGCTTTGTCCACAGCCAGGGTAACATGACCAGAGACGATAAATCAGGGTTTTCTCAGGAGGCACATGCAGTCATGAGGCTTCTTTATGGTATCTGTCCCACTTTGGGGACAAAAAATGATTAAGGCACCAGCTTATGTCTCATTGTACAGTCCTGCTCAGCTGGGAGGTAGGGCCATGCTGTGATCATACAACCCATGGCACACCTAAGAGTATTTCCCACTCGGGGCTGTACTTCTCTGTCTCCCTCACCGCCCTCTTCTTACTATCTCTCCTCCCAGACTCTAGAGAGGCAAGATGCTCTAATGGTTAAGCTTCCATTAAACCATATGGCTCCAGCCCTGACGCTGACAAAGTGTCACCAAACTGGACAAATTATGAAACCCTCCTGACCCAAAGTTTTCTCAACCATAAAATGTGGCTGATGACAGTATTTCTTTAGGTGGTTGTGAGGAACAGGTGTCCATTAAAGCATTTAGCACAGTATCTAGTACATTTTCAGTACCTACTAAGTGTTGTCTAATTACCATCGTTGTTCTATTACCATCCCATTATTCCCTTCTTTTGTATTTTTCTTTCTCTTATCTGTGCCTGAGGCCTGCAGCCTGAGGCATATTGGTATCTGATCATCCTTGGGACTGGTATTGGGCTAGACTGATACCTAAGTGATGTGGGGTCTAACCAATCTTTGCCCCTGATAACTGAATGATGAATAGTAAGAGACGGTATTACCTGTCCTGATTTAGTTACATTTTTTCATGAAACTCTGAAAATAACACCTGCTTATAACTACATAGCAGCAGACTGAAGTAATTATGTCTAAAATACAGTATTTCTCTTCCTAGAAAGAAAATGCTAAACAAATAAAATGGGACCGGGATTAAAAATCTATATATTTCACATTTTGTTTGTACTAATGTATATATAGTCTAGAATCCGATATTAGCTCTTATGTAACACTCAGTTTAAGGAATTGGTGCACCACCTCCCAGGCAACTAGAGGCTTTCAGGCTACCTTTGTCAAAGCCCCTGGTGTTTGAATATCTGTTTTAAAGTTACCTATGCTTCTACAAAAGGAAGATGTAGTCTTCAGACTGCAGAGTGACATATGTCCTCAATCTAGAAAGTGGTCTTTTCTTAGTATGAGGATACCCTCCAGTGGAACTCAAAAGCTTTGAGAAGATGAGCTTTAAGTGGAGCCATAGGAGGTCAGAAGATAGGAAACAGAGGTTAACAAATGACTAAAAATGTACTGCAGTGGAATTTTATTATTGCCCTTTAGACCTCCCATTCTGGTGGCACCATCTAATAAAAAGGATCTCAGGTATGGTCACATATGTATAAATACAGATTATTATTTCTAGGCCTATTTCAAAAAGAGTTGTTATAATTGGGAACCATGCTTTCTACTTGGTGAAATGAATGGAGGCCTCTTTCTCCTAATATTTTCCTTTCTCAGCTCACCTTCTTGTACTTTTTTTCAACAGTTCGCAAAGGTTACCGGATCCAAGCTGACAAAGAGAGAGACTCCATGAAGGTCCTGTACTATGTTGAAAAGGAGCTGGCTCAGTTTGATCCAGCCAGAAGGATGAGAGGCAGATGTGAGCATCTATTGGTTTTATATGATCTGTACATCATGCTAGAGTTAGTTGCTAAAAGGGGAGTTGGGGATTACCAAACTAGGGTGGCTCGGAGCTTGCAGGGTTAGAATTAGCAGGGTGTTGGTGATACCGCTAAAGAAAATAGCTCTGCAGACACAGGGGAGTAAAAACAGCCCATGATGTGCAGAGTATAGTAGTTGTGTTCCACCTTGGTTTATGTTATGTCTCTCCATGGGGCAGTAAGTATTGCTGGAGCAGTATTATCCTGGGGTTTGGAATGCTTTATTAAAAGCCTTTCCCAAAAAAAAAAAAAAAAGCCTTTCCCTGCTATTCCCTTTAAAATTCATTAAAAATAATGACTTAAGATGTGGAAGTTTGAGTATCAGTTTTTCCCAACGTGAAAGGCTCTAGCATTGAACAATCCAGCTGCCAACCTCCTGCATGGAGGCTTCAATGAAAGAGAAAGAACTAGTCCGGCAAATCAATCTGGGAGTAGAGGTTGATATTCCTCTGAGATGCCCAACAACAAAGACTGAGGGGCAAGCAAAGAGACAGTTCCTCTTCTCCAAAGAACATTTTAATTACTAAGTCTGTAGGTTCCAAGGCCCTCACCCTTAACTCACCCCCAACCCTTTGGAGACTTTGCAGCTGCCACAGCTGATTCTTGGGATGGATTCCAAATTACCATCTCTCACGGGAGACAACACAGGGCAGCTCTGACATGGACAGGCTAATTATCAAGAGGGTGCTGGCAGGCATGGTAGTGAGGTCACTACGCTTTCTCTTTGAACCCTCCTCTTCTTGGAACTAACAAGAGACTTGATGGAATTGTTGGGGAAACAGTCCCAGACTAGAGGAGCTTTATTCAGATTAAGGACAACATATTCCACCCAGTTTGCAATTCTAAATTCATCCTGTCTGCGTTGTATCCATTGCTGTATCCTCCCACTACACTGGCTATAAAAAGACCATCTCCAGATTGGAATATCAGGAATGCAGATGTCACTGCACTTGACAAGCTAGTTGTAACAATGTTGTCATGGATCCCTGTAAGGGGCCAGAGACAGAGTGAATCAGGGATCAAGAAGAAGCCTGTGCAGGAAATGTGTAAATCTCACAGCTCAGAGAAGAAGTTGACAACCAAGGTTAACAGTGAAGATTGGATTCTGGTTTAGCTGATGTCTCCTGTCTGTCTACTGTGATTAAAATGGTCTCCAGGGGGTGGCTGGTCATAAGGTAATAGAAACTTAGAGATGAAGGGGACCTCAGAGATGGCCTAGGTCAACCTTTGCAGTGTGCAGATGAGGAAACAAAAGCCAAAGAGGTACAGTGACAATCAGGACTGGAACCCAGTTCTTCTGGTTCCCAGTCTTGTGCTCTTTGTTGTTTTTTTGTTTTTGTTTTTATTTGTTTGAGACAGAGCTTAAGCTATTGCCCTGGGTAGAGTGCTGTGGCATCACAGCTCACAGCAAACTCAGACTCTTGGGCTTAAGCGATTCTCTTGCCTCAGCCTCCCTAGTAGCGGCGACTACAGGCACCTGCCACGATGCCCGGCTATTTTTTGGTTGTAGTTGTCATTGTTTGCCAGGCCTGGGCTGGGTTTGAACCCGCCAGCTCTGGTGTATGTGGCTGGCGCCCTAGCTGCTGAGCTACAGACCCCAAGCCTAGTCTTGCGTTCTTTACACAAGAAACTTTTGAGCAAACTATGCAAGGCTGTAGCAGCAGATTCTCTTAGACCACAGCCTTCTTGCTTATAGAGCTTTTGAATTCTAGATCTGGCAGGGATTCTGAGGTTGTTGAATCCATCTTTTTCATTTAACAGAGGAAGATAGTGAGTCAGAGAGGGAAAATAACCATTGGCAGTACTCAGTGCTAATGCCAGAACAGGGACTCAGATCTCCTGGAACCTGCAGGATGACTGTGTAGAGATGAAATAGGAATATAGTTCACTTGTAGTTGGAGGTTTTATTCCTGAAGAGCAAAGTAAACAGTGCGGTAGTGCAACAATCTTGAACATCTCATTACAAATGGATTTCATGGTTTCAGGGTGGAGAAAGGGAGTAATTCAGTAATACAGTAGATTCTGTAATAATTGAGAGTTTGAGGTCCAAACTCATGAATTTGCTAGCCAGTATGGTCCTCATTTGCCCCCTACCCTTATTAACTGTGGAGTTGCTTTCAGAATGTTTTTAGTTTAGGAAGTCCTAGAGCAGAGATTGCCAAACTATATCTCCTGAGCCAAATATCTTCCACTTCCTATTTTTGTAAGTAAAGTTTTATTGGAACAAAGCCATATCAATTCACTTACATATCATCTATGACTTTTTTAATGCTACAGAGAAAGAATTGAACAGTTGTGCCAGCATGGCTTACAAAGCATGAAATACTTCCTTTTTGGCCCTTTACAATAAAGTTTGCTTACTTTTGTCCTAGAGTTACATTATTTGGTGTCTGTGAGGCTGGAGAAGCTGCTGTTTATGTTCAACTTGGCAGAAATGTTGATGTAACATAAGAGTGTAGACAGTACATCACTGTGAACAGTGAAACATAAATAGCCCTCACTATCTGGAAAAATAAAAAGATCAAGTATTACCTGAAGTTAAAGGAAAGTTCAGAACCAACAGTGTTATTTTTCTATAGTCTCCCTTTGTAAGTTTTAAAGTTGTTCTGTCCCTGGGATATTGAAATTCAGAGGGATCGTTGGCAAGGAGAATTTCTAGATTTTATTAATCAATAGTATCTGAGTTACTTTCCTTGAAGCAAGCATAGTCCTTTCTCTTTAGAAGGAAGAAAAGGTTTAAAAATTAGATTATAATTAAAAACCAACTGACTTCATGATTAAACTCAATGTCATTCATGGTAAACCCTGTGTCCCTGGTAAAATAGGGCAAGGAAGCTACCTTTCAAGGCCTTTCCTCATTTTTGTGCAAAACTGTTCAGATCCTCCAAGGACTGTTTGGGATAGGAAGGAGGGGGTTGGGGGAAGTAGAGAGGAATCTGAGACAGACAGTTGTGTTTTCCTCATCTTATCTTGCCTTACCTCTCACTCAGTAGCCAGGCCTTAAACCTGGTGAATATTATTTTGGATAATATTTTGAAGTTCTAATTAAAAGATTTTAAAAAACAAATGGATTCAGTTACATTGTAAATAGATTCACTGGATTTATGTTTAAGGTACAATGAAATTCAGTACATTTCAAAGTTTTAAAAATAAATAGTTGAGGGCGGCGCCTGTGGCTCAGCCGGTAAGGCGCCGGCCCCATATGCCAAGGGTGGCGGGTTTGAACCCGGCCCCGGCCAAACTGCAACCAAAAAATAGCCGGGCGTTGTGTCGGGCGCCTGTAGTCCCAGCTGCTCGGGAGGCTGAGGCAAGAGAATTGCTTAAGCCCAGGAGTTGGAGGTTGCTGTGAGCTGTGTGAAGCCACGGCACTCTACCGAGGGCCATAAAGTGAGACTCTGTCTCTACAAAAAAAAAAAATAAAAAATAAATAAATAAATAGTTGAGTTTTTTTTTTTTTTCCTTTCCAGACTCTGATTCTGATCCTTGTTCACAAGTGCTTTTACAAAAATGTAACATAATGCCACCTTGGGAAATGAGGAGGCTGTGACTAGATACCTCCCTTACATTTTGGGGCTGAGGCCAGAGTAGAAGTAGAGACACAAAGGCCAGAAGTACACCCCACTTTTATTCCCACACTTTCAAACAGCTGGTCTGGCCACCCAAGGTCACTTATATTTGGAAAACTTAGAGTGGAAGGGTCTTCCCAGGCTCTGGAAGTAAACTTAGTGCCATTCAGACAGGATATTCTAGGTTCCTGGAAGGACACGAGCTAGAAGGGGGGCATGTGGACACTAGGTGTGCACTTCCCTTGGATCTGTGAACTTCTTGCTGTGTGGTGAGGGCCACAGAGCAAGGAGGCCAAGACAAGGTGCCTCTAAAGCAAGTGGCAGTCCTGGCTTTGAAGGCCCATCTAGGGAAGATGCAGTATTCTGTAGCTTCTCTCTCCCTTTTGGCCTAACATGCCTGGGATAATCACAGCTCATCTCAGAATTACACAAAAAGAAAACATTTGAGAAGGGATGGTGATGTACTAGGAGGAGGCCAGCTACAGAGAACCCAAGTTCTGGAAAGCCTACCTCAGGTGCAACAATAACAATGATTCTATTCCAACAACAGAGCATGTACGAAGCCTCCCTCTCTGTAAACAAGAAGGCTTCCAACTGGAGCCAGTTCCTGCTGAGCTAACAACACTAATATTACTAGTTCATGTCTATAATTCTCCCTGGACAGGATCGAGGCCCTCAGGCAGGAGCTTCCCAAAGCCTATGATTTCAGCCCTGAACAGAATCCCCTTACTATTTAACACGTAGAAAGCTCTATCATGCCTGGTTTTGTTCCTGCAGATAACAACACCATCTCAGAACTGAGCTCCCTGCATGAGGGGGACAGCAATTTCCGCCAATCTTATCATCAGATGCGAAGCAAGCAGTTCCCTGTGTCTGGAGACTTGGAGAACAATCCTGACTACTGGTCAGGTGTCATGGGAGGCAACAGTGGGGCAAGCCGGGGGCCGTCAGCTGTGGAGTATAACAAAGAGGATCGAGAGAGCTTCAGGCACAGGTGATGGCTGTGAGGGGCAGATTCGGTGCTAAACATGAGGGAGCAGGAACTGGAAGGCAAAGTAGATCTGAGGCTCTTGTTAGCCAATAGCATCTCTGTCCATTCTGGGTCATCCTGCCCTATCTCTTTCTAGGGGCTATGGAAGGTCTCCTCACAAGGAAACACTTGAGATGTCATGTGTAAAATATTCAAGAACTTTGGAAGGGGTGCTCTAGACCTCTAAACCTTAACATATCTTTACCCTTCTCATGTATTTTGTCCTATAACCTCGTAAAAATCCCACCCATTATCTCCCATTTCTGATCATGTATTATGTAAAAGGTAAAATGCTAGACACTTCCTACTGTTGCATTTAATTCTCATAACTCTAAAAGGCAGCTACTGTTAATGTCCCTATTTTAAGCTGTGGAAATTTAAACTGACAGATGCTAAGGAATTTACCTGGGGTGATGTGGCCAACAGATGTGCAAGGCCAAGACTTGCTCCGTTTTGTGTGACCACTTCCTCTGGAATAGCACTTGAAAGATAGTAGACGCTGCCTTTCTCTTACCCCTTCCTCAGGACCCTTTGGCCTCCTGCTCTAAGAGGTAACTTGGCCCTTAGTTCTGAAGGAGGAAAAGGCCACTCTGTGTGTTACATGTACTACAGGGGCTCCTGGGGCCACATCTGTGGGTATTGCCACTAATGTTGGCTTTGAGGTGGGTGGAGTGAGATGTGTGGTGTCCACCAGAGGGCCCATCCTGATGATCAGAAGGTGGCCCTCCGGTGTTTGAACACTCCAGAGATCACAAAATATTTCTAGCCACACTTCATTTTGATCCTTTGCACAAACGCATGAGACAGGCAGTTACCCTCAATTTGAAATGGTGAGGTCTGCCACCATGACTCGTCCAGCCAGGAGCAGAGCCGAGGCTGGGACCCGAGGTCTCCAGACCCAGGCCCAGAACCTGGTGGGTGCTCTCAGAGCTCAGCCTCCAGCTCCCCCACCTTGCATGTGGCGGGTGTTGGGCACACGGCAGGACCTGGCCGACTTACCAATGCCTCCTCTGCCTGCAGCCAGCAGCGCTCCAAATCTGAGATGCTGTCCCGGAAGAACTTCGCCACTGGGGTGCCGGCCGTCTCCATGGACGAGCTGGCGGCCTTTGCAGACTCCTACGGCCAGCGGCCCCGCCGGGCCGAGGGCAACAGCCACGAGGCCCGGAGCGGGAGCCGCTTCGAGCGCTCCGAGTCCCGGGCGCACGGGGGCTTCTACCAGGACGGCTCCCTGGAGGAGTATTACGGCCAGCGCAGTCGCAGCCGCGAGCCCCTGACCGACGCGGACCGCGGGTGGTCCTACAGCCCCCCGCGCCGACGGCCGCCCGAGGATGCGCACCTGCCGCGGCTGGTGAGCCGGACACCAGGCACGGCGCCCAAGTACGACCACTCGTACCTGGGCAGCGTGCTGGATCGGCAGCCTCGGCCCGAGGGCCCCAGCCGCGGCGGCAGCCTGGAGACGCCGTCCAAGCTGAGCGCGCAGCTCAGCCAGCGAAGCGCCTCCTACTACGCCTGGTCGCCGCCTGGCACCTACAAGGCGGGCCCGCCGCAGGACGACCAGGAGGACGCGTCCGACGACGAGGACACGCTGCCGCCCTACAGCGAGCTGGAGCTGACCCGCGGCCCGTCCTACCGCAGCAGAGACCTGCCCTACCACAGCAACTCCGAGAAGAAGAGGAAAAAGGAGCCGGCCAAGAAAACTGTGAGTACGCGTCTGGCGCCGCTCTTCCATGTGGGCCTAGAGGGGAGCCGCTGGGCAGGGCTGGCAGGGTCACTGACCCAGGGCTGGCGAGGCGGTGAGGAAGCAGAGCAAAGCAGAAGGCTCCCAACCCTGACCCTGAGGTGCCGCGGTTGGAGGGAGTCAGGGTGCAGGAGCCAGGAAGCCTGATTTGGGGAATTGTCCGGAGATGTTAGGGAGGGGTCTTTTTGAATCTCTTTATCTTAGGGCCTGGTGAAGCATGGGGCCTTGGAGAATTGCATAAAGGCAGAGAGTAGAGGGCATAGTTTTACAGAGAGCATTAGATAATTGACGACCAGCTTTAAAAATCGCTTAGCGCCAGAGATTGTAATCACCGTCATCACCGTAGGCCTTTGGGGGGAGCTTCTGAGATCTGTGCTCAGAATGTTCAGTTTGTGTGTGCTTCCCCACCCTCAGCCACTCTTGGGGCCACGGTCGGTAACTTGTATCAAATGCCCCAGTCTACATCCCAGAGAAGGTTAGGAGCCACTGCTACTTACAGAGGACAATTCCTTTGACATCTTACTGAGTGCAAATCATGTACTGTGCCCAGTACATGTGAAGGAAATTCTCTGGTGCCTGCCCAGTTCACTGCCACTTCTGTAAGTGGCCTTATGTAGACTTTATTGCTTACTCTCTAAATGCCAAAAGCAGGGCACTCTATTCCTTAAGCCCCTAAGTATGAGCTCTGGGCCTTAGAGAAGCATTGTGGGACACTCACATTAGATAGATGTCTACTGTGGAGGTGGAAAACACCTGTGACCTCCATGCTTTGGGAGTACTCTCCAAGCACAGGTGCTTCTGCTCCCTGCCTCATTGCTATTTTATCATTCATGATTTAAGCAGATATTTTCTTCAGTGCACAGTATAGGGAGAAAGAATATGGACAGAAAACGGTCTTGGCATTATTACTAACCTCTTCAAAACAAATGTCTTTTGTTGTTCTTTAAATAGAAAAATGCAATGACCAAAGTACCATGAATAGGGAAGAAACTTTTTTTCAGCTTTATGGTACACAATCCACACCTGCTATTGTGGTGCTGTAAACATAGTTATCCTCAAATTGCGGCCCGCGGGCCACATGAGGGGGTGTGATTGTATTTGTTCCCGTTTTGTTTTTTTACTTCAAAATAAGATATGTGCAGTGTGCATAGGAATTTGTTCATAGTTTTTTTTTAAACTATAGTCCGGCCCTCCAACGGTCTGAGGGACAGTGAATTGGCCCCTTGTTTAAAAAGTTTGAGGACGCCTGCTCAGAAGGGTAGGAAGTTATTCCTTCGCCATGGAATTAAGTTCTATCAGATGTTTGTTGGCTTCAGCACCAACTGAGGCTTGGGATCAGCCATCGTAAGTCTAAATGAAATGTCCTGCATCAGGGTGTGCAGGGTTGAACAGGTTGTAGACATCCCGCCGTGAACCATCTGTTGTTGGTTGCTTTCTTTACTTAGCATGTGGTTTTAATGTTGAGCTCTTTCTGTTCTTCCCTAGAGTGACTTTCCAACCAGGATGTCCCTTGTGGTCTGATGTTTCGACATCTCTCTGAATAACCAGAAATCACATGCAGACTACGGGGACAAGACACGTATCCAAGAGCCAAGTAGGACCAGGACCTTCTCTGGCTATCACCTTGGAAGATTTGCTGACCTCTGCTTTGGAAGATTTGCTGACCTCTACTTTGGCAAAAGATGGGAGGCAGCCTTTAAAGGAGGCTGATTTTAAACCTCTGTTCCCATCTAACTAGTTTGAGAACTTACCAAGAAAATGACATATGGAAATATTCCCACATACAGAGTTTCTCACCATAGAGTTTATGTCCAACCTCCTTCCTTAGTAAAACCAGGACTCCATTTCCAATTTTAAAGGAGAATTAGCTCTTAACTGCTGATCTCCAGAAATTGCCTATGCCTACAGTATGCTTTTCTATACCTCTTGTGCTATGCTTAGAGACAGAAGAACTTATTACTACTATTAGAAGGCTTTCTGCTGACAAAAGAAGATAGCTTCAAGGCAAATATATACCTTTTATACCCATCACTTCCCAGTCACTAGTCAATGACTATTGTTACACTAAAATCAAAAGGCCTTTGGTGAGCTCAGTGACAGTGACCTCTGGGACAATCACAGAAATGACTTCGATTTGCCATTATAAATGACAATTCTTGAGTGGCTGGGACAAAACAAAAGAGAGTGTGTCTTTTGAAAGCTGCCTAAGTGGTATTTCTTTTTCCACTCCTAGAACATGAACTGCTTTTTCTCCTGCTGTACACATCCATATCTGAATTTTGGACGTGAAGGGCTCTTCTCTTTCTCTCCTTTCTGGAACTTTCCGCAGGTTGGTGCCACACAAAGAGCCCCACCCCACTCTGCACTCTGATTAGATTGTCATCAGGTGCCTTTTGATAAATACTTAAACTAGACAAATGAAAGAGAAGAGGGAGAAAAAGAGGAGAAAACAGTAACAAATAGAAAAGACTGAGAAAGAATTTAAGAGGAGAATGACATATTTGGAATGTGGGTCATTTCCGCTACAAATTCCATTCAGTCTTTTCTGGTTTTGTGCTTCATTTACCATGAATTGTTTCTGCCATTCCAGGACACCAGAGATGTGGAGCATGCATCTCTTGCCCGAACTAGGCCACCACTGTAGACACTTACGGGAAAAGAAGGCTATTGCTTTCTCAGGAAGGAGCGCTTCCTATTACCACCCTTGCTTAAGTAATATATTTTGCCCGAATCCAAAAGCTAGACCTCTGTGGATTTTGTAATTTGTATAGATTTTAAAATAGCCACAAAGTCCTCCCTTCTCATCAAAAAGTGCAGTCTTTTCTACTCCTTGAATCTGAAATTGGCCATATGATTTGATTTGACCAATGGCTCAATAGCAAATGTGATACAAGTAAAGACTAAAAGTTCTCATGAATGGGGCTTGACCTTTCTTGCTGCTCATGGGAACCTTGACCACCAGCAAGTAAATGAGCCTGTACTATCTTCTTGCATGAGGAGAGAAAAGAGCTCAATTACTCCTGATCCCCCATCTGACAACCTGTCAACCTTCAGCTGATTGCAAACATGAGTGAGTCCAGCCAAGACCAAAAGAAGAACTGCCTTGCTGAGCCTAGCCCAAATTTCTGATTCCTACTCAACGTGTGAGAGTTGACACACTTTATATGTTCATTTCTCTTCAAGGACAAAATCGACTCTTCTTGTCCAGTGTTCTCTGAATCCCTCACTCCCTCCAAACCTAGGTATCTCACAGCCCCTGCTTTACCTTACAGGCTTTTATCAAAGCATTTCACCCTACACAGTTATGAGGGGAAAAATGGTTGAGTTAAATCACTAAAGGACAATAATGCTTGACCTTGCTTCCCCTAATCCAGCAGTGGTTCATTCCCTATCTGTGGATCCATGAAAAACCTCTGAAGGATGTTTCTTTTTCACTATCTCCTTGCTTTTCCCCAGAGCCATCTGATTGGAGCTGAGCCCTGTTTTCAGAGTACCATTCCACTAGTATCCATTGTACTTCATGATAGAAATTAAAAAAACAAAATCCCATGTTTGCAATGAAATAAAGAAGCGGCCGAGTGCGAGTCAGAGGGATGAACTGGTATACTACTTGGAGAACTGGCCCACGGAAGGACTTCACAGATGCTTTGGTATATCCCAGAGCAGTCAGGAGAACAGTTCAAACCAGTGCTGGCACTTCCAAGGGCTGGAAGACACAAGCCATAACCCTGGTGCTGAGATTTTTAGACTTGCTGGTGTCCCTGGCCTCTGAAAGCCTAGGTCTAGTCTGTCTGTTCGGGCCCCAGTTCAAATGGAAAAGATGATGAAAACATCATTTCTTAGTCACCAGCTTTGGATTTCAACTTGCTCAGGCAATTTCGAAGAATGTTGGGTAGTTGCAGCAGCTATTATCGCTTTATACTGAGCACTGTGTCAGGCTTCTCACCACCAAAGAGCCCCATAGCACGAACTACAGAGACCAAAAATGTTGCTTTTTTTTTTTTTAAGCTGCAGGCATGTATGATTTTGATGAAGATAGCAATGAGAAAGAATTATTAAAATTGGAAACCTGTAATTCCAAAGACAGCAAAACTACGTAAGACAGACAATAAAAAAATACAAGGAAGATAGCAAGCTACTGGAATTACCTGGGTGGTCAGGACCAGGTTGTCCTCTGTAGGGCTGCATAAATCACTCAGACTTCCAGGCCTTCAGTGGAGAGAAAAAGCAATTGTTTCTGAGTGTGTGGGCAAGAGATAAGACTAAATAAACAAGTCAGGCGAAGCTGGCTATCCTCAATACCCCTGGCTTTTCTCTCTGTAGCCCTTTGTTTCTTTTCCCTTGAATAGTGTGTTCTTCATAGGAAGTACATGTTAGCTTCCTTCCTAGGTTTTATTTGAGTACAAAATAAGTCTCATGTTAAGACATGAGCTCTGTTTATGGGACCCCTCAATTTAATAGGGAAATAAGACATACCCAAGAAAGAATTAGGAGATTTTATATATATAGTATGAAATTGTGCTATGGATAAATAACAATAAACACAGAGATTTAAAGGTTTTTAAAATTTAAATAATATTTTGATACTTAAGTGTTGTATGTGTTTGTTTAACATCCTGCTTAAGGGGTATGCTCGGTGATCTGAAAAGCTAATATTCAAAAGTCTGAACTGGAAGGAGGTGAATTAGATCCTGGAAGGGTGAGCTGCAGGAGGTCCGGAGCAATGACTCACAAGCTCTTTTTGCCTGTGAGTCACAACTGCATGAGGGAGATGCTGGAGGAGGGGGTGTGGATGCAGGTGGCATGGGTGTCACCCAGTAGGTGAACTGCTTCTCTAAGCCATCCATAAACTCATCAGGAATTTGGGGACAGTAGCCATGGACCTGGTGATGCATACTAGGTCTTCTACCCAAGCGTGCTCACAGGAGAGCTCACCATCTGCTCCACGGGCTCAGTTCTGCAGCTTTGAGTGTTGCTGCCCACCTTCCCTAACACAGCACAGGTCTGAGAGAGATGGTGGGCTGCTCATCTCCCTTTTAATGACCCTCAGTTTGCATTTGTCATAGGACTGAGCACACTTGGCAGGGGAAAAGACTGCCACTCAAACCTGAGGTTCCTAGCCACCTCTGTAAATATTTCTGAATAGTCTGCAAAACCTCATATAGACAACCTTAGATATCCTTTGAGCAAAGCTGAAGTAACAGATGTTGTTGTAATTTACCCCCTTAACACTTTAATAGATGGAGAAACTATCATTGTCATTACTGAAGTCACGAACCTATTGGGTCTTTAGATTACCAATCTCAACTCCCTTTCGGCTGGATCAGTGTTTCCCAAAATTGCCTAACCATAGGAATTGCTTAATTGCTGTTGTTTATATAGTTGTGAACCAATGGGAGGGGGGTGGTCAGGTACCCTGTTTGTTTTCACATGTTCCTGATACACATTGGTATGTGACTGTTAAAGGCATCTCCTGTCTCCTGCCTTGGAGGTTGATTGGATGGGTCAAGAGCCAGGATTGGCACTTTTAATAAGCATTTCAGGGGCGTCTGCAGCTGGTTGCATTGGGAAAATGTTGCCCTCAGTCTTATCTCTGGTACACCCCAAAGAGTTTGTCCTGAGACTTCCCTGAGCTTTGCAATTTTTTTTCCAAGTGTCCCAGTGAGGTCCCTCTCACTCCTATGGGTGGGCTGGCAGTGGTGAGGCTTCCAGCAGTCAGGCTGTTGCCCTGGGGTGGGGCTTACCAGAGTACAGTAGTGGGAAAACTGTGAGGCAGTGAGACAGTTGACAGTGAGGCAGTGACACTCCCTAGGAGCCTGTTACAGATGTTTCCATTCCCAGAATAGTGATCTGTTGTGACAATCTCAGATCAGACAACAAGATTACAGGTAATTTTCTCATTCCCTTGATGCCATTCTGAACAAAATTTAGATTATGAATAGAAAGAAAAGAGGCCATTGTGGAGATGGCAAAGGTAAATCATGTTTTAAAGAGGCATATGATAAATACCTAGCTGATCAACCTGAAGACTCAAAGTGAGATGGGCAAGAATACTAAAATCTACATCATATATCCTTCCAAAATGAGATTTAAATGCTTCCAGAATCTTAAAGAGTTTGAAATCAATTGATAGAATACTTAGAAATCCAAATTTGCTAAAATAGGGGACCAGGTACTTAGAGTCTAGAGAGAAAAAGTGTCTAGTGTTTTTTCTGCCAGGATCCTACCTCCTAGTCACCTGGGAACGGATCACTGAAGCTTTTAACAGAGTGGGACAAAGATAATGTTGAGCTGCTTTAAGCAGCAGCCTGAGCTTTAACACTGCCTGAGAGTGATAAGAAGGTTAATACTAATAATATTTGTATCATTTTTATGGTGTGTTAACTGTTTACAGGCCACTTTCACATGCATTTTCTCATTTGATCCTAACATCAACCCCTGTGATAGACGCAGGATAGGGTGGATGTGGTGGTCCCTTCATACAGATTGTAAAACCGAGATTGAAAAAGGCTGTGATTTGCCTGTACTTAAATGACTTTAAATATAGAGCCAGGCCTTCTGATTGTCGCAGGGTTCTTTGCAATTCGTCCAATACCAGTGGGACTGGAATCTGGCTTATTCTCTTTACAGCCAAATACCTGGTGAAAAGAGTCCTGGCCTTGATGTTTGCTCATGCTGGGTGTGGGGTGAAGCTTTGAAGGTAGACACTGTCACTGCATCTAACTGATCACCATTCCTCAAATGCTCTTGTAAGAGAGAGTTGGTGTCACTCTCTACTTGAGCATTACTAATGAAAATGAAACTCTCCTTGTTTCATTTTCATTAGTAATGCTGTGAGGAGAAAAGGCTTTGGTTAATGTGTGCTTCAGCTTTTCTTTTCAAAATCCTTCTTGAGGGATTTCTGAACCAAACTATAGATTTAGCTTGACTTCAGAAATTCCAGGATTGGGGGCAGGAGCTGCTTAGGAGGAAGAATATCTGACATCTTCACTACATTTTGGGATTTTAAGTAGAACTAAGAGGGGCCATACACAGAGACAAGGAAGGTAAGAAGGAGAAAGATATAGAAGCTTAGCGAAAAGTTCTCTTAGAGTTTCTTATTGGGGCTGGACATGCGTTAAATGTAGGAAGCTAAAGAGATACACATACCTTCTCTTTTACTTTGGCTTTAAAGAAAAGCCACATTATTTGACAAAATAAAGTTTTAGACACTACTACATGAAAATTCTCTCATAGTAATAAAGAATAAAGGAATAGAAGAAACAATGGGACTTCTGAGGGTCAGAAGTCACCTGTCCAGTTGTTTTTGTGCCTTTTTTGTGACATCAGAACTGAACTATTTGTATCACTGTTGCCTGTGATTTTTTTTTCTGTGTCAGACATACAAAATGAATTTAGTTATAATGTTTTAAATTAAATAAAGCATTCTCACCTACATTTGTTACCAAGAACTCTTAATTAACATAAAAATGGTTAATCATGATCTGACATTAAATGGCCTCAGCAGGAAAAAGAATCATATCATACATGCCTTCCTCAGATTATTTTAAATACCATAGTAGAGGAAAACACGTTGCGGGGTCATAGGAGAGGCAGGTGCTGACAGAACATAATGCCTATTTTTACAAATTTTAATAAGTAACAGCCAGGATAATTCTGTTGTCACTCGGAGCACTCACCCCAAACTGTATAACATTCAGGAGGAGATGAGGGGTAAGAAAGGTAGTTGAACAAAGTAATAGTACCTAGCTCATTGTCAAATAGAGCTCAAGCATTTGTCTACTAGAAATTACCGTTAAGGATGGGAGGAAGAGAGCTATTCATGGGAGGACATTTTAGTTCTGAAAAAAATTGAGAAATTCCACAGAACCATAATTAACCTAAAATCTATGTTAGCAATAGAAATGATAAGTGCCTCAGGGAACTATTATACCACTCTTGATAGCCAGGCCCTCTTAAGAGTTCCAGATTTTAGGAATGGAAAAATATGTCCTGCTTGAAGTATCAGGGCTCAATTATTTTCTTCTAGTTGTTAACTTAAAAAAATGTCAACATGTACATTTAATTATAGACTCTAAAATGGTTTAACCTTGATTTCCTCCTCTGGACTTTGTGCTATTTTATCTAATGTTTTAATTCCATCTTGCTTTTTCAGTTCTATATAATAAATTTTGTTTTTATTTGTAAAGCATTCATTAAGAGTCACCCACAGTTTTTCTGCACATACTTTCTATTTTTCAGCTCTTCCTTTTAACACCTTTTCCTTCTGAAAGTTTTCTTTAGTGATGATCATTTGTTGGCTGGATACCTTTAACAGTTTTTGTTAATCTAAAACAAAGTCTTTGTTTCATTCTTGTTCTTGAAAGATAACTTCACTGGCAAACAATTCTAGATTGACAGTTACTTTCTTTCAACATCTTGAAGTTATTATTCCACCATATTCTGACTTTTACTGTTGTTTTTGAGAAGTCAATTGCCAATTTAATTACTCTTCTTTTGTAAGTAATCTGTCTTGTCTCTCTGGCTGTTTTAAAGATTTTCATTTTGTCTTTAGTGTTCTTTGGTCTATTAACAAGGAACAAGGTGTGGATTCCTTTTTGTTGTGTTTCCTAAAGCTGTGAATTGGATTTTACTTCAGATATGGAAAACTCTCAGCTATTAACATATCAAATATTTCCTCTTCTCTTTAAACTCTCTTTTTGGAATTCCGATTAGATGTTAGATCTTCTCATTCTATCCTCCATATTGCTTTATCTGTCTTTTCATATTTTCTATCTCTTTGTCTTCCGTTCCTTATTCTGAGTTATTTCTTCAAGTCGATTTTCTATTTCACTAATTTTCTCTTTGGCTAGCTCTAATTTTCTTTCTTTGCATTTTATTTTTAATTAATGTATTTTCCATTTCTAAAACTTTAGATTTTTTTTCAAATCTGTGTAGTCATTGTTGATAGTGTCACATTGCTTACTCTTGTATACAATTCCCTTTTATTTCTTTGAATATACTAAACACACTAATTTTAAATTTTGTACCCATTTTTTTATTAGCCTTTGTGAGTCTAATTTTGGAGTTACTTATATTAACTCACATTCATAGATTTTATTTCCTTATGTGTTTTATAGTTTTTTATTGTGAACTCATGTTTGGTAGAATGCCGTATTATACTTGTACCAGTCAAGAAAGGCCTTTCCTGCTTCTTATCTGCCCTCTTTCTTTCCATAATGACTCCTCATATACATAGCAACCCCAGAGGGCCCAAGCGGAATGAGTGAGTAAAGAAGTAGTAGATGAGCTAAGTGTGGAGGAAGTACACACATTTCTCTCTAATGTGAAATATAGAATGCAAAAAGGAAACAACTTAAGATGGGGAGGGAAAGACACTCTATATATGTTCATAATCTGATATTTATTTTAAAAAGGCTATTTTTATTGTAAATATAAGACTGTTTTAGGGGTTAAAAATGAACAGAAAATCATTAAATGTTAAGAGTTGCTATAGAAATAATGGATCTAGATTTCATTTAAGAATCAAGAAAGGACTAGATTCATTGGATGCATTAGAGGTGGGCAAAACAAAATAATTTATTTTTTCTCACAACTACCTAATTCTAATCCAAATTTTTATTTTCTTTTAAGAAATAAGAAGGAGGCTGATTTCAGATTATCTTAGAAAATCTTGGCAGAACATCCTAATAATACTCATCACACCATTTAGGTGAAAGTTATATTTTCTGCTGAATTGGTTATAATCATTTCTGGAATGCACAGCAGGTGGCCTGAGATGACTCACCAAATAATGGCCTGAGGTGTAGAGGCAGAGAGCAAGTCACCGAGAGACGGCGAGCGAGTTAGCCTGACACGCCATCTAGTGGCATGAATCCAACGGACTGACTATTGCTAGTCTTCCAGTATTAAATAGAGTGTGCTTCACATTACTTAAGAGATGTATTTTTAAAAAGCTATACATGAATTAACTTTTGGAGAAACTAATTAAATGCATTAGGAATTCTTTACTTAGAAGCTTTCTCTGTGTTTTTCAAGTTTAGAACTTGCTATATTATGTTTTCAGGGTACCACGTGAGAAAACTTCACGTTTTTTTTTTTGTTTGTTTGAGACCAAGTGCGAATTAGGTACACGTCTTTCTTGTTTTACAGCTATTTTAAAGCATGATTTTAACACCACTGAATTACACATGCTTTCTGATGTCAGGTCAGGACTCCAGTTCTTCAGAAATACAGTGAAGCCAGTTTCTCTGTAACAAGCAAAACTGTCATTGAACTGTGCAACTAAAAGACCTAAATTGTCCATTCCCTGGCCTTTGACTGAACAAAAATGAATCTCTCTCTTTTGTATTTTCACTCTGTGTCTGAAAAACAAGTGGAGGAGAAAATTTCACAGTCTCATGTTAAAGCAATTTAAAAGAAAAAAACAATCCTTGCTTTCAGGAGACATTTTCTGTTTTGTTATATATCTCGTATAGTGCATAGTGTCAGTATATTCTTCCTTTTTTTCTCCTGAGATTTCAGTATTCAGTAGAGCAAAGCTGAAGGGAGAAATATATATGTGTATATATATATTTCTATTTAATACATATATATTTCTCTTTAACATTGTTTTTAGAAAACACCTTTGTTCAGCTGAATGGAATTCATTGATAACAGTAACACCTGCTCCTTCCTCCTGGCCTCCTAGTGTTCCTGGCATGATCTAAACAACTAGTTTTTCTCATTTTTTCAGGCCAGGGAAATAGCCACTAATGTTTCTTTTTTTGGCATCTGTATTAGTAAAACATCTTCTGGTCACAAATGACAGAAATTTAATTCAGACTAATTTAAGAAAAAAATGGAAGGGATGGAGGTAGTTTGAGAAATCCTGGAGTAACTCATGAGATGGAAGAAGAGCTGTCAACAGTGAGGGCAAATCTGGGTATTGACATAGTAAGATTCTCTCTCTGTTCATCACCCACATCTACTTGTCTTTTTATATTTATATTTCTTACCAGCGAGGGTAGACTTTCTCCACAAGACAGGATTATAGCCACTAGAAGTCTAAGAGTGATATTTTCCCAACTCGTTTGACCAAACAGGTGAGAGGTCTTCTGCCTGAGCACAATCTGGAGGAAGCACAATCACTGTAGCCAGGGAGATGGCAAGTAATTTATGACCATGAAGGCAAGGCTGCGGTGGACTGTACTGTGGGATGGGAACATTTCTCCAAAGGAGAGAGGGAGGTGTTATTAACAGAAATGAGAAAGGGGGTGCTGGGCAGACAAGACACATACACAACAGCAACAACAACAGGTATCCACTCCTGCATCCAAAGACTCTTCTCCTGTAGCCAGAGAGCCATGAACAACCAACATTTCTGGCTTCCTTTTGCTGCCAAACTCCTCAGGCATAGTATCTCTCTACCCAGGGCTTCAGGGAGGCTGTTTTCACTGCAGTTCAGTGAGAGATCCCACCAGAGCTTTCCACATACCAGCATATCTCCTTGGTTACACTTGACTCATTCTGAATTTAGAAATCCATCTGTGTGTTACTGTCTCACTTTGGACCTTTCATCTCTTCCCTGGATTATTCCAATACCCCCATTTCTTCTCTCCTACCCCTCAGCCTTGTCTAATTATTTACCTTCTACTTGGTTGCCAGAGATTCTAGACAGTTTCAAGAAGAATACTTGATGTTGGACAAAGTGCTTTCCTCCTTTCTGTCTACTTTCTATACAACAGGGAACATTTTGCTTCTCTATTGCTATGGACTGAATGTTTGTGTCTCCCAAAAATGTATATTTTGAAACCTTAATTACCAACATAGTGGTATTTAGAGATAGCGAGTTTAGGAGGTGATTAGGTCTTGAGAGTAAAGCCCTTGTGATGGGATTAGTGCCCTTATAAGAAGAGGCAGGGGAGAGATTGCTTCCTTTCCTTTTCTGCCACATGATACAATAGGGCATGCCCTACAAACCAGGAAAAGGGCCGTCACCAGGAACTGAACGCACTGGTGCCTCTACCTTCAACCTCTCAGTCTCCAGAGAGACAAATACATCTCTATTATATTGTTGAGACGACCAAAATATCATGGAGCACCAAGTCCATGATATTTTCATGATAGCAGCCCTAAGTGACTGAGACAGCTATTCACCTCTTCATTCTTTTCTGTACAAGTAGGGAAGGATAACTAAGTGTATTTGTGAGAGTCTGAAGCTTATCGTGCCACACTTCACAGTGTAGAGGTTTATGTCCCCTGTATTCTCTTTTCTGCTTCTACATCCTCTTTCACAACCTGTTCTTAGGGATGGCCAACATCTTTGTGCTTTATTCTCTCACGTGGAGGGGAGAAGATTTCTTGGGCAGAGTCCTTGCCGTGCATCTCAGCTTCAGACCAAAGCTACATTCTCTAACATGGTGACTGGAAACCCTGCATCCAGGGGGTTCTTTGTCCCTTGGTGAGCTCCCATTGAACTTACAATCTTTAGGTATATGCAGCGTTGGTCATGGAAAGAAAAGGACTAGGTTACCTCAATATATACGCATGTTATGGGCAAGTAAATCATTTTTACATTAGATTATATAATTTTAATATATATATATATAGGTTTTAAAAACTAACTAATTTCTTCCAAGTAACTAATATCTCACATTCATCAGATCATGGAATACCCATGACATGACACCTTCTTACGATTTTAGCATTTGACACAGGAATTCAAAAAGATACTGGATATTTAGAATAGCAGATTCTTGGGGGTGGGGGAGAATCTATCTATTAGGAAATGTTCCCTCAAGAGAAGTGAATAGCATGTCCAAGGCACTCACCACATGAAGAGAACTTGGAGAGTGCTCATTTATTTCATGGTGACTCTTCAGATTTAAATAATCCTGTCAAATGGAAAGTGGATTTTCATAATGATCCAAATGCAAGTCACGCAGAGCAGACCATGGGGAATTTTTAAAAGGAAACCTCTTCTCCAGGCATTTGAGGGCTCTTGTGTACACTTTCAGTATTTCAGAGGGAAAAGTCTTCAAGAACTGGCCAACAGTTCTTCATCACAGCAAATGTACTTCTTTTTCCAAGGAACTTGCCAATACCTTTTTTTTTCATTCTCAATGAAATTCAGAACTAGATTAAATGTTTTAAATTCTTGACTTAAGGAGACCAGCCGTTTTGATAAAGCTGCCAAATGTTCTTCACAGTATGGAAAAGAAATAATTGACCTGGAGACTTGCACTGTAAGAAATGGAAGGAGTTAAAGGCAGCTATTTAACTCTGGCTTGTGGTAGAGGGGGACCCAGCTGCAGGCGGTGCTGACCTGCCCAGAGGACTGGGTGATGGAGTGCTGGGCCACATCCCATGGAGGCTGTGCACCGTTGGGTTCCTAGGCCACCAGGTTCCAGGCAAAACCCTGGAGCATCACATAGTCCATCCACAAGGGTAGTCCTGAGGGTATACCTGAACTCACATGTAGCCATGTCGTAAGTATCTTGATAATGACCTGCAGTGGTGAAATTCCAGATGTGCACGTTTTGTAAGCAGAAAATTCAGTAAGTACTTCTGTTGAAATTAGGACACTTAATGTCTGGCTCTGTCACTTTCAGCTCTTCACAAACTTTTTTTTTTTTTTTTGAGACAGAGTCTCACTATGGCGCCCTTGGTAAAGTGCCATGGCATCACAGCTCAGGGCAAACTCTTGGGCTTAAGTGATCCTCTTGCTTCAGCCTCCCAAGTAGCTGGGACTACAGGTGCCCACCACAATGCCCAGCTATTTTTTGATTATAGTTGTCATTGTTGTTTGGCAGGCCTGGGCTGGGTTTGAACCCACCAGCTCCAGTGCATGTGGCTGGCACCCTAGCTGCTGAGCTATAGGCACCGAGCCAACTTCACAATCTTTTTGACAAAAGGCAAGCACCTTAGGGCACACACGAGGCTCTGAGTGATCCAAGCCCTTGCTGCCATCATGGTCCGTTGTCAGTTACTACCTCTTCTTCCTGTCTGCTTCCTTGCTATACTCTAATATGCAGAACTACTTGCAGAGCTTGTGGACATGGTGTTGTTTTGCACCTTTATCCCTTTATTGTAGAATGCTTTACTGCCCCCTCTTTGGACACTTTCTTACACACATTTTAAGAGTCAGTTTGGGAGCTCCGCCTTAAGGAAGCCCCACTCCCACCAGGCTGAGCTCAGAGCCCAGTTCCATGATTCCGCAGCAGTCTTTGTCCTGTCTCTGCATTCTATACATTAATCCAAAAAGATCTCTTTTTGTGTGTTTGGCCTGTCACTGGAATGTAAGTTCTTTGAAAATATTCTTTCTTTGGATCCTTCATACTATTATGTTTTGTGGCTTCTGCAATGTTAGCTTAACAAATTTAACCAAAGTCAAATAATTTTATGATATTCTGAAAGTTCTGACCTCAGGAGGGCTGGAAAGCAGTTGCTACTGTGCAGGTTGAATGTGCCCAAATGCCTTTGCCTCCAGGTCACGTATCAGCCAGTGCAAGCGATCTCAGACACCTTAAGGCTTTTGGCCTAGCCATACACTGGAGTAGAAGTTAGGAAATTTTTCAAAGAAACTTGTCCTTTTCATATACAAGTATAGAGGAGTTTGGGGAGCAGGAGATGGGGATTCTTTTTACTTTTAAGCCATGGGCAAGAAGCTTGGAAATAGGAGACCCTACCACAGCTGCTCACCCCAGCTGATGATTTATTTGTAGCTGTAGAGTTTCTTGATGATCTAGAGCTGGGACCTGAAGGAAGCAACCAGTCCATAGGCCAAAATCTGTACCTATTTTCATTACACTAGTAATTCCTGTTCCCACATTCAAGAGAACTAGAAAAGAGGGTAAGCCAAATATATAAGATAGGAGATATCAGGGTTGGATGCTGCCAGGGGCCTAGAACATGTCCTGTCCAGGCAGAGGGAGGCTAAGCCACTGAGAAATCCACTTTACCTCTGCTAGGCCTGAGATCTGCTGCTTTCCTCTCCACCATATCCTCAGTTTCTTTTAGGCTAAAAGGCAACAAGTTAGTGTAATAACTAAAAAATATCAATGCTACATGCACTCCTCAACCTCTTTCTCCTCAGTGCACACCAAACTCTGAACAGCTAGCTCAGCTTCTGCAATTCTGTGTTCTAAAATGGTGTAATGGGTTCACAGGGCAAGACCCCATAGGAGGCGGGCCTGGCTCAGTTGATTTACAGGAACAAGCAGAGTATGTGACAGAAGAAGATAAAAGATCATGGTCAGGATAGGGTAGGAGAGTTTGGAGAAGGGAAAAAGATTTGGGGTATAACCATCATTAATATGGGATTTTGAGAGAAATATGAAAAAAGGATTTTAAGCATTTTTTTTGTTGTTGTTGTTATGAACACAATTCCCTTTGTCATTTTTGAGAGTCTTTAGTATGTGCTAAGATAAGGGCATGGCTTAAACTGGTTATAACAGTATTTAAAAAGTCTCGCTTCTTAGCAAGGCTTCTATCTTATCATCTAGCACAAAGGGTGTTTTGCATCTTTTTTGAGAAAGTATCTCCATGCTGGGCATAAAAATCAGGGGAAGAAAGGATGAGGTGCCCAACTGTGTACAGTGGACTGTGGCGCTGATGATTTTGGAGACACAGTCCAGAGAACAGCCTTGGGGCCTCCCCTAGACTCCCATGTGGCATGGATTCTCCCTAACTCCTGGCATCTGGTCCTGGCTATCTTGGGATACTGCCTTCTTTCCAGTAGATTTTAAATTGTTCCATAATATATTTCTATATGTAGTTACCAAATGCTTATAACAACTCTAAGGAAAGCAGAACAGGCATTATTTCCTCTGTTTATAAATGAGAAAAATCAAGACCACAAAGAGGGGAATTACTATCTTAAAGTGATTTAAAAAAGAAATAGACAGCAGTGAAACAAGAGCTGGCATCTAGACCTTCTGAACCCTTGTTCATTGTTCCCTATTACCCTTAGTTCTTTCTTAGTAAATAACTGTTGAGATTGTAAAAGCTCACATGAAAGGAGGTACAATAGACAGGAACCTTGAGTGTCCCCTGACACGTGCAACAGATGAAGCTGACTGCCCGTGAGTGTGAGACGCTGGGAAGGACCGGCAGATTCGTGGGCAGCGAAAGGTCCAGAATCACATCCCAGGAGAGCTCTATAGACTGGAATAATAGCCCAAATCTAATGCAATGAAATTAGAAGAGATAAATGCAAAATCTTACACTTTGATCTAAACGATAATTGCACAAGGATGAGATGGGGAGATATTGCTTAGAATCCTTTTATCCTTATATTCAGCTTATTTTTTAAATTATTTTTTGAGTGTGCACCATGTCTATAAAATGGTCTTGGTACTGAGGTACTGAATGAGATTAAGGCAAATAAGGCCTTAAGATTAAGGTACTTTGTACTGAATGAGATTAAGACAAATAAGGTCTCCTATACTCATGGAGTTCAGACTTCAGTTAGGGAGAAAGTCAATACATAAGTAAACAAATGATTTTGTAAAAGTCTCAGTGTTAATACAAGTATAAATCAGGACTATAGACTTGAGCATCAAGTTGGGGTATAATATTAGAGGAGTGGTCAGAGAAGGACTCTGTTAGGAAGGAAAATTATCAAATTGTTATATGTGGAAACCAAGGTTGTGAGGATCAGTGGGCAGAGTTCCAAGGAAAGAGAGAGCAACTGCACAGTGCTGGAGGTAGGCATGATTTCAGAATGTGCAAAAAACAGGAAGCCACTGAGACTTGGAATTAATGAATGAGGAAGGATGTAGGAGATAATGTTGAGGGGCTGCAGGGACCAGACCCTTGAGACCATGAAGGCCACAGTAAGATGGCAGACTGCTAGGCATCCTTCCAAAATTTACTCTTTTTCTGCCTTGGAAAAAGACCTCTATCTGGATGCCCAGTCACACACTAAATGTCCAGCCATCTTTGCCATGAGGTATGTGACTATTGCTAATGGAATGTGAGCAGAAGGGTTGTGAGCAACACCCACCTCACTTGATTCAAGGAAAACTGCTTGTCTTTATTTGTCTCTTTCTCCTCCCCAGAAGTGACCAACCATGCAAATAAAGGCAACGTACTAGACTGAGGAATGGGGGAGCAACAAGATGGGAGGAGCCTGGTTTCCAAATGACCTCATGGAGAACCAGGCTGGACTGTGTGAAAGAGAAATAATCAGCTATGTTATTTAAGACACTGTATTTTAAGGTCTTTATTATAGTAATATAGTCTTGACTGTAATTAAGTCACTCAGAAATTTGGATCTTTTAATTGAAAGCCATTAGAAGGTTTCAAACAGATGAGTGACATGATCTTTGTTTTAAAAAGATTATTATGACTTCTGTGTGTAGAACATATTGCAGGAAAGTGAGAGTGGCAGAAGGGGAAAGAGAAAGTGAATGCAGATTTAATGTGAGAGGCAGTGAAGTAAGATGATGGCAGTACAGGAGATACAAGATATGGTTTATGAATATATTTTGGAAGTAGAACAAGTAGGCTTGCTGATTTATTAAATTTTGGAAAAAATGAAGGAAAAGGAAAAGCAAATATGATTCCTAGGTCTCTGATTTGAATAACTGATGAAACAGTGATGGAATTTCCTGAGATGGGGAAGATTGAAGTGCCAAGTGAGATAAGATGCTTTGACTGAAAAAACCACCACTACAACAATAACAACAACAAAACACCCCCACCCCCAGAAAACTTGACACAAGCTGGTAAAAAACAATAAGGAAGTTTAGTACCCTAAACAAAGTAGAACAGGCTACAATGATTGGTTGTTCCAACAGCTTAAATATGTTACCAACATCTGTCTAAATCTCCTCTTTGCCATCCAAGTTTAAATTTCATCCTAAAGCTGCTTTCTCTTCAGGTCAGTGACTGATGCTATCTGTTCCTTTGCCCACATCCAATAGGAAAGAGAGCAAAGTCATCTTTCTAAGCATATGAGTCCTTCCTTCTAGCCTGAATTTTCTGACTTGGGTCTGCCATGTTCTGACAGGCGTAGATGAACAAAGAAGAGATGTGGAGTTACTGTCCTCTGAGTCATGACCAAGATATAGATGGCCAGCTATGACACTGGGGTAAAATCAGGTTCTGTTGGGGAGGACAGGAGAAAAGATTGATGAAGAGTTTATGTTTTGTAAGCAGATACATGTGCAGATTTGGCTAACAGAGGAAGACCAGGATCTTATAGCAAAAGAGAGAGATTTTTTCATCCATCAGAAGAAAGAAATTTTAAAAACTAGTAAAATACAGCTAAAGTCTCCCTGGCACCAAGGGGGAAGATCACTCCTAGTATCAGCTTTAGCTTATGGCATAACTGCTACGTAGATGAGGTACTGTGCATCTCAGTGACTTTTTTGGTTTTTGGTAACACAGAGGTGCTGTCTTCAAATGATGAGTCCATGCAGCCCTGTGGGGAACCAGGGCAGAAGACAGTAAAATAAAACTCTTGTTGGCCTTGATTTTTGTGTTCTAGAAATCAAGTCTTTTGGGCCTGTTAGAGAATGATCCCAAAGGATTCTAAAACAATCTCTCTTTTGTAAGTCAAGCCTGTGACATTCTAAGAAATAAGGCCTTGAATATGAAAAACAAATCAAGACAGTGCCATTGAGGGCAAAAGGAGCCTTGGTCCAGGATGAAGGAGGGAGGAGGAGAGGACAAGTGAGAATGGTGTTGTCATAGCAAAAGCCTAACTCCAGGGAGACAGATTCTGTAGGTGGCTTTCTTATATGTCATTCTATGAATAAGAAACTTGTTCAAAAGCTGGTCTTAGGGAGGAGCTATTGGGAGGTCTTACTTAATGTTTGTGATAACCCTGAAGCACCCAATGATTGTAAGGTTGATATAGATCAGGCCATCAGCTCCCTGTCCAAGACAAAGGGAGGAGGGGGCAGAGACAAGATGGCTGACTGAAGCCAGCTTTCCACAGAGGCTTCCGTCCAGAAGGAGAGTTAAAGGACAGAAATTTAGCAAGTAACCTGGTGGATTAGAGCTGTGCCAAGAGAGAAGGTTGAAGAACGCACATCAACCCTGCTGAGGCGAGCTGCGACCCCAAGGATACAAACAAAAGGTACAAAATCCATCACCAAGTGGATGGGAGTCTCCTCCCCATGAGAATGGCTCGGAGTACCCCATAAACAAATGAGCAGAGTTCAAAAGTCCTCCCATTATACTCCACGGAAGAGACCCTCTAAAAACTGGACCTACTTCCCCTGCTAGGGTGCCATGGCACTCTCCTGCCAAGCATAAAACTGTATATATACTCTACCTGCAATTCTGAGCTCCCAGCACTCCCCTCCACTCTCACTCTGAGGTCTGGAGCCTGTCCAGATTTCTCGAGGGTTGTGGACAGGGCCTGGACTGCAGCTGGTCAGTGCTGATTCTGCAGCACAGGAGTGAGGAGAGGACGGTTGGCTGAGAGGGAACCATGCCGGAGCAGCAGTGCCCCGAGGCGCAGAACAGCAGCTGTTTTTGGCAACAATAGGGCTCACGCCTGGATATTCTGAAGTCACACCCCCTGTCTCTCTGGGCAACCAGAGGAGGCCGGGTATCTTCTCAGGTGACAACCACTAGTGGAACAGATCTGGGATGGAAACGCGGGCACCGTGAGTAAAGGGTTTGCCTGAGGTGGTACCGGCCTGGGTAGAGCACAGGGACTAGAAAACGCACATGCAGTGCTGGCTGACTCCCAGGGCGGGGCTGACCCAGAGGACCACTTTACTGAGCCTAAGACGCATCCGGCCCCCACGGGATCATCAGCCTAGACAAAGGAGGGCAGGAGGCTATAACTGACAGCTAACCATGCTGCAAATACAAACTACGAGGCAGCAGCAAAGACAGGACCTGAGGCGCAGGTTCTGTGAACTCAACACAGCTTCTCTTCTGCAGGGGAATTTAGCCAGGACAGAAACAAATTCACAAAGTTGTTCTGTCAGTAACATCAATCAGGAGCAGGGCTGAAACTGAGTGAACACCCCCAGCCTTCATCAAGTGCCTGAGGTTGTCAGGCCTCACCTGGGTCACAGCCCTGCAGTGTTATCAGTGACTGGGTGTGACAGAGGTACAAGGTGGGGAAGGAGGCATCAACCTTCCCAGACTAATCTATTTGCTGGGTGGGTCTTCCTGACCTCACAGACCACTGGAGTAAGTCATATTTAAGTTGTCAGCAGACTCCTGCAATCTAGTTGCCAGAGACCTTTTAAACTCTTCCACCTGAGACAGGTGCTGACTGAGACAATTGATTTGGACCTTTTGAACCGAGCCAATCACCTCAGGACTATCCAAGTGGTGCCCTGGTTGTGTGGTTGTAGGAAGGTTTCATTTTCCTTTTCCAATTGTTGACTGTGGGGGGCGGGGTGACTTAACTGTTGAGACTTCAACCCAGAGTAACTGTTTCACTAGGGTTGGACAGAGACCAGCTGAAAAGAAGGCAGAACCACTTAGCCCCACCACACCAAACAGGTCCCCAGTTTCTCAGGCTATAGCACTGTACGGATCTCGGCAAAACTCCAGGGGAAAAGTCAAACGGTGTAAAATAATCATGGGGCGGAATCAGCGGAAAAATTCTGGTAACATGAATAACCAGAGTAGATCACCCCCCTCCCCCAAGAAAAGATATGGCAGATGTAACTGAAGATCCCATTCATAAACAGATGGCCGAGATGTCAGAAATCAAATTCGGAATTTGGATTGCAAACAAGATTAATAGAATGGAGGAAAATTTGGAATTAAAAATTCGAAGAGCAATTCAAAGTTGGAATTAGAAATTTGAGAAGAAATCCAAAAGTTGTCTCAAAAATTCAACGAATTTAAAGACAAAACCACCAAAGATTTTGACACATTGAAGCAAGAATTTGCAGTCCTCATAGATCTGAAAAATAAAGTAGAATCCCTAAGTAACAGAGTGGAGGAAGCAGAAGAAAGGATTTCTGACATTGAAGACAAAGCTTTTGAATGCTTCCAAACTCTCAAAGAGGAACAGAAATGGAGAGCAAAAATGGATCCTTCTCTCAGAGAGCTCTGGGATAATTCGAAGAAGGCTAATATCCAACTCATTGGAATCCCTGAAAGCAATGTAGTGGCTTCACAAGGCACAGAGGCCCTTCTCCATGAAATTATGAAAGATAATTTTCCAGACATGCCAGGAGATTCTGAAATTCAGATAGCAGACAGTTTCAGAACCCCAGCATGACTCAACCCAAATAAGACATTCCCCAGGCACATCATAATTAACTTCACTGAAGTTAATATGAAGGAGAAAATTCTGAAAGCAGCCAGACGTAAGAAAACCATTACCTGGGGAGGAAGAATATTAGAATGACTGCAGATCTCTCTGCTGAAACTTTTCAAGCCAGAAGAGGGTGGTCATCGACTTTTAATCTCCTAAAGCACAGTAACTTTCAACCCCAGATCCTGTATCCAGCTAAACTGAGTTTCATTTATGATGGAGAAATTAAATACTTTAATTACATTCACATGTTAAAGAAATTTGCCATAACCAAACCAGCTCTTCAGGATATTCTCAGACCTATCCTCCATAATGACAAGCCCAATCCTCTACCACAAAAGTAAACTCACTCAGAAACTTTTGATCAAAGTCTAACTTCCACAGTCACGAAAGGATTAAAAATGTCCATTGGACTTTCAAAAAACTCGATATCTAAAATTTCACCAGACTTATCTACATTCTCCATTAATGTGAATGGCTTAAACTGTCCTCTAAAGAGGCACAGGTTGGCTGACTGGATACAAAAACTCAGGCCAGATATTTGCTGCATACAAGAATCACATCTTACCTTAAAAGATAAATATAGACTCAGGGTGAAAGGATGGTTGTCCATATTGCAGGCAAATGGTAATCATAAAAAAGCAGGTGTTGTAATTCTATTTGTAGACACAATAGGCTTTAAACCAACAAAAGTAAGGAAGGATAAGAATGGTCACTTCATATTTGTTAAGGGTAATACTCAATCTGATGAGATTTCAATTATTAATATTTATGCACCCAACCAGAATGTGCCTCAATTTATAAGAGAAACTCTAACAGACATGAGCAACTTGATTTCCTCCAGCTCCATAATAGTTGGAGATTTTAACACTCCTTTGGCGGTGTTAGATTGATTCTCCAATAAGAAGCTGAGCAAAGAAATTTTAGATTTAAACCTAACCATCCAACATTTGGATTTAGCAGACATCTACAGAACATTTCATCCCAACAAAACTGAATACACATACTTCTCATCAGCCCATGGAACATACTGCAAAATTGATCACATCTTAGGTCACAAGTCTAACCTCAGTAAACTTAAAGGAATAGAAATTATTCCTTGCGTCTTCTAGGACCACCATGGAATAAAAGTTGAACTCAGTAACAACAGGAATCTGCATATGCATACAAAAACATGGAAGTTAAATAACCTTATGCTGAATGATAGCTGGGTCAGAGATGAGATTAAGAAGGAAATTGCCAAATTTTTGGAACAAAACAACAATGAAGACACTAATTATCAGAACCTCTCAGATACCGCAAAGGCAGTCCTAAGAGGGAAATTTATAGCCCTGTAAGCCTTCCTCAAGAGAACGGAAAGAGAAGAAATTAATAACTTAATGGGACATCTCAAGCAACTGGAAAAGAAAGAGCATTCCAACCCCAAACCCAGTAGAAGAAAAAAATTAACAAAAATTAGAGAATTAAATGAAATTGAAAACAAAAGAATTATACAACAGATCAATAAACCCAAAAGTTGGTTGTTTGAAAAGTTCAATAAAATAGATAAACCTTTGGCTAACCTAATCAGGAAAAAAAGAGTAAAATCTCTAATTTCATCAATCAGAAATGACAAAGACGAAATAACAACAGACTCCTCAGAAATTCAAAAAATCCTTAATGAATATTACAAGAAACTTTATTCTCAGAACTATGAAAATCTGAAGGAAATTGACCAATACTTGGAAGCACGCCACCTTCCCAGACTTAGCCAGATTCAAGTGGAAATGTTGAACAGGCCTATATCAAGTTCTGAAATAGCATCAACCATAAAAAATCTCCCTAAAAAGAAAAGCCTGGGACCAGATGGCTTCACGTCAGAATTCTACCAAACCTTTAAAGAGGAACTAGTACCTATATTACTCAACCTGTTTCAAAATATAGAAAAAGAAGAAAGACTACCCAACACGTTCTATGAAGCAAACATCACCCTGATCCCCAAACCAGGAAAAGACCCAACAAGAAAAGAAAATTACAGACCAATATCACTAATGAATATAGATGCAAAAATATTCAACAAGATCCTAATGAACAGAATCCAGCAACACATCAAAAAAATTATACATCATAACAAAGTTGGCTTCATCCCAGGGTCTCAAGGCTGGTTTAATATATGTAAATCTATAAGTATAATTCAGCACATAAACAAATTAAAAAACAAAGACCATATGATTCTCTCAATTGATGCAGAAAAAGCTTTTGATAATATCCAGCATCCCTTCATGATCAGAACACTTATGAAAATTGGTATAGAAGGGACATTTCTTAAACTGATAGAGGCCATCTACAGCAAACCCACAGCCAATGTCGTATTGAATGGAGTTAAATTGAAATCATTTCCACTCAGATCAGGAACCAGACAAGGCTGCCCATTGTCTCCACTGCTCTTTAACATTGTAATGGAAGTTTTAGCCATCGCAATTAGGGAAGAAAAGGTGATCAAGGGTATCCATATAGGGTCCGAAGAGATCAAACTTTCACTCTTTGCAGATGATATGATTGTATATCTGGAAAACACCAGGGATTCTACTACAAAACTCTTAGAAGTGATCAAGGAATACAGCAGCATCTCAGGTTACAAAATCAACATTCATAAATCGGTAACCTTTATATATACCAACAATAGTCAAGCTGAAAAAACAGTTAAGGAGTCTATTCTATTCACAGTAGTGCCAAAGAAGATGAAATATTTGGGAGTTTATCTAATAAAGGATGTGAAAGATCTCTATAAAGAGAACTATGAAACTGTAACAAAAGAAATAGCTGAAAATGTTAACAAATGGAAAAACATACCAGGCTCATGGCTGGGAAGAATCAACATTGTTAAAATGTCCATATGACCCAAAGCAATATACAATTTCAATGCAATCCCTATTAAAGCTCCACTGTCATACTTTAAAGATCTTGAAAAAATACAACTTCATTTTATATGGAATCAGAAAAAACCTCAAATAGCCAAGACATAAGCAGGAAGAATCACGCTACTGGACCTCAGACTATTCTATAAATCGATAGTGATCAAAACAGCATGGTACTGGCACAAAAACAGAGAGGTAGATGTATGGAACAGAATAGAGAACCAAGAGATGAACCCAGCTACTTACCATTATTTGATCTTTGATAAGCCAATTAAAAACATTCAGTGGGGAAAAGATTCCCTATTTAACAAATGGTGCTGGGTGAACTGGCTGGCAACCTGTAGAAGACTGAAACTGGACCCACACCTTTCACCGTTAACTAAGATAGACTCTCACTGGATTAAAGATTTTAAACTTAAGACGTTAAAAACTATAAAAATATTAGAAGAGAGTACAGGGAAAACCCTTGAAGAAATCAGTCTGGGTGAGTATTTTATGAGGAGGACCCTCCCCCCCAGGCAATTGAAGCAGCTTCAAAAATACACTAGTGGGACCTGATCAAACTAAAATGCTTCTGCACAGCCAGGAACACAGTAAGTAAAGCAAGCAGACAGCCCTCAGAATGGGAGAAGATATTTGCAGGTTATGTCTCCGACAAAGGTCTAATAACCAGAATCCACAGAGAACTCAAATGTATAAGCAAGAAAAGAACAAGTGATCCTATTGCAAGCTGGGCAAGGGACTTGAAGAGAAACTTCTCTGAAGAAGACAGGCACACAGCCTACAGACATACGAAAAAATGCTCATTATCCTTAATCATCAGAGAAATGCAAATCAAAACTACTTTGAGATATCATCTAACTCCAGTAAGATTAGCCCATATCACAAAAACCCAAGACCAGAGATGTTGGCGTGGATGTGGAGGAAAGGGAACACTTCTACAGTGCTGGTGGGAATGCAAATTAATGCATTCCTTTTGGAAAGATGTTTGGAGAACACTTAGAGATCTAAAAATAGATCTGCCATTCCATCCTATAATTCCTCTCCTAGGTATATACCCAGAAGACCAAAAATCACATTATAACAAAGATATTTGTACCAGAATGTTTATTGCAGCCCAATTCATAATTGCTAAATCACGGAAAAAGCCCAAGTGCCCATCGATCCACGAATGGATTAATAAATTGTGGTATATGTACACCATGGAATATTATGCAGCCTTAAAGAAAGATGGAGACTTTACCTCTTTCATGTTTACATGGATGGAGCTGGAACATATTCTTCTCAGTAAAGTAGCTCAAGAATGGAAGAAAAAGTATCCAATGTACTCAGCCCTACTATGAAACTAATTTATGGCTTTCACATGAAAGCTATAACCCAGTTATAACCTACGAATATGGGGAAGGGGTAGAGGGAGGGAGGGAGGGAGAAGGATGGGTGGAGGGAGGGTAATTGGTGGGATTACACCTATGGTGCATCTTACAAGGGTACATGTGAAACTTTGTAAATGTAGAATATAAATGTCTTAACACAATAACTAAGGAAATGCCCAGAAGGCTATGAACCAGTGTGATGAAAATATGTCAAATGGTCTATAAAACCAGTGTATGGTGCCCCATGATCGCATTAATGTACACAGCTATGATTTAATAATAAAAATAAAAAAAAACAAGACAAAGGGAGCAGAATTTATTCCTAATCATAGATGGTGCTGCCAAGGACCTAAGAAACTCAGGGGACATGGAGATATTGGGGTCACTACAGAATTAGTTTGATCAGATATATGGAGTCTAGACCCCCTGCATCTCCAGACTGTACTTTTAGGTCATTAACTCCAGTGCTAAAAATGGAAGATGGCTGAAGAAACTGGGCAAAGCCACGAAGCTATCAGTGATTTGCCTCTGCTTTTGATTGTGTTTTGGGTGTGATCCACCCATCATCCTGTTTTCTTTCAGAGTGAGTAAGGCATATAGAATTCTAAAAATCAGACTTAGGCTGGGCAGGGTGGATCACGCCTGTAATCCTAGCACTCTGGGAGGCTGTAGTGGGTAGACTGCTTGGGCTCAGGAGTTTGAGACCAGCCAAGTGAGAGTGAGACCCCACATCTGCTAAAAATAGAAAAACTAGCCAGACATAGTGGCTCACTCCTATAGTCCCAGCTACTAGGGAGGCTGAGGCAAGAGGATTGCTTAAGCCCAAGAGTTTGAGGTTGCTGTGAGCTAGGATGCCATGGCACTCTATCCAGGATGACAGAATGTGACTGTCAAAAAAATAAAAAGTAAAAATCAGAGTTAATAGTTACCAAAGTAGAACAAAGAAGGTAGGAAAATTAAAAACAGTTTTTACAGTTAACCTTAGAAATAAAGGGATTTTTTCCTATAGGAATGTAGGAGTAACAGTAATTTAGAACATATTATGAAGACACTACTATCTCTCAGGGAATTCTAAGGGTTCAGAGATTACATCAGGGCAAAGATAGCCAAATTCTTTATTATACAACGCATTGTCCACAGCTGATGCATTCATTACCAAGCCATGCCAACTTCCCATCTTAAATTATCTTTTAGATACAGCTTCTCTGTCCCATCCCTACCACACTGTGTGTGTCCGTATCAACTCTCATGAGGATGAGAGCCACAGCCTTAACTGGTTGCCTGGCTTCTGGGTGTGCTTTCCCACCACGTCATCCTTGACTCTGCTCACAGTTATTTTAATAATATAATTTATCTAACTCAACATTTCTAAAAGATGATCACTTCATTACCTATGTGTGTGCATATATATGTTTAGGACTGCTTCTGACTTTAAATTTACATGAATAAAGTTAAATAAAATGAACAATTCTGCCCCTCAGTCGCACTAGCCATGTTTCATGTACTCCAGAGCCACACAGGATGCAGCACAGGCCTACAGTACCAAACCCCCTTCCTGCTCGTGGCACACAAGTCCTTCATATCTGACTCCCATGGACTTGTATCCCAACTCCTTCCACCCCAGCCCTCCTGCTGCCATCACCAGCACCTTCTTCTTTGGCCACACCGAACCTGCTGCTCTTCCCCCAATAGATTCCTCTTTTCCCTCATTTCTACACCTTTGTCCATACTGACCTATCTGCCTTAAAAGTTCTTTCTCTCAGTAATAAAGTCACATGTATTGTTGAGTATTGACAGAGATCAGGACACGCTACCCCAAAGTGTGGCACCTTAGGGTTTGAGAAAACAGTAAAAGTGTCAAGGCTACTCTCCCCTCACCCACACCCTTCTTCCCTGAAGAGGTTTCATAAAACCTAAGAAGATCAGTCTCAAACCTTCACCCACCTTTCTTCCCTCAAGCAAGTCATAAGACTCTCATTCAAGAGGTGCTCTTCTTCCACTCAGAAGAAAGGAGCATCCTTATCTCTGAAGACCTAGGGACACAGAAAAAGATCTGAGCAAACAGATCTTGCTAAGTTCTGTCCAGGTTGTTACAATTAGATCATATGCTTTTGCCATCTGATCCTATATCTCCATGACTGTCCACACCTCATCAAACTTAAGCATAAAAATACACAAGTTTATCAGGCTTCCATGTTCCTAATTATATGACCTAAATGTGGATGCTTTTCTCTTGTTAATCTGTCTTTTCATTTTAGGGGCCTCAGCCATGAACCTAAGGTGTGAAGAAAATACATTCTTACTCCTCCTACAGTGTGAAGCACCAATTTTGCCTCCTCTGTGAGGATGTCTCAGCCCCTCTGGGCCGAGTTCATCATGCTCACCTCTGAGCTTCGGTGGTGCATTAATGCAGCTCTTCAGCTCTTGGAGCAAGCTATATTTTCTGCGTCAAGGATTGTGACACATGATTTGACACCTCGACTGACAACCAGGCAGACTGTTTGAAAATCAAGGAAAAATAGCTTTTGCAATTATTATTCTTATCATGTCATATTGAAACTGTGTTTGTACTTGCCTGGCTGGTGAGCCCCTCTAGGACACAGGCAGTCCCTCTTCAGCTTTGTGTCCTCAGTTTTAGTTCCATGCCTGGTGACCATTAGCTCCTTCTCCATTTATCAGGTTAAACAGGACAAATCTCTTTCCCTGCATACAGAAAATACTTCTGGCAGAGGGAGTTCATAGGGCAGTTATGTGCCCTGCTTCTTCCTGCCCTTAACCTTCACCCAGTTTGTTTTTTCACCCAGTTTTGTTGTATAAAAACTCTCTTAAAATGTTTTTAGTCAATCATAACATAATTAATGACATAATCATAACCAATACATAATCAATAACAATGAAAACTGTTACCAATTTTACATTCTCACAGAATTCGAAGACTTAAACAAAGAAAGTGAAATATAAATGGCAGATGGGAGAGGTACTTTACAATCAGAAGGAAGAACTTGGCCAAGCATGGGAGTTTTCTTGAGTCACTGAAAGCAGACCTCATATTGGTATTGCTGGGGAAAAGATTCAGTCATTTCAGAAATAGACCTCAATATAGCCACTTTGGAAGACAGTTTGGCAGGTTCTAACAAGACTAAACATACTCTTACCATATGATCTAGCAATCACACTCCTTGGTATTTACCCAAAGGAGCTGAAAACATGTCCACAGAAAAATCTGCACACGAATGTTTATAAAAGTTTTGTTGCCAAAATTTGGAAGCAACCAAGATGCTCTTTAGTAGGTAAATGGAAAAATAAACTGTGGTACATCCAGACAATGGAATATTATTCATTGCTAAAGCAAGTGAGTTATCAAGCCATGAAAAGACACGGGGAAAATTTAAATGCATATTGCTAAGTGAAAGAAGCCAATTCAAAAATGTTATATACTGAACAATTCCATATATGACATTCTGGAAAAGGCAAAACTATAGAGACAGGAAAAAGACCAGTGGCTGCCAGGGGTTGGTGGGGAGGGAGGGATGAACAGATGTGACACAGGGTTTTTAGGGCAGTGAAAGTATTCTGTGTGATACTGTAATGGTAGACACATGTCATTATACATTTGTCAAAACCCATAGAATGTACAGCAACAAGAGTGAAACCTAACATAGACCATGGACTTTGGTGACCATGTTACATCAGTGTAGGTTTATCGCAACAATGGGCCTCTCTACTGGGGAATGTTGATAGTAGGGGAGGATAAGCATATAAGGGGAGGAGGGAATACAGGAAACCTCCATAATGTCTGCTTGATTTTCCTATGAACCTAGAACTCCTCTAAAAAATATAGTCTATTTAAAAACATAAACAAACACCATAGAATGAGAAAAACATCTGTCCACAGCTTCTGTGGTGCCTGAAGAAAAAGTAGCTTTCTATTCTTTCTGTGGCTCAGAAGTCTCCTTGGATCCCAAGGTAGGTGACTAGGGACTCCCTGCACCTCCCCATCATGCATTTACTCACTCATCTCTTCTGTTAGACTGTGAGCCCCTGAGGGCAGGGGCTGTGTTTGGTTAATGCTTCTTCCTATTGCTGGGTACAAGATTTGGTGTCTACTAAGTGCTTAATGTCCAACCTGCGGCTGGCAGGCAGCATGCTAATTTTGTAAGGACTTTTTTTTGCTTATCTGTGGTGTCAGATATCACAAAGAGTATGCACATTTTTCTTTTTTGCTAGTCAATTTTCATTACTGTTTATACATTTAATGTGTGGCCCAAGACAATATTTTTCCAATATGTGACAGAAAACAAAAATGGTTGGACACCCCTGCTTATATCTTCTCTGAATCAACTCACCAACTATCTCTGCTGTGTTTTCATAGTACCTTGATTAAAACAATTATTGTTTACAATAATTTTTATTTCATTGTAGTGCTGGTATTCTCAGGGTGCACCAGATGCACCCAGGCTTTCTCCTTGCCATTTCAGTCTGCCCATTGGCAAACAGGCAGAGGAGAGAAAGGCCAGGGTATTTCTCCTCCACTCCTCCTCTGACATATTAGTTTCCCAGGGCTGCCATAACAAATTACCATCTACGAAGTGGCTTAAAACACATAAATGTATTCTGTCACAACATTCTAGAGACCAAAAGTACAAAAGAAGGTGTCAGGAGGGTTGGCTCCATCTGGAGGCTCTTGGGGACAATCCATTCCACTCCTCTCTCCCAGCGTCTCCTGGCTGTAATCTTTAGCATTTCTTGGCTTTATAGATGCATCACCCCAAACGCTGCCTTCATTTTCACATGACTTTTTCCTCTTATTTGGTTCTGTGTCTCAAATCTCCTCCTTCCTCTTATAAGGATTCCAGTAATTGCAGTCCACTCTAAATCTAAGATGATACATTAGCCCATCCTAAATCCAGATGATCTCATCTTGAGATCCTTAAGTACATTTGCAAAGATCCTATTTCCAAAGGTTACACTTACAAGTACTGAGAGTTAAGACCCTGGGGGAGCCACAATTTAACCCACTGCACTTGCCCTGATTTCATCTCTCTGATGAAAGGAGAGACATCAACTTCGTAGGTTCAGTTCTCATGGGTAATGCCATTTTTTTCTCCTTGCCCCTTTTGCCTGAGTTAATGGCTTCTGTTTATTGGCTAGGCTCTGAGTGCCACAGCGATCCTATTATAAGAGACTGAGTTATTGAATAGGCTTCTAGTAGAAAATAACTGCATGAGAACAAAATCTATATTTCTAGAAAATAACTGGTAAGAGGTAAAAGCGAGCCCAGATAAAGAGTTCTCATGAAGGTAGAGTAAATTTTGGTTTTCTCTAAGAAGAACTATATTATATTTGGTTCACTTTTTTTTGTTTTGCAGTTTTGACCAAGGCCAGGTTTGAATCCACCACCCCCGGTATAGGGGGCCGGCACCCTACTCCACAGGCACCACCCTATTTGGTTCACTTTTTCCAAGTCTTTTCTCAGGTGTGAAAATAAGAAAGTCATGGTCAGTATGAGGTAAGGACTCTCTTTTTTTTTTTTCAGGTTAAAAACAAGAATATATTTTATTCAAGCAGGAAAAGCCTCATGGAGGCTGTATTACTAGATATGTGTCTTGAGGGACTAGTGGAATTTGAACAAGTGGAGAAAAGATGAGACAGATATGAGGCCACATAGGAATTTTAAAGGGGCCAAAGAAGAAAAAAATCAATATATCCAAACAAATACCAGTTAGAACATAAAATGGAAGAGACAACTCAATACACATGGCAACAATATGCAGTAAAATAAAATATTTAGGCATAAATTTAGAAAAATATTGCAAAACCTATATGAGAAAAGAATGTGTAAAGACTCCTAAAAGACATAGAACTAGATTTAAACAAATAGATGTTCATTCTATTCTTGGATATGTCATCACTTTTTTTCTTTATAAATTAATATATAAAACCAAATTTAAGGCAATCCCCCCTCCCCAAAAGGACTGATCAGAAGTTCAGGTATTATCAGTCTGACTTAGCCATTACAAAGCCATCAACCATTCATAGGGTAAGGACTCTCTTAAATGTAATGTCATCTTCAAAAGAACATCTACGTTAAGGTATTGATTTTGTGCCTAAATCTTAGTCTACTGAATTAGAATCCATAGAGTTAGGTATCTTTACACCCAACTCTTAACATACAAGAGATTACTTTATGAATATTTGGAGTAGAGCAGTCATGGGTTCCCCAAAAGGCATACCCGGAAATAGGAATTTAAGGACAAGTAGTTTGTTACAAGGAGGTGATCCAGGCAAGGGGTGAGGGTGGGAAGTGAGACAGGGAAAGGGAAGATGTCAATAAAGAGTATATTGTCAAAGCAGTTACTGGTTCCTGCAACTGGAGCTCAATCCTAGTGGGTGATTCCAGGAGGCCACATGGGCATGGCCTGATTACCCTACCTGAGGAATGAGGAATCTGCAGCATTTATCTCTTAACTCCTTGCCCATCTTTGCCTGAGGGCTGCTTCTGAGGGCATTAATGCTCCAGCACTTCCTGCTGTCTACTGTGCTGGGCTAAAGAGAAGTCCCCAGGCAGAGAGTTGTGGATATGAACAGCACTGGCTTGCCAAAGTGAATGTTAAGGGGATGTAGATGGAACATCAACAGCAACTGCTGAACAAAATTGATGCTTTTAAAGAAAAAAAAAAAAATACAAGCATCCCAATACTATGGCAGAACAAGCTAGATTTTATTGTATATCCCCAAAACTTCTTCCTTCTCTGTCATCACCACGGCTGAATAGTGAGCACAGTGTAATTCCCCACCCTGCTGACTTTGGGTTGGCTGTGTGACTTGTGCTGTCCAAAGGAAGGTTAAAAAATGTGATAATAGCAGAGGTTTTAAATGACTTTGACCTCTGTGCTTGTCATCTATGTTTTTACCTAGAATTGATACCACTAGGGAATCAACGCTACAGAAATGCATGCATATGCAAATAAAGTAAACAAAACTATGGTCAGTGAAGAATTGATTATAAAGGCAAGGAAGTATAAAGAACATTATAGAAGAATGGGTAAAGAAGGCAAATAAGGTACAGTATATTCTTACTGTGGAATTTTATGCAGTACGACGTCCTTACAAGTAAAGCTGTGAATGATGTATAAACTAGGAAAAGCAAATTTCAGAGCTATATATACTCCCATTTTTTAACAACGAAGATTATAATCATGCATATGCAAGGATATATATTTGCATCTTTCTTATATCCATGTAGAGAGAAACTGAATGTAGGAATCTCAGGGCATTGCAGTTGGGGCAAGTGGAGAAAAGAAAACCCCTAATGACAGTTTTTTTTTAAATGACATACATGAAACATGTATAAAATGAAAACTTTCATGAATAAAAGATACAAAATGAAAGTGAAAGCTTTTTTCCTTTTCTTCACAAAGCTCCCATCCCATTGTTTCCTGTAGTTCATTCTAAAAACTGTTTCAACAAATGCATGCATTCACGTCATATGTGCATCTATTTGTTTTTTCCTATAAAAAAAGTCACATACTGTACTTCAATTTGTTCTTTTGACTCTTGAGGATACAGAACTACCTTATGCTTTTCCCAGAGGCCCCTTACTCCACCATATAGATTTATTGTTACTTAGTTAACTTGCCTCCTTTTTAGGAATATTTGATGTTTCCAATCTTTTTTTTTTTTTTTTTTTGTAGAGACAGAGTCTCACTTTATGGCCCTCGGTAGAGTGCCGTGGCCTCACACAGCTCACAGCAACCTCCAACTCCTGGGCTTACGCGATTCTCTTGCCTCAGCCTCCCGAGTAGCTGGGACTACAGGCGCCCGCCACAATGCCCGGCTATTTTTTTGTTGTTGCAGTTTTGGCCGGGGCCGGGTTTGAACCCGCCACCCTCCGTATATGGGGCCGGCGCCCTACTCACTGAGCCACAGGCGCCGCCTTACGCTCTTACAAACACAATAAATATTCTTGTAATACATTTTTTCATTTTTTTGAGACAGAGTCTCACTTTGTTGCCCTTGGTCGAGTGCCCTGGCATCATAGCTCACAGCAACCTCAAACTCTTGGGCTCAAGAGATCCTCTTGCCTCAGACTCTCCAGTAGCTGGGACTACAGGTGTCTGGCACAACACCCGGCTATTTTTAGAGATGGAGTCTAACTCTTGCTCAAGCTAGTCTGGAGCTCCTCAGCTCAAGTAATCAACCCGGCTCAGCCTCCCAGAGTGCTAGGATAACAGGTGTGAGCCACAGCACCTGGCAACTTGTACATATATTTTCCTAAATGATTGCAATTATATTTATTGGGTAAATTTCTAGCAGAGGGATTATCAGTGAAAGGAGATGTGCCTTTTGCATTCTGACGGATATTGTCAAATTATCCTCCCCAAAATGTGTCAATGTACATTTCCATCAATAATTTATGAAAGCATTCCTTTTACCCTAGGCTTGTACCTCAAGGTGTCATTGAACATCTACATTTGCCTATCAGAGAGGTGATAACAATGATGTCTTTATTTATTGTTTTGATTCTTTGCATGTATTTAATTATGAGTGGGGTTGTGCACCTTGTTATTTGTTTTCTGGACAGTTCTGTTTCTGTTACTCAAACATTATTACACTTTGACCATTTCCTCTTGGATTGATCATCTTTTTCAGACTGATGAGTAAAAGGTCTTTTCTAATTGAGCAAGTTTAACTTTCCACCATTTGTTTTGCAAATACATTTTTCCAGTTTGTTATTAGTCTTGTGACTTTGTTGATGGCATTTTTCCCCATGCAATTTTTTGAAATGTTTATGCCGTCAAATATATTAATTTTGTTAGCTTTATGGCTTCTGAATTTTGTTCTTACTTAAACAGCCTTTCTTCATCAGAAGTTATAAATTCTTTTAGAGCTTTTATATTTTCTTATGTTTAAATCATTGATCCAGCTGGAATTTATTTTGGTGGAGAGGAATGTTTACTTTTAACTTTGTAGGCATCTCAATTGTTTGAGTTTTCTAAAATGAGCATGTCTTTCCTTCTGTAATTTAAAATTCCAGTAAATGAAATTAGATGAATGAAATGAAATGAAAAAAGATAAGGCATAATAGCTCACAGGACAAAGCCTGGAGACAAAAAGACCCGGTAAGAGTTTTTTTAATAGTCTTGGTTAGATGTGGTTCTCCAATACAGTGACCACCTATTATTTGTCAGGCCCAGTGCTAGATTCTGAAGACGTAATAAAGGTCTGCATTGTAGAACTGACAGTGGTAATGAGAAGGAGGGGAAGGACTGATGGAAGTGTTTTAGCCCATAGAACAATCACCATGACAACAGGAGCCTGAATCATCACTATGGAGACACAGTGCTCAAAATTATGACTAGAGGGATAGTGTGACTCTGTTGGCAAGGATTCGAAAAAGGTAAACAGCTATGTTACAGATGTTTCAAAATGACACTTTTACTGGTCAAATTGAGGTTAGTGCCTGACATTTCCCCAGTGTTCTGTGTCAAGGAAGCTAGAGACAAAATAATTCAAAACAACATAGATTTAGACAAGCACAAGATTTCATTCGGTCATTGCTGCTTGTGACTGTACCAGTTAGGGAGCAGCCTTTTATTTAAAGAAGTTACCACCCAATATGACACACATTTCATATAAAATGTGCTGGTGTTGTAGATGTCTGATTCCCAGGCTGCTTGGCTATTGGGAGAAGCTGCTTATACATTTCTTCCCTGCAGCAATCATAAAGACTTCCATCCAATACTTCAGGCCCAAAGGACCTTATATATGTTTGAGAGCTGGACCTGGTTGATCATGAATTGAGCTATATGCTCTTGAGCTATTTCATTATTACCAGTATGTGGCATGCTTGACTTGCTCATAAATGCAGCTAAGTTCACACTTATTATGTCCAAATTATAATGCTTCTTTGTCCCCCCCTCTTCACTTAGAACATCTAGCCTCCCTTTCAGGGGCTCTGGGGCCTCAGGAAATCCTGGAAGCAGAAGGGGTTCACCCAATCTCTAAATTTGTCTGTGACACCTCTGTAGTTCTACCATTACCTGACTCTGGACACTGCTCCTTTCTCTGCCTGTAGTCACTGCTCATGCCACTGCTGACCCTTCCTGTAGTATCCAGCCGCCACATTGGTCTAAACAAGGTTATCAATCCTCTCTTAGTCCCCCAGGTTGTCACTCTGGGTAAGAATTATTCTAACAGTCATACAAAAGGGAAACTTATAACCAGTTACCAGATAAGACTAATTTGGGGACAAAGGCCCAGGCTCATCCTACACCATGTGACTGAGGCCAGTTTACCTCCATTGTAGGGTGTCCTCATCAAGACCATAGAGCTTTTTATTCTGTAAAATTGATTTCTGATTTAAGCTGTAGCAAACATCTTGAAACTTGCTTCCTTTAATTCAGTCATTTTAACACTTTAGGTTTCCTCTTATGTTGGGATTCCTAGTCCATATGATTGTTCTGCTCTGGCTAATGCTGTAGATGTCCTGTACCTATTAGCCTATCACTTACATGCCCTATGACCTGTTAGGGTTAGGTTAGGTTTAGGTTTAGGGGAAAGCTATGAGAAATGGCTGTACATTGAAATTTCCTTGGGGGCTTTTGAAAAATACCGATACCCTCCCTCCAACCCAGACATTATAATTTAATCATTCTGGTATATGGCCTGGACATGGAATTTTAAAATTTTTTACCCAAGCTATTCTAACACCAAAATTGAGAATCACTGCTTTTATCAAAGGTATAATAGACCAAATTAAATAGAAACAGTTCTCTATTAGAGCAAGCAAAGTCCAATAATATCCTTTGGTCCTATCTAGAAATGGAGAGTAGACACCTTTTATGTCTTCTGTAGACCCTCACAGGCTCTCTATGGCAGCAAGATCGAGTCAGGTAGAATCGATTTCCTTGTCCTGGCCTGGTTGATTCCTATGTATCCCCTATAAGACTTTTGGAAAATTATTGAACTAGATAGAATAGACATTGGAATAATTTGTGTGAATATATTACATGCACCATAAATGTTTATTAACATTATTACCTGTTCAGAAGCTGGCTCTGCTGGACATTAGGACACCACAGACATTGCTCCCCCTGCAGTAGCACCTAGCAGAAAAGGCTGGGGCTCCAGCTCCTGTTATAGGCATTCTGTAAAAAGCTTCCATTCAGACCTATCAGCAATACAACAGGCACTGTGAGGTTTGAGGCTCCCCAACAGTCCATTGTATCTAGTAAAGAAATGACCTCCAGTTACTGTCCACTTTGTATTGGGCAGGCATCTCTCAGGGTAAAAACACTGCCAGAGAAGCAGCTAAATTTTACAACACTGGTTTACACTAGCTATAAGCCTTTTTGCACATAAATCAAATGTCACAGGCTCCCAACAAATCATAATAATGCAGAAGTAGCAAAGGGCACACTTCTGGTATTGTATTTGTCTGTTTTTGTTTTTTTCAGTCCCAAGTTCCCTTGCCAAATCCTAGTAGGAAATAGTAAAGTCATCTAGGTTGGGCTCTACCATAAAGATATAGTCTCACAAAGTCCCCCAAATATCACATTAAAATTGCAACAGTCCTACTGGAAGAAGCCTGGGTGGGACCTGCCTCATCTTCCTGGGCTGGGGTCAACCATTCAGATACAATTTTCTAGGTTCATACTCTATAAAAGACTTGGCCATGGAGTGAAGGCAGCAGACATTTGTAAGGAAGAAGATTATTCTTTCTAAATCTCTCACCTAGCTGATGTTCATCTAATGAGGACACTGTGGCCTGTAAAGGGGTCTTTCAAATGGTAGGTAAAGGGGCTGGGTGTGGTGGCTTACGCCTGTAATCCTAGTACTCTTGGAGGCCGAGGCAGGTGGATTGATTGAGCTCAGGAGTTCCAGACCAGCCTGAGCAAGAGAGAGACCCCATCTCTAAAAATAGCCAGGCATTGTGGTGGGCACCTGTAGTCTCAGCTATGTGGGAGGCTGAGGCAGGAGAATTGCTTGAGCCCAGGAGTTTGAGGTTGCTATGAGCTATGACACCAGGGTACTCTATCCAGGGTGACAGAGTGAGACTCTGTCTCAAAACAAAAAAGAAGTAGGTACAGCGCATGCGTGACCTCCATTCCTAAAGGGTGCAGGACTCTTGGGGAGGTGTAGAATGCGGATAGTTAGAAGGATGCATTAGCTACATTGGTTGAGGTTATTAAGGAGTTTTCACACCTTCCCAACTTGTCTCAGATGAAATCTTTGGGAAGACATGGCAGGGACAGCTATAATAGGATAAATAAACAACAGAATCTGGCAGCAGGCATATGAGCTCTGGAGTGGGACCACCTGGGCTTAAATCCAACTCTAGCTGTGTCACTGGGGGTAAGTTTTTTAACACTCTATGACTTAGTTTACCTCCCTGTAAAAATGGGAATGACAATAATAGCACCTACCACTGGGGTTGTGGAGAGAATTAAAAAAGCATTACAAAAAAAACATATTCGGCACAATGCTTGGTGGCTATTTAATGCTCGCTAGAGTTAATTCTTATTGTGTTGATTTTTACGGCAAAGTGCATAAGCACCTGGACTCTGGTGTTGGTCAAACCCAGGTTCCAGTCTTAACCCTGCCATTTACTGTGTAACTTAATGGCAATAGTAAGTCTCAGTTTCCTGCCGTGTGGCATGGGAATAACAGCAGTTCAGACTTCACTGGGTTATGGTTTGGATTAAAGGAGGTTATGTAAGTAGCCTCCTGGCTAGTAGGTAGTTAATACAGGGTTAGCTGTCATTATTTACCAGTTGATGAGAAAGAGCTCTCACACTGGGCTGCTTCCTGTGCTCTCCCTCCTTCAGGGCCCAAGCTCTCAGGCCTGGGAGAACTCTACAGACTCTCACACACACATCCCACCATTCCCCACCCCTCCTCTTTGTATGCTCTGCCTTCAACAGCTGCTCTGAGGCTCCTTGGGTCTGCAGCTCTCAGAGTGTTCCCAAATGTGGCAATTCCTTCCTGTAGGTGACAGCCTTGTCTGGAGCAGGGCGATAGTTTTGAGCTTATCCCTGTCATTCTTGGAGGCTCTGAAAATCCCACATTTGGACAGCCAATGTGTGTGAGTCCAGAGGCCAGGACTTTCCAGGGTCGTCTTCTTCTAATGGACAGGAATGCGCGCGTCAGCTGGCCACCAGAGACCAAGCGATGGCCAATGGTATCACCCTGGCCCGAGGCTCTGGTCCGGGATGCTAAGACCCACGGTTCTCGCGGGCATCCTCGGTGTCCTGGAGGAAAGGTGAGGGCGCATCACCCCCTGGCGGCCGCGGGGCAGACACCAGCCGGCCGAGGTGGTGCTGCGCTCCCGGGTGTCTTCATGCACCGCCTCAGAGACACGCCGCTCACGCCAGGGACCAGCTCTGAATGTTCGCTTCGTTTCTCAGAAAATAGCCGCTCTGGTTTGGGACGCAGCACCGTGCTGTCCTTGGGAAAGATCCCTCTACCCGCTTCCCGCACAGGAGGAGGAGTGTTAAAGCTAAAGGAGGCCTGAGCACGTCTCTGGGACCCTGACCTCTCCACCAGTCGTCCCCGGGAAGTTGGGCAACTACTGGGAAAGTCCTTCCCGCAGGACAGGGGTCGTCCTGGTCGCCAGAACGGGTGGGTTCTTGAACTTGGGAGAGCCCTGATCACGCCTGGGTCCCAGCCGGCGAGATTCAACTAAACATAAACTTCACAGCCCAGGGCCAGGACCCACGCAGCAGACCTGCAGGCCCTGGTGAAAGGCGCTGCCCCGCTGGAAATCTGCTCGCTGTTGCTTCTGGGCGAAGGGGCTGCCCGCCCCCACCGTTAAGCCTCTTGGAAGAGGCGGGACCTGCTTTGTCAGAGCAGAAAACTTTGGGGGCTCCCCTAGATCGCTCCTGGTTGAGTATACTTTGGTGGGGGGTAGTCATAAACTTCCCAGCCCAAGCAGTTGCGAGTTGCCTGAAGGAGACCCAGCACCTAAACTCAAGGTACATAAACTCTACCTTTTCATTTTCATTAAAAAATGAAAGTAGAAGAGCTAGGATCCAGAATTAGAGAAACTGTAATCCAGGCTTTCCTTCACCATGTGGCCCTACTGAGTTTTCTTTGGGAGGTGTCAGGAAAATAGCAACAGTGCATTTTGTATCCTCCACCAGTAAGCGCAGATCAAAAGTGGGCTTATTTGAAAACCTGGAAAAGAAAAGTAAACATAACAAAACCCATTCATTAACAAAATTAACAGGAAGGAAGGAAGGAAGGAAGGGAGGAAGGGAGAAAGGAAGGAAGGAAAAGAAAGAAATACAAATAACCAGGAAATTGAAAACTTTTCAAAAATCTTACCCTCTTCTCTACAAAGAGAATAAGCTCAGATATTTTCAGGGAATTTCCTCAAAGTTTCAATGAGCAGTGAACTCCTCCCCCCTCTTTAAAAATATTGTTTCAGAGTATAGAAAAAGTGGAAAAACTCAACTCATTTCATGATGCAGTGCATAATTTTGATATTCAGAAAAAGAACCATGCTCAGAATTATTAAGACTAATTTTCCTTCTGACCATAGATACGAAAGTCCTAAACAAAATAATATCAAATCATATATAGTAGGGTATTTAAAAAAGGCAAATGAAAAATTTATCCCAGAAATACAAAAGTTGTTTACCACCAGGAAGAAAAAAATATATATCAGCATAATGCACCACATCAAAAAATAGAAAAGCCACACGATCCTCTGAATAGACCCCAAAATGCATTTATGTATTGTGATGGTTAATGTTATGTGTCAGCTCAACTGGGCTGAAGAATGCCTAGATATTTCTGTGAGAGCGTTCTGGGAAGGGATTAGTATTTGAATCAGTAGACTGAGTAAAGAAGATCTGCCTTCGCCAACGTGGGTGGACATCATCCAATCTGTTGAGAGCCTGAATAGAACAAAAAAGATGGATTCTCTCTGTGTTCCTGAGCAAAGACATCCATCTGCTTCTGTCCATGGTTTTTTGGCCATCTGGTTCTTGGCCTTTGGACTCCAGGACTTACATCAGTGACTCCCCCACCCCTGTCCCCACCATCCCTCAGGCCCTTGGACTGGAACTAAATTATACCACCAGCTTTCCTGTTTCTCCAGCCTGATGATGACAGGTGGTGGGACTTCTCAGCTTCCATAATCATATGAGCCAATTCCCACAATAAATACACACACGCGCACACACACACACACACACACACATACAGTATATATATATTTCCTTTTCTATTGGTTCTGTTTCTTGGCAAACTGGGAATAAAGGGTGTCTTTCCAAATGTGCAGCAAATATCATACTTCTTGGTGAAATGTGGAAAGGAATGTCGTGAAAGTCAGGGGCCAGGCAAAGAGGCCCACCTTCAGGAGCACTACACCACACTGTAATGGAAGGCCCAGTCTTGCACTGTTCAATACGGTTGCCACTAGCCACAGGTGGTTATTCAAATTTAAATTTAATTAAAAATTCAGTTCGTAAGTCTCACTAGCCATATTTCAAGTGCAAAATAGCCATATGTGGTTACTGTATTGGGCAACTCAGCTATAGAACATTTCCATCACTAGAAAGTTCTAATGGACACCACTGGTCTAAGCAACTCAAAAACCCAAGAAAATGAAAAAAGAAGCCTAAGGGTTGGGAAGAAAAAGACAAAGTTTCCTTTATCTTCACTCAATATGATTATCTGCATAGGACATCTAAAAAAAATCTGTTGGTATGCCAATCTGTTAGAATTAATAAAAACATTCAGGAATGTTGTTGTGCACCAGGTAGGCATAATAATAATAGTTACCACATACTGATTCTTACTACATCCCTGTCACTGTGGCAGTGCTTTCATGTACTCTGATGTGTCATAATAATTTAATTTAGATAACAACCAGGGCTGTTATTCCTACTTTGCAGATGTGGAAACCAAGGCAGAGTGATTAGGTAATTTGCTCAGAGTGATACAGCTAAATTAGAAAAAGTTAGGATTCAAATAGCAGGCAAACAAGCTCTGGAGCTTGCATTTTGACAACCAGGCTGTTTTGCATTTCAAAGTACTAAAAAATCAAATTACACAACATAATAAGGGGGAAAGGCAACAAATAAAATAGATGTTTTTATTAGACCAACAACATTTGTGGATGAAATCAGGCATAAAGCTAATAAAAGATTCAAGCAAGACCAAGCTCCTTACTTCAGGGGAAGTCTTGGCTCCCATGGTTGTTTGGTATAATTGTAGCCTTGACTCCAGGTAGTGAACTACCTCTGGATTTCAACTAATGGGTCTGGCCAAATCTTCTGAAATTCACTTATCATCCTTTCCCTGGGGTCAGATTTTTTGAGGCAACACCAAACAGCAATTCATCTTTCTGGATCAGTGTTATGACTTTCCCTCCTTCCAGAAGATGATGTGACCCAGCATTGTCTTGCTATGTCATTAGCAACTCCAGTGACAGGGCATCAGTTTGGAATCTCCACCTGTCCAGAATGGCAAAGATCTCTTCAAGGCTTGACCTTCATCACGATACAAAAATATTTTTTAACACTGTGGAGAAGCTCTTATCCACACTGAATAAGTAGTCAAGTCAAGCCAAGTTTTCCCAATTTCATTTGGCTACATGCTTACAGAGGTGGGAAGGGCTTCTCTTCTAGTGTGTACAGTTTAATAACTTGTGTTTGGAAAGGTTCAAATAAATTGTTCCATAAATGTCTATGCTATTATGTCCAGGGCCAATTTCATCTTTAACGGTAGTTCTTTAAGCCATTTGCTCATCTTCATTATAGACAGTTTTTGTTACCATCATAGAACCTAGAGGATCTTGGCTGCCTGGCTCCCAGGGTGAGAAGAAACAGTAGAATTAAGGGCTCCTTCTGAGATTCCCTTCAGGGGATAGAAATATCCCAGGGAGCCTAGAAAGGCTGTATCCATGGTTGGATACTTCTTTGTGTCCTCAGAAGGTAATTAGTGGTCCAGCTTTGCCCCATGTTTTGTCTTCCTTACTCAACAAGAAACTCTACTGCTCCACTGCTGTTCTCAGGGAATTATCCTAAGTCTAAATGTCTGAGTCGTTAAAAAATACTTGCACTTTTACTGGTACTCCTGTAACTGGGGAAGGTAAAACTGTTACAGGACAATTCAAAAAATGGATCAAAAACTAAACTAATATTTGTAGAGGTTTTTACATTTTATAATGTGCAAGTATTGTATGGTCAACTGGCTTCTAATTGTCTCCGTTAACATGCACAGATGATGGCTGTTTCTTTTATTCTTTAAATGTTTGCTCTTTTGTTCTAAGATCCACTAACTCCAGAAAAGAATGATTTGGTTGTATTAATCATAACCATTGTGAAAATAGTGCCCACTTTTCAGTATTTGGGGGGTTGTGTAGGTGTCTTTCATCCACCAGAATCCTGAGATACCATCCATGACTTGCCTTCTAGAACTTTGATCTGCAAAAGCTGCTGTTAAAGGGAACAGAAACTATAGTTAAAGCTCTGTGCATTCAGATCAGAGGTGCTGGAAAGAGAAAAAAAAAAATAGCTCTGTAGTACTATTGTGGACTGAATGTTTGTATTCCCCACCACCACCAAATTTATATGTTGGAACTCTAACCCTCAGTGTAGTTGTCTCTGGAAGTAGGCCCCTAAGGAAGAAATCAAGGTTAAATGGGGTCATAGGATGGGGTCCTGATTTGATAGGATTAATGTTTATTTAAGTCCATTCTGGCTGCTATAACAAAACACTTTAGACTGGACAATTTATAAACAGAAATTTATTGCTCATAGTTCTGGATGCTGGGAAGATCAAGATCAAGGCACCAGCAGATGCGGTGTCTGGTGAGGGTCTGTTCCCCATAGATAGCACCTTCTAAATCTTCATACAGCAGAGGGATGGAAGGGGTCTCTCAACTCTTTTTTATAAGGGCATTAATTCCATTCACAAGGGCAGAGCTTTCAAGACATAATCACCTCCCAAATGTCCAACCTTTGGGGGTTAGGTTTCAACATATGAATTTGGAGGGGGAAGGAATGTGCATTCAGACCATAGTTCCTATAAGAAGAGACAGCAGAGAGCTCTTTTTCTTTCTCCTCCAGCATGCCCTGAAGAAAGGCCATGTGAGGACATGGCTTTAGACCAGGAAGAGCGCTCTCAACAGGAACCAAATTTGTCACACCTTGATCATAGACTCCTAGCCTCCAGAACTGTGAGCTAACAAATTTCTATTGTTTAAGACACCAGCCTATAGTATTTTGTTACAGAAACCTAAACAGACTAAGACAAGTGCCTGTAAAGCTTCAGGAGGTCTTAAGCTGGGCCTATCAATCCCCAAAAGGTCCATGAATAGAACTATGTTTCAGTAAAATTGTTTTAAATATAATCTTATGTAATTTATGAATTTAAAAACATTATTTTTAGAAGGGCTTCAAAGGTATCACCAGACTGTCAAGGAGATCTATGGCATTAAAAAACAAAACAAAACAAAAAAACAGTAAAAAATAAAAAGCTGGTTGTGGTGGCTTGAGCCTGTAGTCCCTGGCTACACAAGAGGCTGAGCCAGGAGGATTACTTGAGCCCTGGAGTTTGCCACTACACTCAAGCCTGGGCAACAGAGTGAAACCCTGTTATCTTTTGTTTTAGTTTTAGTTTTTTTTATTGTACACTTTTTCCTTTCTTTTCAGAATATTCAGAATTTCCTTTCTTTTCAAAATATACATGTTTTTGTTTACCTACTTAGTATGTGTACAGATTGAATCAAAGTTATACACCTAAGTGTGCCCTTTCCCCAGATGATGTGCACTGTGCCTGATAGCTGTGAATTTACCCCTGCCCCCCACTCCTTCCCTTTCCCACAGCTTGATTTTCAGTGAAACTCACTTTCATATGTACACTTAAGTGGTGATTCATTAGTTCTAATATGGTATTGAATACATGTGTTTGTTTCTACAGTCTTATGATGTTTCACTTAGTATCTTAAAAAAAAAAGAGAGAATAAGAAATGTCTTTATCTCCTCTGCTCTTTCTGGTAGTCATAAAAGAAACAGATGAGGTGTCAGGAAAAGATGAGTCTCAGCTTGTTTTTAACCATAAATTTTACAACAGCCTAATATATTCTAAACTTATTACCTTAAGCTACATTAAAATCTGTAAATTGGTATAGATATAAATGGGGAGGAAACATTACATATAATTTTCTAAATATTTAATTCTAGCAGACATTATGTTGAGTATAAGCCACTATGTACCATAGCAGAACCATATGTGTAGGTACTATATGCATAGTTACCATATGCATGGACCTTATGTATACAGTATACCATATCAGTATTAAAAATTACAGCAAATGTTATAATGGTAAGTTCAACAAGGAACTTAAAAATGTTATTAATAATATTTTGACACTGAACTCTAAGAGTCCTTCTATTAATAGGAAAGCAGAGCTCCTGATGTCTCAAGTGGAAACAACTCACATATTTGCTGACAGTGTTTAGAGAAAAAGGCTAATGAGTCTATTATGCTAATGGGTAAGTGGAGTAAGAAAGTCAGTCAAATATTTCTACTATGGTAGGCCCTAGCCACTTTAAGGAAGGCATCAGTTATTTATAATAAGAGCTAAAGAAACTAAATATCATATCTTGAATAAAGACAGAACAGTAATTAGAGAATCCCCAGAGGCAGAACACCTCATCAAAACTCAATCAACATAAATTCTAATGCCAACAAAAGACAACAAGTACCAGTGAGGATGCCAAGAAATTGGAACCCTTACACACTGTTGGTGGGAATGTGGCCACTGTGGGAAACAGTGTAAAGGTTTCTCAAAAAAGTAAAATAGAATTATTGCATGATCCAGCAATCCAACTTCTGAGTATTTTTGTTTGTTTTTGAGACAGAGTCTCACTATGTTGCTCTCAGTAAAGTGCTGTGGTGTCACAGTTAACAGCAACCTCAAACTCTTGGGCTTACGTGATTCTCTTGCCAGAGCCTCCTGAATAGCTGGGACTATAGGCACCTGCCACAATGCCCAGCTATTTTTTTGGTTGCAGTTGTAATTGTTGTTTAGCAGGCCTGGGCCGGGCTCGAACCCACCAGTATGTGGCTGGTCCTATTCACTGAGCTGTGGGCGCCGAGCCCTACTTCTGAGTATTTATGCAAAAGAATTGAAATCAGGATCTTGAAGCGATATTAGACCTTCTATATTGATTGTAGCACTAAATGTTCACAGACAGATGAACAGGTAAAGACAATGCGGTATATGAGGGCTGTCTGGAAAGTATCCAGCCCACTGTTACTACTATTTTTCATTTTACATGGACGGATACTTTCCAGACAGCCCTCACATATATGTGATGGAATATTATTGACCTTTAAAAAGAAGGAAATTCTGCAATACATGTTAATAAGGATGAACCCTAAGACATTATACTAAGGGAAATAAGCCATTTGAAGAAAGACAAATACTGCTGCATGATTCCACTCATATAGGCATCTAAGATCACCACATTGGTAGAATCAAAGAGAGGAGTGGTAGTCACCAGAGGCTGGTGAGAGGAGATGTAGGTATTAATAATCATAGTTTCAGTTAAGTGAGATGAATAGGGTCTGGAAATCTGCCTTACAACATTATACCTGCAGTCAGCAATAATGTATTAAATACTTAAAAGTTTGTTAAAGGGTAATCTCATGTTATTCCACAAAATATATCACAAAAGGATCCTACTGCCCCCAAACCAGGGCTTTAAAAAATACAGAATTGGAAGGATAAAGGAGGCAGAAGCCAAGTTTTCATGAATATTTAAGTAAAACACTGTGAAAATAAAATTTTTGGAGGGGTTTCCTTTTTATACTATTTATAAGGGAAAGAAGTTACATAAAAATAGGCAATATATATGAATAATACCATCAACCTTTAGTTATCCATCTAATGAAATGGAAAAGAGATACGAATAATATAAATAATGAAAATGTTTATGTTTTATATATATGGAGAATACATGAATATGTATTTATACACATACATATACATATTTATGAGTAGTTCTCATAAATGCTTAGATACTAGGGAAGCTTGGGTCCCCAGAGAATGTCTGTTTTCAACATCCTATTGAGTTATCCTCAAGTCAGATTACAACCAGCTACAGGATGAGCCAAAAAATAGATCAGAAAACAAAACAAAACATTAAACTAACATTTGTCAAGTTCTCTACATTTTATAAAGCACTCTGATACACATTCTTTGAACATATTTAATATAATAGTTGTGGTATGCATCATACAAGTATTGCTATAACTAAAAGAAGATTTAGAATTAGTTTCTTTAAACTACCAAATTAGAGGTGGTTTTGGTATTCGTTTTTAGTAAGCACTACCTTGTTTGGCCAGATGACCGTTGATATATATTGTTTAATACTACAGTTTAAATGGAAATTTAACTGAATACACTAACATTAGTGCTAATAGACATATAAAGTGCTGAGAAAGAAATATTTAATTGAGCTAGACATACAGAGGTATGACTGTTGTCAAGTGTGGAAAATCTTTGAGGCCTACTTTTCTTTCTTTCTTTCTTTTTTTTTTTTTTTTGAGACAGAGTTTCACTATGTCGCCCTTGGTAGAGTGCAGTGGCGTCACAGCTCATAGCAACCTCGAATTCTTGGGCTTAAGCGAGTCTCTTTACCTCACCCTCCCAAGTAGCTGGGACTACAGGCGCCCGCCACAATGCCCAGCTATTTTTTGGTTTTAGTTGTCATTGTTGTCTGGCAGACCTGGGCTGGGTTTGAACCCGCCAGCTCAGGTGTATGTGGCTGGTGCCCTAGCGGCTAAGCTACAGGCGCTGAGCGGAGGTCTACTTTTCTTAGTGGCTAGGCAGAAACAGAGATCATGATGTATTCTTGGAATATATACCCAAACATTTGTGCCCTTTCCTAGTCCTGTTAAATTGATCCTTTAATAGGTTCACACATAACCTGACTGAAGAAAGAAAATAGAGGTAGCCACCCATCAGTCTCAAAACCAGCTGAGAGGAGATATATGAAAAGACTAAGCGATGTGGTTTGATATAGAACCACTAGAATGCAGTAACTAGAATGCAGAGCCCAAGTGTGGGGGCTATAGAGGGAGGCCAGAGTGTGTGTGTGTGTGTGTGGTGTTACACAGGTAAGGTGAATTCAGCCACTTGAGAAAATTTCACTGCAGGAGTCTGGAATGTGTCCCATAGACAGCAGGGAACCACAGAAAATTTAAATGATTACAAAACAAAAAAAAATTTTAAAACGGTGACAGATTCTCTGGAGCTTTGACAAGGGAGATGAAGACGTAACCTGCCTTAATTACTGTTGTATCCCCAGAACCTGAAGAATGCCAGGCACAAAATAAGAGCTCACTGTGCAAATTCAGTTCATGTGAAGAGGTGGTGCCCACTCAGCCTGGGCTGGTGAGTTTGCTGGCAGGATTTCTTTCTGCAGTAGATTCTTGGTCGAGATTCGAAGAATGAACCCACAGACCACAGAGATTAGTGGTAAGATAGGATGTATTAAATAGAAAGGAATAAAAAGCACCAACACTTCTGGCAGAGGAAGACCCAAGTGGGAAGTTTGGCTGGGTCTTTTTGTCTAGGGTGATATAAGGTCTGGAGAACTACACTTGGCCAGGACTTGGCAGAGAACACCTTTTCAATGTTGATAAGTCCAGCTCTCAGCAAAAAAGGCTGGGAATCCACTTCAGAAGAGGTCTAATTTAAATGAAATTGCCCAAGCCTAGGAAACTTATCTGAAATTGGCCAGGCCTAGGAAACCCAGGTTCCTGTCCAACTCTGAATGAAGGAACCCTGTATCAGGTTTAGATTGGATGCCCAGGATGAAGTTGAAGAAATGAATAGAACTGAAGAGGACCTTGAGAAAGAAATCACACAAGATTTAAAAGCCATTTGGGATTATTTTACATTTGAGAGAAGCAATTTGACAGCATGCACCAAGGCATCTATAAATATTCCTATCATTTGAACCAGTAATTGTATTTGTGGGACTCTATTCTACAGAAATAATCTTGAAAGGAGGACAAGCTTTATGCATAGAAAGTTTATTAATAGTTTTTTTTTTTTTTGCTGTTTTTGGCTGGGGCCCGTGCCCCACAGGCGCTGCCCCTATTATAGTTTTTTTTTTTTTTTTTTTGTAGAGACAGAGTCTCACTGTACCGCCCTCGGGTAGAGTGCCGTGGCGTCACACGGCTCAGTTTTGTTTTTAATGGAGAAAAATGGAAACCATCAGTCTAACAACTGGGAAAAAGTTATAGCGTATATTCTTTCCGTGGGGGTATTTAATATGCTGTCATTAAAATTATGAGTATAAAGAGAGTGTTACACTACAGGAAAATACTTCCAAGTTAAAAAAGATGTGAAATTGAACATAGACTATGGTTATAAGTTATGGGAAAGGTGATGGGGAAGGTAAAATCTCTCAGTTAAAAGGGTTGTCCAAGGGTAGTAAAATACGTTTTCTTTCGTCTTTATCCTTCTATTTTCCCGATTTTTACAATTAGTTAATTTATTCAGCAAATACAGTATTTATTGAGGGTCTACTATGGGCTAGGCCCTCTTCTAGGAACTGGAGCAAATAGTGAATAAAACACAACTCCAGTCTTCGAGTCAGAAAATTAACAAAAATTAATCATTTAAACAACACACTGGACAATTAGCACTCAAGAAATAAAAGTGATATTGCATCTACTTTTTGATCTGATATCACCAGAATAAAAGTGATTTTGCATCTACTTTTCGACCTGGAGTGGAAAGGTATTCCTTCAGGTGAAAGCACAGAGAACTGAATTCGTTACCGGCGGAGCCGGTAACACACGGACAGAAACGAGGCGCCAGCCCTGCAGGCGACGCTGCAGCTGGGGCGCAGCGCGCGGGTTTAGGTTGGGCGCGCGGGGAGGTGTAGCAGGTCACGTGACTCGAAGGGCGGGAGGAAGAGAATAGAATTAGTCCCGGCACGGTCCCCACAAAAAGGCGGGCGGAGCCGAAAACCAAACAAACGTCCTCGGAGCGATTGTGGGTGGAGCCGACGGGAGCGGTCTTAGCTTTCAGAGGCACGGCCTGCCCCTGAGTTGGTTTTTCGGTTGTTGATCGCCGCAGCTTGGCGGTCCGCGGTCGGGCTGAGACGCGCGGAGCAATGGCGACCTTTGTGAGCGAGCTGGAGGCGGCCAAGAAGAACTTGAGCGAGGCCCTGGGGGACAACGTGAAACAGTAAGAGCTGCCCCAGCTCAGCCTCCATGCCGACTCGCGCGTGCTCTCCTTTCCTCGGGCTGCCACCAGCCGGAGGCCTGTGCGTCTTCGCATCCGCGGCGGCGGGGCCTCAGCTTTTCTCCGGCCGGGGCGGGGCGGGCTACAGCGACTTTCCCGCTGGAGGGGCCGGGCTTCCTTGGCGTACTGGGGACACGGCGGGCGCCTTTGCCTGAGACTCTGCCCTGGATGGGGCTGGAGAAATGCAGTTTCTTGCCCGAGGGCCTGATGAGCGTGTCCAGGCCCCCAGGGGGGCTGAACGCGTGAGGCTGGCCCGGGGGCTGAAAGAGCGGAAACGCGACGCGCCGGGCGGGAGTGCGCCGGCACCTGGAGGGCTTCCTGGAGGCGGAGGCCTGTTGAGCCGTGTGATTTGCCAGGCATTGTTAGTAAGCTCTTCGACAGGAATTTCGGACACCTATGGACCCTCTTGTAAAATAATAGTCTTCAGACACCACGACAATTACAGGGGGGAAAACAGTAGGGAACACTTAAAACACCTTTAAAGCGCTTTAAATGTATTAGCTTGGTCTAATCCTCACTGCAGGTATAAGATTGGTACAGTTATTATTTCCATTGGATGAATGGGAAGACTGACACCTAGCGAGGTTAAGGAACTCTTTAAAAGCCACTGCCAGGATGGGGACCCACACCTCTGATTCCCAGCTTATGTCCTACAGGGGTTGTAAAGAATCCCAGAGAGGCCCAGTCAGACTTTCAGCTGGGCTCAGGACCTGGTACACAGCTGAATGGCTGAGGGTAAAATCAGCATCCAGCGAAGGCCTAAGCCAAATAATGTCATAGAAGGAACCTCTGAGATACAAGTACAAATTTGGAAAATTTCAAAACACCATTAAAACTTCATTTTTCAAAAATGTAGGAAGCAAATTAGAAGCATTTAAAACTATAGTGCCTGTGTTGTTGCTGTATGGCTTCAGTGGTATTCTAGCTATTTGTATTACTCAATAGATAAATACTTTTAAATGATGGTGGAGGAGCAAGGTATTTGAGGATACTTTATTTTCTTCAACACTTTCTTCTTTTCATCTTTTCTCTGTTCTTTGGTATGACTGGATAAAGTTATTTAGCTTGGATGTAGGTGATTTTGGAGTTTTTCCTTCACACAAAATTTTGGGGTGGCAGGTTTTACAGTCTGCTTTTCATCCCAACAAGATACTAATAAATCACATTTGTACAAAGACTAGAATTAAACTCTAATCTATTTTTATAGAATAATTATTTAACATTTGGTAAACATTTATTGACTTCTAAAGAGAGAATGTAGCACTTAGTATTTTTTCATCACTAGAAGTCCAGTGCACTATCCAGCCATCCATGGTGCCACAGAGCCACCTCCACTTAATATCTTTTAATATTCATGTTTACTGTTAGTCTGTTATTTGTGCATTTAATTAAAAATTCCTGGTCATTTTAATAGGTAAAATTGCCAGCTTTCACCTGTTACATACAGCTTTTTACTTTTGTAGTACTGATAACATTCACATTTTTTTTAAGCATGATGTGAGACTTTTCACTCAATTCCGTCTAGAATACTTGCAGGTGTCTGAAAGTGAACTGTATACACTACAGTAAATCTTAAGGACCGTGCTTGTGTGATAATTGACTTTAATCCTGATTAGATGTAGTGGCGACCTCTGTGATCCTACACTCATCAATTACACACAGGTTCAGGGCTTCCAGAAGTATTTTCAAGAGTTAGCATTCCTTGTTCTTTTTTTCTTTTCTCTTTTCTTGCAGTGAAAAATTAATATGTAGAAAATGCTCCCAAACAAATCCAAACCAAGCAAATAAATGCTGTAAATGTAACCTTACTCACTTTTTAAAGGCCAGTATAGATTTTCTGATGTTGGTCAAATACCAAGCTGTCCTTAAATTTGGTGCATTTGTGGCATGAATTCCCATTAGCAGTGAAATCAAAAGAGGTTTGTGTGCCTGGAACAGTATTGTTCTGTATTTGTTTTTCCATTCTCTCATTGTCCTTTCCCCTTCTGCTCCTTAAAAAGTGTCTCTTGGTTAAACAGTGTGTAATACTGCTATACTGTACAGTAATTGCTCACATTGCCTTCATGTGCACTTTGGTTTGGTTTGTACAACCTTACCATGTAAATGTGATCCTTGGTGGTAAGTAAAACATAAGGTTATACAAGAAGCCTGGATATGAGTTCTTTGCTGTTTATCTAGTAGTCCAAGTGCCTTTCAAATCTCACTGGGTCAAGTTGTCTGTCCATATCAGCTTCTACAAAGACTCAGGCTTTGCTAGCCAACTCACTTTGTATTAGTATCCAGGAAAGTGTCATGTTCAAATAGTTATTTAATTTTTTTGAGGTCTTGGTCATGTTTTCTAGTTATCTCCAATGCTTCCTGTTCTGACTCAGGCTGCTCACCCATATCCTTACCTTCATAGAAACTGACTAATTTTGCTTTTGGTATTGCCAAGGGAAATAGTTTTTGTCTGGTTATACTGTGAGCTAATCAAGGGACCAGGATTGGGGAACAAGCATTCTTAACTCTTGGTAGCCAGTTCTGGATATTTGGGCTAGAAAGTTTGCCATTGGAGAAGAAATAATATGTGGGCCATTATAAAAGTTTTGACATACACAAAAATCATGAAATGTAAAATTCACACAGCTGGAAACAAATGAAGCCCGCCCAGCAGCACTGATAATGTGGAGCAAGTTGACACTTGCATAGTGAATCAGAAAGGACACTGTCAACTGTGTTTCGTGGGAGTGAAATAATGGACAGTCTGTCTCAAAACTTTCATAGTGACCCATGTAGTATCATTTTGGAGAGCTTTGTAGTACAGCCTTGCCTTAGTTTCAGAACAAGTCAGTATTCTAAATATGGCTACCATTAGCATCTGGTAAAATAGTGACGCAGGGCTTTTATTTTTATTTTTTATTTTTTTTCATAGTTTAATGTATTTTAGTAGCTAACTTACAGGAACAGCACAGAAGACAGACAACACTGAAAACATTTACTTGCATGTAGGACAGCTCAGGAAAGTATAGTGAATGGATGGAATCTACTGTGTGATGAAAATGCTACAAACACCATTTAGTTGCCATCAACGAGAAATTTACTTGTTTTAAAAAAAAATCCAAATGCTGGCATTGTCCAGAAAAATTAACAGGTTATTTATAATTGTTGTAAAGTTGAACTGCTGAAACTTTTCACTGAAGCATTTTGACTCACATTAACGCCGCACATCCTCGGAATTATATTAAAAATTCATACACATGGCCAGGTGTTGTGGCGGGCGCCTGTAGTCCCAGCTGCTCGGGAGGCTGAGGCAAGAGAATCGCTTAAGCCCAGGAGTTGGAGGTTGCTGTGAGCTGTGTGAGGCCACGGCACTCTACCGAGGGCCATAAAGTGAAACTCTGTCTCTACAAAAAAAAAAAATTCACACACAAATGAAAATGAAAAAACTGCCAATACCTGATTTCTGTCCCCTGTTTTTCTAGTCGCAATCATATTTTGACCCCATGGGGTGGGGGATGGGAGGGAAATCTAATGTTCAGAACTACCATAACAGGAAGAAGAGAATTTTGTTTTTATAATTAAATGTTTTTCCATCATAGTGGACTCTTAAGCACGTTCTCCACTTACGAGGCCTGCTGGCTGTCTTTTGGCATAATTGTTACACATTTGGCGCAGATAGCACACAGGTTGGTGTCTTCAAAAAGGCCAGATAGTCCTCACTTGCCTCCTTCCAGCACTCTTGAAGTGGGGATCTGTCTTAAAGTCCTGAGCAATTTCTCACACCAGACGCTGGAATGGAAGTGCAAATCAGAAGTTCAGGGGCGCTGGGTCTAATTTCTTGGAGTGCCTGTACAGTACCAGGTCTGGAGCGATGTCGTTTCTTTACCGCTCCAGTAGAGGGCGCACTCTTGAGAGCGGCTTTTGTAGCCAGTTGCTTCCTGGGAGCTTCACCAGTGAATTTGCGAGCAGTCTGCTAAGTACTAGCCATGTTACAAAGACCTCCTTACTAAGTCCCTTTCTTTGGCTGGAGCTCGGCCAGCTAGAGGCCGTGCTGGTGTTAGTGATGGCCAACACCAGGCTTTTAAATAATAAAGTTTATTATCTATCCTCTTGTTAAGTAGGAAAAACTTATTTTTTGTAGAGCTTTATTTCATTTCACATTATTCCTGCTCTTTTTAAGAAAAGTATGAAAGCGTCCATTGTTTGGAAGTTACTGTTGACCTATTTATTGACTATGAGTCTGTGAGTATCAGGTGGTAGGGGTGCCAAGCTCTGGACCCCTACAAGTGTTTTGCTATTGAGTGAAATGGGCCTGAAAGGTGGCAGTGTCATGGGTTTTGGGCCTTTTAAGGCTCCATAAAAGCTGTGGTTGTTCCCTTGAAAAAAAAAAAAAAGGAAAAGAAAAAGCAAGCACATGAACCCAAAGTTTTGCATGCAGTTACAGACATAGGTAGTTAAATACGGAGATACTTACTGAGGTGACTTGAAGCTAATCCACATACAAAAGTCCTGCTGTGGATATAAGAAGGCAGTGAGAGTATTAAACCATTACATTTAGAAACCTGGCATTTTTTCCCGTTAGGAACTCAAATAAGCATTAGGTGAGAAGTGGATTTGAATTGAAAGTGACAGGACAAATAACTGATTTTTAATCCTGTTCCATGAACAGGAAACAGCTTTCTCAAGGACTGAAATAAGGGTTGTGAATGTCATGTGAAAAACCATGTGTTTTACTATTATTTCTAACAATGTTAAGGCATAACAGGATAATTTATTTTATTTTTTTTTTGCAGTTTTTGGCCAGGGCCTGGTTTGAACCTGACACCTCCGGTATATGTGGCCAGTACCCTACTCTTTGAGCCATAGGTGTTGCCTACAGGATAATTTTTTTTTTAACCAGTTACGTAGTATTTTTTATTATTAAGTGATAGTTTTTACTTTAAAAAATCAGTAAGTTTCTCATATCCATAGATGCATTCTTCTTGTAGGATGTTTAGAAACCCATTTCTTCGTCCAGTTAGATTAAAAATTGAGTTCATATGAAGGGAAAGATGTTACCTATAATAAAGTATAAATTACCTCCTCTCTCTGTAAAACATGGACACATTTTAAAATATAGATCTTAAATGTGGGATTCTGTAGAGTAGGTCTTTTAGAAAGGTGATTGTGGGCGGCGCCTGTGGCTCAGTGAGTAGGGCGCCGGCCCCATATGCCGAGGGTGGCGGGTTCAAACCTCAGCCCCGGTCAAACTGCAACAAAAAAATAGCCGGGCGTTGTGGCGGGCGCCTGTAGTCCCAGCTGCTCGGGAGGCTGAGGCAAGAGAATCGCGTAAGCCCAAGAGTTAGAGGTTGCTGTGAGCCGTGTGACGCCAGGGCACTCTACAGAGGGCGGTACAGTGAGACTCTGTCTCTACAAAAAAAAAAAAAATAAAATAAAGAAAGGTGATTGTAAGAAGCAAAGTTATAGTTGTGTTTTTGCTAAGCAAAATGTGAGTCCAATTTTGCATATACCTGCTGGTCTTCTTTTGGGGAGGACTTTCTGTTTCTAATTCCTAGGTGTATTAGTTTGCTGGATCTAACAAAATGCCACCGATTGGTTGGTTTATACAACAGAATTTATTTTATCACAGTTTTGGAGGCTAGATGTCCAAGATCAAGGTGTTAGCAGGTTTGGTTTCTTTTGAGGCACAGACGACAGCCTCCTCATTGTGCATTTACATGGTGGTGGTTCTGTATATGCCTTGTGTCTGGGGTCTCTGTCCTTATCTCCTCCTCTTATAAGGACACCAGTCATACTGGATTAGGGCTGACCCTAATGGCCTTATTTTGATTCAGTTACCTCTTTAAGGGCCTTGTCTTCAAATACAGTCATATTCTGAGGTACTGGGGTCATGGCTTTAATATGAACTTTGGACTGGGTGTGGTTGTTCACACTGGTAATCCCAGCACTCTGGAAGGCTGAGGTGGGTGAATTGCTTGAGCTCAGGAGTTCAAGACCAGTCGAGCAAAGCAAGAACTGTCTGTACTAAAAAAATAGAAAAACTAGCTGAGTGTGGTGGCAGGTGCCTGTAGTCCCAGCTACTTGGGAAACAGACAAGAGGATTGCTTGAGCCAAAGAGTTTGAGGTTATTGTGAGCTATGATGCCATGGCACTCTACCCAGGGTGACTACGTGAGACTCTGTCTCAGAAAGAAAAGAAAAAATTAATACACATACACACACATGAATTTTGGACTGGGGACATAATTCAGCTTATAACCCCAGGAAATGCAAAATTTTCCCTGGGAGTTGGAGCATATAAGGTGAACTGGGGTAGAATCCAAAAATGTGGTTCTTAATTTTGTTTCTGCCTCTACAGATACTGGGCTAACCTGAAGTTGTGGTTCAAGCAGAAGATCAGTAAGGAAGAGTTTGACCTTGAAGCTCATAGACTTCTTACACAGGATAATGGTAAAATAATTAAGGAGTTATTTTACTATTCTGAACTTTTCTGAGATGTGCAATAAAGTAAAGCTTTTTTACTTTATACAAAATAAAATTGTGGTTTTGGTGATATGTGAGATCATCTTAATAATGTGAACATTTAAAATTAAGTATAAATAATGCAGTGGGGACATGCGGAATTTTTACAAGCTAGACTAAAAGTAGTGATTTCTTTATGATGAAAACATCTTGTATTTGACTTGTGGCAATCTTCCCTTTTCAGTACATTCTCACAACGATTTCCTTCTGGCCATTCTCACGCGTTGTCAGATTTTGGTTTCTACACCAGGTAAGGGAATGGAAATACTTCTAGTGCATTTTAACCAGCAAAGCCAAGGAGCTCTAGCTTCCCCTGACACATCTGGTATTTGCAGATGAAATGGTTTTTGAACTGCTCAGAAGAAAAATTTTATTATGTAGATACAAACTCTTTTACAGACCTTAAAGCCAGTGATTTTCCTGTACTTACTTTGAGTTTTGATCTTTACTCCTCACTCAGCTACATTTTAGATTACTTAAATGAGTGAGAATTGAGGAAGAGGGTTGGAGGTTAAGATGAAGGTGGTGAGGGAAATGAAGAGAGGGTACTTGATACTAGAAAATATTGTTTAGATAGAGATGAATTACTGTAGGGAAAACTACAATGTATGTTGGAAACCTGGTTAGATATCAGCGCTTGGAAGGTTAAAGATTTGTATGTTTAGATTATTGGTAGAGAATCACTGGTAGGGGATAGTTTCATTTTAGGGGGTGGGCGAAAACTAAACCTGTCACTACAACCTAAAGAGGGATAAATAGAAATACTGACCCCTTTGCCACTAACTTTTTGGCACTTCAGCAATAGATAAAGTTAAAAATCACCTCTTAACCATCTTATTTTAATCAGTCAACTCAAAGACAAAGAAATATATTGAGAACCTTCCTTATGATGAGTCGTCCTGGACTCTGTTAAAAACTTAGATTCATAGGTATCTCCTGCTGGAAATGAATTTTTTTTTAAAGGTTTTGGGTGATTCTGATGATCATATATCAAAAGCACATGTTTTATCTAGTAACAGCTGGTATTTTGTATCATACCTCTCTGCTAACCTCTACTATATGCTAACAATTTACTTTGGTTTTCCTAACACCTAGTTCTTCTGCCCTGAGAGAAGTTATTGTTGATATAAAGTATGGTGAACAGCAAGCACTTGTTCATGGGACTTGGTGTTCACCACACTTTGTATCAGTAATAGCAGGGGCTGCTTCCCTTAATACCTGCCAGTGCACATTCTCCCACCGGGCCAGAGTTTTGATGTTCTAGATGTTCTGTTTAATTTAAATAGAAGTAGGCTTTAGTCAGACCTTTTTTACGTTCAAAGTTAGATCACACAGATAATCTACTTTGTTGTATAAAATCTAATTTGATCAGAAAAGCCAACATTTTGAGGACTAGATCTTACTTTGTAGATAGGTATATTGTGGTGCCACGTACTCAAATGGTAAGGGGCATGGCCAGAAATGAAAACCCTGGTTGATAGGATTTTGCCACTAGTTTACGTAATATAATTACTTGGGTATTCTTAGCTTTCACATTTATAAAATAGGTTTATAAATGTGAAAGCTAAGATGTTTATAAAACATCTACCCTATAGGATTATGGAAAATCAGATGAAAGAACTTCTAAAAAAGTGCTTTTAAAAGTAAAAAAATGGTGGGCGGCGCCTGTGGCTCAGCGGGTAGGGCGTCGGTCCCATATGCCGGAGGTGGCGGGTTCAAACCCAGCCCCGGCCAAAAAAAAAAAAAAAAAAGTAAAAAAATGGCAAACAAATATGAAGTGTTAATAAGTATAGGTGGTTGATTTTAATTAAATACAATCCTTTGATATTCTTGAATGTTCATTAATGGTTATTTAAAAATAAGTGAAGAAACATCTTATTTGGAATATGAGAATATATTTCTTTGTCAAACACCAAAAACTTATTTTCTATAAATGAAATTAATATTTACTAGGAACAAAGAGATGATTTCTTTTAAAAGGAAAATATAGTTCTTGAAAATATAGTTTTGGATGGGCTAATTATTCTAAGCTAGACAGGAAAGATAGTATTTATTGGCTGTAACATGTTAGATACGTTACATGCATTATCTTTAATCTTCACAACAATACTGTAGGGTAGGTGTTGGTTTCTTTTTATGGATAAGGAAACAAACCTAAGAGAAAAGGAATTTGTGCGATGACACCTTGTCCAGCTAGTAAGTCGACATGCTGGATCAAACTAAGATCTCAGTGCTCCTGGAAAGTCCTCCCCCTTGTTGGGTGTCCTCCCCCTTGTTGGGTGGTCCTTGCCGTGCTTTGCTTCCTCCCCCAAATCACCTCACTGCACAGTAGCAGCTTGTGAGCTATGTGTGCACAGGCCTGCTCCTATGTGGTGTCCTCTGCATGGCCGGCCTGCTTTTTTGTCACCTCTTAGCCTGCAGTTCCATTGAGCAGGAATACATTTCTTTGGGAAGTCATCTAAGATTGGCTCAAGTGAGATCTGGGTGTGCCAAAGATGGAGAAAAGGAAGTTGACTTCCCAAACAGTTATTTTTTAACTGAGGAAGTTGGAGCATTTTTTGCAAATCTTTAAAAACTTTTCTTTCCTAAAATGCAAAAAGGGTATAATAGTAACATTTTACTAATATTATGGATGATTTTTCTTTTCATTCTTAAACATTTTATTTTGTTTTAAATTTTTAAGTGTACTGTAATGAGTATGTATTTGATTTTAATATTAAATAGTTCGTGTTCATTTTTTATCAGTAGTACAAAACTTTATTTATTTATTTATTTATTTTTAGAGACAGAGTCTCACTTTGTCGCCCTTGGTAGAGTGCTGTGGCGTCACATGGCTCACAGCAACCTCCAGCTCTTGGGCTTAGGCAATTCTCTTGCCTCAGCCTCCTGAGAAGCTGGGACTACAGGCACCCGCCACAACGCCTGGCTGTTTTTTTTTTGTTGCAGTGTGGCTGGGGCCAGGTTCGAACTCGCCACCTCATTATATGTTGTGGATGTATGGCATTTACCTTTCCTCTGCTTTCATTTTTGGTAGGGTCTTACAGGAGAGATGAGGTAAATATATGTGCTTAGTTCATTATCTTAACCTAGAAAAATTCTGTCTGTTTACAACTACCACTACTACTAAATAAAACACTCAATAAATATTATTTAAAAACATAAAAAAATTAGTCTTCCTAAAAATTTTGATTACCGCTAGAAAAAAAATGATTTGAGAGAGTTTTAAATTTTGTGTAGAGAAGTAGAAAGAAAAGATTTGAATTTAGGCATTTATTATTTATTTTCATTTCTTAATCATTCTATACTTTTTAGTCCAAAATGAAAACAAACTTTGCAGTTAACTATTGTCATTATTTTCACTTATGGTTATTATTTTTCTGTCTCACAGAGTGTGCTGGATCTTTGCCTTGGACAGGGGGTTCTGCAGCCAAACCTGGAAAACCCAAGGGAAAGAAAAAGCTTTCTTCTGTTCGTCAGAAATTTGATGTAGGTCGTTCTCCAATAGATCTTGAAAATGACTGACTGAAGTACTGTTGTGATGAAGCTAGCTTGAGTTTTTAAATGAATATTAAAATGTTAGAATTAGAGTTGAAAAAAGAGTGAGTATGGTTTGGGGAGAAGGGTTTTAAAAATCATGAGTTCTAGTTATCTAAATTTTTATAATTTCTTATTAAATATTAATATGTTATCATTGGTACCTAATGATTTTTCAGTTAGTCAAAACTGTGCCTTTATTGTCTCTCCTCTTAAGTTTTTTGAATGAGTGTTTCTCAGATTGAGGACCTCTGTTCCAGGGGTTCAGGTGGCTTAGAGGCCTCTGGCAGGATCCTGTACAGAAGGCCCGATACTTGGTTTGCTGCTCTATTGGCATCTTGAAATTCCTAATTTTGAATATAGGGCCCTATATTTTGTTTTGTCCTGATCCCAGTCCTGGCAATGAGGAAGGAGAGGGCTTAGAGCCATTTGTCATAAAGGTATTTGAGGAAAAATTAACAAATATTTTAAGGTAAATTGCATTTTGTTTTTATCTAGGGAAAAAAGAGTCCCCATAGTAGCCCTTTCATTGGTTTGACTGGGTATCAATAGCTTTATTGATTAACATCAACAAACATTTCTTTCTTTCTACCTTTGCTCTGTTTTCTGTCAGTCACATTATTCAGTCTAGAGGGCATTGGTATCCCAGAGAGGCACATCTGGTTTAAAAAGGCATGTTTGGTAAAAAATACAGTTTTATACTTAGAAAATGGGAAATAACAATGTCTGTATAACATAACTTGATACAGGGACAAACCCTCTTTACTACAGAATCTTGTAGGTTTGGCCGTAAGCAAACGCTACCAGTGGCCTATCTCCCAGTGATGATGGAGAATATGAATGGGCAAGTAGAATACCCAGAGGAAGGCTGAGATTTAATGAATGAAAAAAGATTGAGAAAAACTATTTTAAATAGTGTGACTATATTTCAGGTTCTGTATTGAGAATTGTAAGTAGAAAATAACAATAACTAAATTGTTACACTACATAGCATTATCTTGGAAAACGTATTACGTCTGTCATATTGGTTAGCTAGGCTTTTTAACTGAAGCATTAAGTGTATGTTCATATGTTCAGAACCTACTTAAAGTTGTACTTACCATGCTCTAACTTGTTTGAATAGAGTTCTATACTTTTCCTCCTTTCAATTGTTATTTTTTGCACAGGCCCATACATTTTGTGATCACCAAAGTATTCATCGAATAGAATAAACTGCTATGCATACAACCATTATTTCCCTTAATTCATGTCTTCATTATTACCATGTAATTGGTGTGAAACTGATTATTTGTGCATGAGTTTTTTTTTGTTTGTTTGTTTTTTGTTTTTTACCCCTGTGGTATAATTTCAGTGGCATTAATTGGTAGAATTTCAAATTCAGTACATATGGGTTACTTTTTATTTGTGTCTTACTTGCCACTGTAACGAATAATTTTGAAAAGTTTTCTTACTCATAGCATAGATTCCAGCCTCAAAATCCCCTCTCGGGAGCCCAGCAGTTTGTGGCAAAGGATCCCCAAGATGATGACGACTTGAAACTTTGCTCCCATACAATGATGCTTCCTACTCGGGGTCAGCTTGAAGGGAGAATGATAGTGACTGCTTACGAGCATGGGCTGGACAACGTCACTGAGGAAGCTGTTTCAGCTGTTGTCTATGCGGTGGAGGTTGGTTTACCCTTGGCAGAAATAACTTTACAGATTGTAAGAAGCTTATGTGTTGTTAAAGTTGGTACTGCAAGAAAAGAACCATTATGCCTCTTTGATTTCATAAGATTGTCATCATTGAGATTGTTTTCTTTTAAGAGGAGAAACACTTTACAGTCCAATGACTTGCTTTCAGTCAGTAGACTAAGCTTTTCAGAAAGGTTACATATGACATAAACTTCTGCTTGATGTGATTTTTAATTTGTCAACAAGGGAACAGTTTGTAAGGAAAGAAGTGATGTTGAGACTCCTGAAGATTGAAGCTACTGTGTTTGTAGCATTAGACTTGGCATCTGAACAGGGGGATTCGTGTCTCAGCACACAATTTCATTCATCCATTCCTTTTAGTCATTTAATTATTTAACAATACACATTGTGGTCTGTAGTGAACAGGTACTGTTGGGTAACATCAGTTAATTCCTTTCAAGTCTCTGAGCCTCACTTTTCTCATTTATACCTCAGAGGTGATAGCTGGTCTCACGAAGTTATAAACATTAAATGAACTCTGTGTAAAAACCCATTGTAAACAGTAAAAAGTTTTCTTTATATAAGGTGGTCCCATTGATATAATTGAAACACCCTTCCCGAATCTGGCTCCCTGTTAATAATAGTAAAATGGTGCTAGTCGCAAATATTTCCCAACTTTTTCTTACATACTTCACTCTCAGAAATTAAGTACCTAATTTTTTGTGTGTCTATTTCTTATATATCTATAGTTTATTTGGCTTTTGAGAGAGCTGAGTTTTTTCTCATGCAAGGATTTTAGTGGATTGGTATTATAACCACTAACATCAGATTTTGAAGCATTTTTCCCATTTTTAAGACAAATTTCAAAGTAATTTTCCTCTTCTAAGAGAGTGAAACTAATTTAGAGGTGCAGAAACTTTTAAAATAAATTTCATATAGAGAAAGCCCATATTAAAGAGAACTAAATAAAAATGGGACTATACTTCCTCTTTCCTTTATCCTCCTACTCCCCTGGTTGGCTTTTTTTGAACATTCCTTTGGTTCTAGCTTGTGCCAACCTGTTCCACATCTCCATCTAAATGCTAATGAGCATTTCTTGGTCAATGGATATAATATGATTTGTTTTTAAAGAGAAAATCATGCTATTTTTCTTTTCTGTTTTTACAGAATCACCTTAAAGATATACTGACATCAGTTGTGTCAAGAAGGAAAGCTTATCGGTTACGAGATGGCCATTTTAAATATGCCTTTGGTAGTAATGTGACCCCACAGCCTTACCTGAAGAATAGTGTAGTAGCTTACAACAACTTAATAGAAAGGTAAATGCAGTTTCTTGTGGTCTTGTCCATCCTTTGCCAATTGGTTACACTATTAAATAATAGATTATTGTTTCCATAGGTTAAAGTACCTTCAACAGCAGTTTAATTTTATTTCTTAAATCCTATCCTTGCATGATTATCTAGTGAATTTTGGTGTACTTTTTATCCAAAGTCAGTTCCGGAGTTTGGCTGCTGCCTGTGGGTTAATGTGATTGCCCCTCGCCTTCTGAGGTAGAATGGAGTAATTCTTTTGGGCAGTGCACCCTCATGGCTCCAGAGAGGCAGCACATGCTCTCAGAAGCATGACCTGTGAATGTTGGGTCAAGGCTGTGTTTCTTGTTGGTGGGAGGATCATTCAACAGGTCCTCATTTGGCTCTTGTAGCTGTAGCTCAAAGAGATTCCTATGTCCTAAGTCCGTTGAGGGATCCAGGACCGCTGATATCCCTAGTCACCCCTTTATGAGATAGCCTTAGATCACCTTCATCCATTATTGCCTTTCTCACATTTCGACCTCCCTTTCTCACCCCTACACTCCCACTCCCTTATTTAAGTCTGAATTTAAGCCTTTGGGAAAGAAAAGCAAATTAATACAGTTTTCCTCCCGGTTACTGAAGACACTGAATGTCGTCTGATTGCTGGTTAGTTAGGGAGAAGACAGGTAAGAAATCACAGGGGAATACAAATTTAGAGAAAGAAGTGTAACAAGGGAGGGCTGGCAGGTGTGAAGGTGTTGAGGAGGTAACGGAAGGCAGGCAGGAAGTCTGTAAATGGGAAAAACATTGGACACAGCTTGTAGCACTGACACCACACCGAGGAGGTTGTACTGGTGCCCGCTTTGAAGAATATCACCTTCAAGTGGGGTCACTGTAAATGCCATGTATGGTTATTTATTGTATAAATCTCATTCGGGCATAGCTGGGATTATTTGTCTTCATTTTTAAGTCATTCTTCTCTAGAGAAAAACAAGCAAAAAAAATAAAAAAGTGGCTCCTTGTAGTGGGTGATGTTGGGAACAGTGTCTGACCCTGGAGGGACACTCGCCCCTCTCCCTAGCTGGCCAGCCCCTTGTGAGGGTTTTGTCTCCCTGTGGGCTGTTTGTTGCTCTTCACAGGGCACCTTTTGTCTGGTGCTCTAATCCCATGTTTGTCCACTGTGCTTTCCTCTGAGTTAAATCCCACTCTTTCTTTGTTTCTCACAATTGTATGGGTTATCTCCTGCTGTATTACGATGTAAAGATCATGCCTGACTTCTCAGCTTGTATTGTGTCTGGGCACGATTTTGGGAAACTGGCAAGACCTGAATGAATTTTTCCCTCTAGTTTTGCCTGTTGCCCCTTTTGTGCTGTGTCTTCTTTTCTTGCTCTTTTTGACCCCGTTGTCTGCAGTATCTTTCACTTTCCTCTCCAAGTTATTTGTTTTCATTTTTATATTCCTTTGTTTAAGGCCCATAATTTTTTTCAACAAGAAGCTCTTTAAGGGCAAGAAACAGTTTTGGTTCAGGATCCTGCGCTAAGTACATATTTTAACAGTTGAAGGAAGGAGGGTAAATGTTGTTGTATTATATTTTGTTTCCAACCTGATAGATGGGCTGCCCATAAGAGTTAAAATTACAGACTATATTGTGTATGCTGATAAATCTTGAATGGATTTTTGATTCATTTTAAGATATTTTTTAATAAGATTCTAGCAGGCAACTCCTATTCTCTTACAGTTGTTCAGTTGTTTCCCTGCTGGGAATGTTTCTGAAATTTTTATTTTTAGCCCTCCAGCTTTTTCTGCTCCCTGTGCTGGTCAGAATCCAGCTTCGCATCCACCCCCTGATGACGCCGAGCAGCAGGCTGCACTCCTACTGGCATGCGCTGGGGACACGCTGCCTGCCTCTTTGCCTCCTGTGAACATGTACGACCTTTTTGAAGCTTTGCAGGTAATTCTTGGCTCCTTAAAGATTTATGAGTAGGTTAAAAGAGTCTTCAAAGAAAAAAAAAAATGCTTCAAGTCTGCAGAGATAAACATTAGTTTTTTTCCACTTCTTGGCTTAGGGATTTTTAGTGTTTAATGTTACAAAAGCCATTAATATTAGCCTCTTGGTTCAAATCCTGAGCCCAGGAATTCTTCCTAATCTACCTCCCTTTTACTTTCTTGATAAAAGAAAAAAATCACCTCGTTCCCTTATTCCTAGTTTAGAAACTTGTTCCTTGTTTCTTAGTGTCTTGGGATTCATTAGATTTTGTGTCATTATATGAGTGTTTTATTGACATAAATGCTACTTTTATATCTTGGAAAAAAGAAGTCTGCTAAAGTATAATTGGAACCGTGCTAATTTTTTAACCGCAGGTACACAGGGAAGTCATTCCCACACATACCGTATATGCCCTTAACATCGAGAGGATCATCACGAAACTCTGGCATCCAAACCACGAAGAGCTGCAGCAAGACAAAGTTCACCGTCAGCGCTTGGCAGCCAAGGAGGGGCTTCTGCTGTGCTAAATTCAGATCTGAGGGTAAAGGGCCCTCACCAAATTCATTGTTTACTGAAAATTGAATTTTTTGGGGTCCACATTTCAAGGCTGAAGTGTATAGTGTATATGTAACCTTTCCTATGGAAATGTGACATCGAGTACATTGTGTTGCTACTGTGAAGCCACTGACATACACCTGATTTTGATAATGACCCATATCACTGTATGTATGTGCTCCGAGTTCTGGGAGCAGGCACTGATGTGGTTCTGTGCCTGGCGTGGAGGTGTTCAGGCATCTCAGGCTTAGTGTCCTGTGGTCTGCACGTAAGATAGATGACATCCTAGAACAAGGACACTGTTAGAACTTCATCCCCATGACCACAGGACTTCTGGGTGTTCAGTGACATCGTATATTTTATATCTAAAAGTCTAAAATTTCTGCCTATCTCCTAAAGAACTGTGCTCTTGCATTTTAGATGAAATAACCTATAGTGTTAAAAATCAGATAACTCCTAAAAAAAATAAAACTAGATAACTCCTTTAATGACATTTAATTTTTAACAGCTATAGGTAGGCCCCTGAAAAATTCATTATAACTCCATAGAAAATATGACTTAGAAATGTTGTATTGTTACACAACATAGTCTTTTCCTTGCATGTAAAACCAAACCAAACCCTTTGAATGCAATTAGCCTTATAAAACCTCTTAAGTTTTTTTAGAGTTAATATATTCCAAGTCTTTGATTGGCAGGCTCATCTATTAATTATTTTTATAGAATGTATTATAAGAAATCTATACCAATTGGACTTATGCTTGGTAATTATTCCTATGAAATATCTATTTCTACCCTTTTAAGTGATAAAGTGAAAATAATTTTCATTTGACAGTATTATTGATAACCAACTTTGTTTTCTAGAGATACCTTGCTTTTTGCTCAAGAATAGCATTGATGGATAAATTAGAATGTGTGGAGGGGTTTGTGTATGTCTAAATATAAGGTGTGTTGATTTGTATATATATAGTTCACATACCTGGATGTGTATTTGGTTTCATACTTTAAATGTGACAAATAAACCTTTTGGGAGAAAACATTTTGTTATTTATTAGAGTAAACATATATAAGGAATACTGCCTTCCTTAGAAATACGAAAACCTTCGTTGAGATCTTTGCAGCAACTTTTCAAAGGAATGTACTGGGTGAGAAAAACTAAAAAGCGGGTTCCAGTTAAGGTGTGCAATTTCTTTCATTTGTGATGTGTAGATTAAGACTTTAAAAAATCTTAGTTTCAGTTCTTGGTACAAACCATTTAGCACGTTGGGTGAGATAATATTTAAGAACTTTTTGGGTTTGGAAGGATTTGAGCTGATACTCAAGTGAATATAGTGGCTTTGTTTTGGACTACCTATACCCTTGTACCTTAACACTGCCCAGCCAATGTGTTAATTTCATGACTGTCCTACTGCCCAATGTGCAAGTGCTGTAGGAGCCTTTGTGGCACAGAAGAAACTGCAAACAGGAAAATTCCTTATTACCCTGCAGGACTTGGCCTAAATTCCTAGTCACTTACCCACCTGGTAGGACCACAGATGCAAGAGGCTCCTTTTGTCTCAAAAGTTCAGGTCTATGTTCTAAAATAAGATCTATGTCAGTTTTCCTTAAATTATTTTCTAAAGTGGGGAGATGGGATAGAGGGTGGGGCAGGAAAGTAGAAAGAGTAATAGGATTTTCAAGAGAGCCCCTGCGATTTGGACCATCTCTGACACCACTGCCAGTTGCGGAGATCCATCCTGCGTGCAGTCTCCCTTAGAATTAGGAAATCACGAGGGAAACTGTTAGAAACTACGTAATTTCCAACTTAAGAGTAAAGCTTATTTTTCCTGCAGCAATTCCTGCACAATTAAGGAACTGTCTTCTAGCTACAGGTGTATCATTGTACAAAACCAGGTGTGATAAGGCCTGCCTTCACCAGACAGGCCCAGGGCCAGCCTAGCATATTGTTTTTACCTTTTCCATCCACTGCTGTGATCCACCAAGCACAAACTTCCTTAAATACTTCTCCTTTTTATTGCCTGAAGTGACTGGGATGTTCACAAATTATCTTCTGAATGACTACTCTCATTTAACCACAGATAAATGCCCTATCAGATCTTTGACTCATACCAAAATGCCTCGGGAAGGAAAGAAGGGTTGGGTATCTCAGTCTGAGGGGTCAGACTTGGAGAGTATGGTCAACAGATGGGGTCAGCATTTAATTCTGGTGGTTTAAAAAGTACAAAAAGTTCAGATTATTTTTGGAGAGTAGACTACTATGAAGTCTATGGTCACAGTATATTACCAGGACTAATTTTACTAAAAGCACATAAATAACAAAAAGACATGGATTCATCATGCTTTCATTTTAAAAGAAATTTATGAAAACAGGATCCTAAATTTTCTTTTCTATCCATCAGCTTGTTAGTACGTTGGTGCTTGTTTTTATCATACCCGTTCATGGAGTTCCTTCATGTGATTCTGGTTAACGTACCATTCCTGAGAGCACCCAGAACGTGACTGAGGAAAAGAACTATTTATGCCATACTTCCCTCACAGTAAAAACCCACAAAACCTCGCGAATTTTTTCCCCTTTTGTATCAAAGACACTAATATTACTTATGTTGCATCCCTTGAACAACTGATACCAAACTGGACGGAGAATAAAGTGTAGACAATAGCTTGAAATGTTATTTTTCACAATGCTAAGAGGTAATTAAATAAAGCCACCATAGCCTATTGTCTTTATTATCAAAGTTTATTGTTAGGGTCAGTTCCTATCTACGAGGGAGTACAACTACGTCTCAATATGTGCTATAGTCACTCTAGGGTAACAGCCATTCTGCAAAATAGTTGTACTGGGGCTCTGTTAGGCATAGATCATAATTAAGTCAGTGGAAAATGAGCCCAGAAAAACCCTGACATTAGAGCCATTACTCTAGGAAAGTTCCAGTGCTATACAACCTGTAAGGCATCATCTCCTAGCTGATGATGAGGCTCACGGAGGTGTTTATGGTGGAATGAAACAGGAGTTGAACCCATTTTCTACTCATCTTGACTGGGTAACTATGGCTCCAAGACTGGAACCAGAAATTAGTTCTGGTAAAAATCTTTTAAGCCCCCAAGGCAAGTGAAATACAACACATAAAGAAGAAAAGGCCAGTAGCTAGGACAGTAAACCCAAAATTAGGTAGAACTGTAAGGAATGGAGACTTCTGGAATGGAAAAGTAGTTGGGTTTAGAAGCCATTTGAGATGACCAAGAATACAACATAGGTAAAAACAATTAGGGAAACAAATCAAATAATTGAAAGTTATGCAGATACTTAGAAGTTAAGTGAAATTCTCCCCCCCACCTTGGGGGGAAAACTGGTTTAAAAAGATCAGAAAGATGGATCACTAACAGGAAAATGAATACCTGAGTAGAAACTGGTGTTTCAAGATGCCAAGAACATTTTGTAATACACAGGTGAGCTGAGTCTGCAGGAAGGAAACGTGGTTATGGCAGCCTGTTATCCAGATTTGACATCGGAATGACATTTCTAGCAATGGCTTTGTCTTATGAGGTTCTGGCATATTTTTTGTAGCACAGACAGAGCTTTGAAGGAATGTTTTCATAACACTCAAGTGGGAATGCAAATGTAAAAATTCAGTGACCTTCCCACCTTCTGCAGGGCAGAAGGAGATGAGAAATCTTGAAATAGCTGTGGCTAAAGGCTCAAGCCCTCCCACCACCCGTGATAAAAAATATTAAAGAAATTAACAAAACAAGTATCAGATGAGTCAATGGGCCTTGTACCACACAGACAGCAGATAATTTAGTGACTTTTTTCTGCAGGCAGCCTGAGACACAGAAGACTTTGTATACTGTCTTTAAATCCTGCCCTGTCATTAAATATAATAATGAAAAAAATAGGGCCATTAAATAAGACCCTAAAAAAGTCTAGCTGCCAACCAGATTGGGAAGATAAATAAAAGAGCATATTTTATTTTAACCTGTATCTTCCACACTAACCTCGTTTATCTATAGAAAAGCCATCTGCTGGCACCAGGCCAGTATGTCTATGTCTTAATTTTGTTATCATTAGTATCTCATTTTTCCAAAAGAGGAAATGTATAAGTAGCAGGTGTACATTAAATGACACATTTCTACAAAGCCTTTCTGTAGTCTTGACCTATGTGGGTCTACTTTTGGAAGCATTTTCAAAGGCAGAATAAAACATTTACTTGAGGTTTTATCCACAGAAAGGACACCACTGGAGCTGTGCCCATATGATGAGTCTCCCGTTGGTGTTGAACAAATAAATGGTCTCTTCTCTAGGAAATACCATTGTTGGTTCATATTTACAGGGTTTTTTTTTTTTTTTTTTTTGATGGACAGATGGAGTCATCTCCAAAACAAGAGATGGAGCAGAAGCAGTTTCTTTTCTCAGTATGTCTCTGATGAAATTCAGGGTCCCAGACTTTTCTGACACCATAGGGTGGGTCAGGCCCCCATGGCCTTTTCCTGCTGTTCCCTGGGCATTCATACTTTCAGGAATAATCTTCTCATGAATTCTCCTCCCCAACTATTTCAATCACAGTTCCATTTGCTAAAAAACAGAGAGAACCTAAGTGTGAATTAACCCTTGGAGAATGTTGGATGTCCTTTTAACAAACATAGTAATTCTGTTAGATTTCCAAATAGTTGACAAAAGGCAGCTTTCTGCTTACCCATCTCCCCCTTAATCTCTTGTTCACTGCAAATCCCTTTCTACCTCCATCACTTCCTCAGCTGCTGCGCAGAGAACTGTGGCGGCTGAGAAGAGCCAAAGCTCATGATTGACAACCCATGTTCATAGCTGCAGCTTAGCATAGCTTTCCCCCCTTTTCACATCTTGCAGTTTTTAACAAAGTCCCTGAGGCAGTAAGACTAGAAAATTAAAAATGCACAAAAAGGTTACCTAACAAAGATAGGGAAAAGCAAAAGGCAAATGAGAAAAGGATATAAACTCACTGTAGTTCAAGTCTGGTATTTAACAGAGGCAGGATAAGCCTTAGGAGAAAAGGTGTGGGGCTGAATTCATTGTGGGTTTCCAACAAGTGGGGGACATAAGGGAAAAAAAGCAATTCTTTGCATTTATTAGTAAGAACTCCATGCTCCACTGTAATTTCAGGGATCTCAGAATTATAATGGGTTCAGTGAGCTAAGTAAATCTGATCTGGGGGCAAGGAACTTGGAGACATCGGCCACTCACTGAAACATAGGTACACAACATGAAGTAAGGTCAAAGATATCCTCAGCATTTCTTTTGGTGAGCAAAGAAGATGGAAACACCTAATTACGCTTTAAAAGAAAGAAAAAATGTGTCGAGATGGCTTCAGGTCCAACTATTGGACAGGGGAATGAGAACAAGCAGGTATATAAACTGTTCTTTCTTATGTTTCTCTTAAGTCCATGGTCATTCTCCTCCTCACTCAAGGAGTGGGGGATGGACAGGGCAGGTCATGGCTCCTTTTACCAGTGTTGTGTCTGTTAGGCCTCCATCCCCCACCTTCTTTTAAAGCTGCTTCTCTTCTGTACTCAACTGTGAAAAATTCCAAACCTATCACCCTCCACCTTCAAACTTTACTCACTGGAGTTCTAGATATGCACCCTGTTTTACTTTCTTTTTTTGGTGCAAAATGATGCAATTTGAAAATATCTTCCTTCTGACATCTGCTGACCACAGGAAATTACTGTAATTGCCTATTCCATGTGAAGGTCATTATGAGACTAAGATGATGTTTTCGAACCCCTGAACTCACTAGGAAAAAGCAAGCAGCATACTTATAAATCACCCCAGGACTGTGCCCTGAGGCCCTGAGGACACAGCATGAAGGCACACTTAGTGCTCTTCCTGGGTCACTGTCCTGCAGGCTGATGACAGTAAGTCTAACTGTCACAACATATCATGCACATGTATCAGCTCCAACACGATTTGTAAGGGAATGAAAAATGTTGGCTTTTCAAACAAAACTGTGAACTAAGCAATGTCAGACCATGCTCTCTTAGGCCCAGATAATTTCTTTAACCTTACAGCTCTCAGATTAGATGTTGCTGGAAGCTCACTCTTTGGTCATTTTACGTATTATACAAGGGCTCCTGGGTCCAGGCTGCAGACCAAAATGCACACAAAGTAAGGTAAGGTTCATATAGTGGAGAAAATGCTGATGGCCTGTTATCTATACAACTGCACTACAGGCTTGAAGGTCTGGCCCAAACCCCGTCAACCAGCAGGGCGCTGAGCACCTGCTCCCGACCGTTACCTTTAACTCTCCCTTCAGTGGCCCTCAGTCACATTTTCAGTATCACATTCTTTTGGTGGTTCTCCTCCTCCTGGCAACTCACTCTTGATTTCCCACAGGACATCATCTTCCTCCTCCAAGTTGCTGGAGATGTGGCACTTCTTGAACCCTTGGATAATGGACTCACTTGAGATGCTGTTCCACGCCACCATGACCCACTCCAGAAAGAGGCCCAGGGGTGGCTTCTTGGCATTCCCGGTTGGGCTCAGTGCCAGGTTCCCGGCCAGAAGCCAGTTGGAGTACTGGGCCCGCACGCTGTCATTCAGCGGCTTATAGACCACCACATCCAGCACCTGGAGCTGCGAGGTCAGGCCCCCGGGGATGATCACCATGTCGGTGTTCATGCTTTCCATGGAGTTCTTCACAGAGTTGGTGGCGTGGCCCCGGAAGCCGTTCAAGATCAGCATCCCTCGCTGCTTGGGCACTGCTCCCGGCCTCCGCCTCCACACCACCTCCAGCCAGTCCTGCATCAAGTCCTCGGTCATCCACCCATAGCGGTGGCAGCGGATTTCCATCCCGCTGGGAAACTTCCCAGGGGGGATGTATGTTCCCCTCAAAATGATGTACGGAGGTAATTTCCTCCCGTCAGCTAAGACACCAAGCATGGCCGTGATTTTCAGTTTTTCTCTGCCTGGCGTCTTGACCAAGACAGGTTTTTCGCCCTGGTTGTCAACAGTCACCCTCGATGGCACCTCTAAACAAATGGGCGTCTCATCTGCATTCCCCATCTGAGTCACCTCGTAGTCGTGTGCCCTGCGCAGAGCCAGCACGCTCTGCTGGTATGTGACAAGTTTCTCAGTCAGGTCTTCCGGCAGGTGCTGGGGCACCGGCACTTTGTGCCTCAGAGACAGGTCATACCTTCTCATCATTCTTCGACACCAACCCAAACTTGCCTTGAACCCTTTCTCTGGAATGTTCATTTCCTGGGCGATTTCAAGGGCTTTTAGCTGCATCGCCTCCCTGGTGATGGGGTCCCCTTTGGCCTGCATGTATCTGACATACTCGGCCACACGCTGGTCCACCAGTGCAAACCTCCCATTCTTGGGGCCTCGGAATGCCCGTCTCATGGCGTGGGCATTCTGGAGCTGAGGCTTCACTTTGCGCCAGTCTCGAACGTTTTTTTCTAATACTCCAAACTGCTTGGCAGCCTGGCAGTTGTTGGTGCTCTCGGCATATTCCACCACCATTAACTTGAACCCTGCGTCGTAACTGCGGCGCATGCCACGGCTGAACTGAAACTTCCCAGCTATGTCGTCGGCGGAGAGGTCATACCCTGGGAAGCCCATGGCCATGTAGAAGGGGTACCCCTCACTCCACTCGGGCAGCTCCGTGATGTCCCGAGGCAGACGGAGGCCAAAGCTGTCGAGGTGCTGAGGCTGAGCAAACTGGGAGGCAGCATTCGCCGGGCTTGCCCAGTCTGGAGGCTTTACGTCAGAGTCTTCATTTTCTGAGAGACAGACAGGGAGGAGCAAAAATAATAGTTTATATCTTGACTTTTGGGGTTGAAATGCAAAGAATACCTTAATCTGACTTTCACCAAAAGTTGTAACTTAGTAAGAGATAACCATTCTCTATGTCCTTGACCCTACACCAGTTTACATGGGTTTTCCACATCTGATTTTCTTTGTCACTGTTCCCTGTTCCTTCTTTGCAGCTGAGGAAAGAGATACTACAGGGGTCACAAAAGGCATGGAGGTAGCCCCACTAGACAGGGGCAGAGCTGGGAACTGAACACAGGCACTAAATAATTTGGGAGCCATGTTTGGGTCAAAATAATTAAGTGAATGAGAAGCTAAATGTAACCCTTTCTGCCACATAATATTACAGACATCTGGGTACATCGCGGGCTGAATCACATCTCCTGAACTAAGAAACCTATAGGAAAAAACCACTTAACAAAGTTAAGCTAGTAAGACAGAAAATTAGTTCTTGCACAGCAATGTCAGGACTGGGTTTCACTGTATGTTTATATTTAGAAGGTGGCCACAGAAGCTAAGTGTGATTTGGGGAAATTTCACCAAAATTAAAATGAAAGCTGTCAGTTGTAGAATGCACCGTTATGTCTCATTAAAGAAGGCAAGGTACCACTAATTAAGCTATGACATGCCACTGACTTTTAGAGGTATTTTCAGTTTCAGAGATGGTGAATTGGTGGGGGAAAAACACATCTTACAGTCAATGAAATACAGCATTTTAAACTCTTACCTCTAGAGAAAAGAAAGATAAAGCTATTCTGACTGTCTGGAACCTATGCTACATTTATTTGACTGCTACCTTACTAACCATTTTTCTCCATAAAGGAGTAAGTGCTTCTTAGAAATGTGTACGATAGCTGCTATTGATTTTTCTATCTGGTATGAAATGGATGGAAAGCCATGTAACTCAGGAAGTGAGCTGCCTCACTATTTACAGAGGCATAGTGGGGGAGTGAGGAGGCCCAGTTCACCCAGGATGATGCTAGGCCAAAGGCTGTAGAAGCCTCATTCCACTTGAACCACACACTAGGTTGCACATCAAGTCTTATCATCCAGGCCGAAAACAGTGGCTCACGCCTATAATCCCAGCACTCTGGGAGGTCAAGGCAGATGGATCCCTGTAGCTCAAGAGTTCGAGACCAGCCTGACCAAGAGTGAGGCCCCCATTTTTCCATAAAAATGGAAAAACCAGACAAGTGTCATGGCAGGCACCTGTAGTCCCAGCTACTCTGGAGGCTGAGGCAGGAGGATTGCTTGAGTCCAAGAGTTTGTGGTCACTGTGAGTTATGACATCATAGCACTCTACCCAGGGTGACAGAGTGAGACTCTGTCTTTAAAAAAAAAAGTCTTATCACCCAGAGCTAACGGAGGAAGAGGTGGAGGGTCGGAGGTGAAAGAATTTGCCTTAGGTCACACAGTTAGCACTAGGAAGAGGGAAATTTTTAAACTCCAAAGCCCGTCTTTCCACCTCACTCTTAAATGCCACAGAGCGTCCAGAGAAACTGAAAGCCCATCTTCACGGTGCTCCTGTCTGGATAGATGCTGAGCTGGTTTGCCTGTAGTACCTGCAAAGGTTCCTCCTACTTGGAGCTGCCACTCGTCAGAATTCAGAGACTCCTCCTCCCCTTCCAACCGAGTGATCATGTCTGGCTTAGGGAATGGGAATTCTGTTCATAGGAAACACAACAGGTAATAGCTGTGTCACTGTCCTGGAGAATGACCAAAGGAAGTACTTTATAATACTAAAGAAACACCCTCCCCTTTTTGGTGAAAAGTCTCAGGGATACTTAAAGAAAACAAACATATGATGGAAAACAGGCCTGTCCAAGGGCATTTATGGATCTCTGCTAATGAGGGATGGTTCTACCAACAATGGAAAAAGAACTGCATTTAGCAGGAAGTGGGTGGATGGAGCCAATGATCGAGTGAACATTTGGTACTGGCGTGAGGCAACTGGAGAAGGCCTCTAAGTGGTTACACGCTGAGAACATGATGGTGTCAGTGCTGCGGAGGGGCGCACTCTTTGAGTATATGTTCCCAGGCTTCTGAGTCTGCCAGGATAACCACGAGGCCTGCTTTCCCTTGTTTAAGAATTTAAGAAGCATGGGCCCGGGTGGCGCCTGTGGCTCAGTCGGTGGGGCGCCGGCCCCATGTACCGAGGGTGATGGGTTCAAACCCAGCCCCGGCCAAACTGCAACCGAAAAATAGCTGGGTGTTGTGGCGGGCACCTGTAGTCCCAGCTACTCGGGAGGCTGAGGCAAGAGAATCGCTTAAGCCTGGGAGTTGGAGGTTGCTGTGAGCTGTGTGAGGCCACGGCACTCTACCGAGGGCCATAAAGTGAGACTCTGTCTCTACAAAAAAAAAAAAAAAAAAAAAAAGAAGCATGGGCCCAGATGCCGGGTGACATTCCTAAGGTTAAGTTGCTTTTTTTAAAATGCCAAGGCCTAGGTTGAATGGGGGAAATTTCTGGGAAGTGGTACAAACTGCTGAGTAGACACAATATTTACATACTGCCCAAACTGAAAATAAGAAATTAAATAGCACCCTGAGGAGAACAAGTCCAAGTTCAGGACAAAGGGACACCAGATACACCAGAGAAGAGATACATGCAAGCAATTCTCTGGGCTCAGAGCTTCCAGGACACAAATAAAAAAAAGCTTTACCTAGGGATAAGACAGTTTCATAATTCATCCTCATGACTTCCCGGTAGAGAGCCTTTTGTTGCTCTGTCAAAACTTCCCACTCTTCATCAGAAAAATATATGGCCACTTCATCAAACAGGGCTGGTACCTGGAACAGTCAACAGGCCTTTCCCAGTGATGAACAGGTACATGCAGACATGGACTTTCAGACAGACAGACCTTACATGGGGTAGCCCTTTCTCTCACAGGTCAGGGAAGGAGCCTTCACTCAGGGGGAACCATATGTCCACATTCACATGACTTGCTGGAGGCAAGAGCTTGATCCTCCTATGCCCCGCTGAGTTCTTACCCATCACTACGGTGCCTGCCACTCCCAGTTCACAGACAAAAAAAGCAGCCCCTGGAGAAGAAAACTCCCTACCATTGATCCCCACCCCCAGCTGGGGGACACTGGAACCTGGACACAGTAAACTCATACACTGTGGTGAGAGCTGCTCACAGCTCACCCCCAGCCCCAGAGATGAAAGCCACCACACCCAAAGTATCCCCACCAACACTCATCCCAACCCATATCTTTCAGTCAGACCCTCAGCCCTGGGTGGGGTGGGTTGGTTTGTAAATTTGAATAGGATCACTGCTCTCCATGGGATCCCTGTGGTTTTCTGGGGTACCCCATTCCCAAGAACACTAACCCAACTGTTTGACTTGGAATCCAGAGCCACCCAAGGAGGAACCAGGGAGAGAAGGGGCCTTACTTGGCCTTTCCAATCCACAAGAGCATGAAGAGGAGAGAAGGGCTAATTAGAGCTTAATTTATATAATGAGATGCCAGAGCAAACTAGTTTGCTTTGATCCTAGACCAAGTAGGCAGAAAGCCCCAAGGATGGTTCCTTTCCACTAGGGAATACTCTTCCACCAGCCCCCCACTTCCCCAGCAGGGCAAGGCTACTCAGTAGTTAAAGGCAGCTATGCTACCCACACCAACCTCCTCTGCTTTTTAAATGATTTGCTTTTCTTCTTACTATGTTTCTTTTTTTTCTTTCAGTCATTAAAAACCCTACTCCAGAGCTCACCATATTTAGTGGTAAGAAAGCACTAGGCAGCTTGCTTCAAAGCTATTCCTCACAGCTATACCTTGGGCCTGGGTGATTACAGTATTGCTTTTCCTCAGCTTAGAAAATGAGTATCTGCACGGCTTGTAGCCTCCCCAGGAGTCAATCATCAGTCACTCAGATACACCGACCTTTCCTCCCTCACTACTTACTCTCCCCATCACCACAGCACCTTACACGTAGGGCACTTACTAGGAAAGGCTGTGTAACTGCTTCATTTGTTTCCCCAAACAACCCTGTGGAGGAGCAGAGTTGTCCCCATTTAATCAAGGAAACAGGCTCAGAGGGACCTCATTTCCAGGCCATGTGACACTGCTTGTGATTTAGACTCAGCATCGTGTGATGCCAAGGCTCTGGCTATCCAGAGAGCAGAGCTGTCTCCCTGATGACTAGCCTTCCACTCTCTCCCACCTCGGCAGTCCACCTGTACCCACTGCCTACAGGTCCCATCCCCCAACACTTCTATGGCGTGGCCCATGTTCTCCCTGGGCCTCAGAGGTGCTTCCCCATTCTCCTAGACAGCCAGACATCCTGCCCCCCGCCCCAGAAGCCCACTCCGTCGTCGCCATGCTGTGACGACATCTATATGTTCCTGTGATGTCCTGGGTTCAACATTGCGGTGGCACTTGTCACACTGCAGTATCCTTTAGGTTTACCTCTCTGCTCCCTGCACTGGAATATGAACCTGCTGAGGGCAGAAACACTGCCCACCTCTTTTGTGTTTCCCTAAGCCTACTTCCTGCAGCTAGCAGTCACTTGAAAATGTGTTCTTGAATAAATGATCTAGGCAAATCATCCCTGGACTTCCCTTCTTTTGTTCCGCTTGGAACGGTTTCAAGGAATCATGAAATTTTACCTGTCATAAAGCTGAGCCTACTATTTGGAGTAAGAATGGATAAAAATCCCTAAGTGTGAAATACTAGGAGGTAAAAATGGCTTGGCTTCCAGGCTTCCTACAGGCTGCCTCAACCTGGGAAAGCCAGTCAGCCCAGGAATTTTCCACACCACTCCCTCCCCACCTTCCCAGGCTTTTAAACAACTCTCCCTTTGGCCTTTTCTTCTCCCTAGAAAGTTCCAGATCTAGGCCATACCTATTAATAGTCCCTTTCCCTTTGCTGATGAAATGGGACACAGGACTGGCTCTGCTTGTCATTCCAGAGGGACTACCCATACTTAGAGGTAACACATTCTAGGCCTGGTAAACACATTAGGGCTGAGGAGCCCTGAAGTAGTGGGAAGGCCAGAGACTGGTGCGGAATCATGTTCTCCTATTCATGATGGAGCCGTGGAGGATCTTCAAACAAGCTCACATTATGCTCCAGAGGCACAGTGCAGTGACTGAGAAATTCTCCTCACAGCAACTCGGCGAGAATTGAGCAAGCCCTCGGCCAGGCCCTGCTGTGTAGGCCTCCCCTGCTCCACAGAGGCCTTTTATCTGGCCGAACACAGCAGAAGGTAAACAGGGCCAGGCCTAGGCAAAACTGACAAGTCAGGCAGTCTGCGTACAACCTCCAGATACCCTTTCTTGGCCTTGCGGGGAGAGGCCCTCCTCCCTTCCCTCAGAAGATCAAGGACCCATCAGATAGGTGTTCTTCCTTTAGCTGGTATGCTCCGCCTTGCTCTGCCTGGGCTTACCTCAAAGGGTAACTTGTGAAGTGCTCACACATTGCACAGCCTCACTAAAGCCTTACAACAACCCAGCAAAGGTGGCAGGGACCAAGCCAGTGAGGTTGTACTATAGCATGGATGGAGTGCCTGCTATGTGCCAGGCACTGGACGGGGCACTCCCTCTTACAGAAATACATCCTTTCATTGAATCCTTTAAATAAGCTAGTTGGTATGAAGATTACTACCCTGCTACGATGGGAAAGGAAATTGAGGGTGAAGAAACTTGCACAAGGTCCCAGAGCTAGAAAGTCTGACTCCAAAGCTTATGCTTTTCAGCAAGCCACTCAACCTTAGCATGGGGGCTGTAGACAGCCTGAGGCTTCCCTTGGAAAGATGGGCTAAGGACTCATTACTCAGAGCTGAAGAGAGTGCTCATGTTCCTTGGCACGCAGGCCCTGGCCCCTGGCCTGGCCTCCTCCTGTGCTGCTGAGCACCTCAGGTCCCAGCTGTAGGAGCCACTCCTTACTCTGCACACAAGCTTTTGCTTGTGCTGTCCTCTTGCTTGGGGTGCAAACTCCTCCCTTCCATTGGCTGACTCCACTCGTAACTAAAACTTAGTTCAAAGTACATTTTTGCTCTTTCCTAAGTTGAAATTGCATTTCTACTCTAATTCTATGGTATCTGATCCTAACATATAGCAGTTTTTAGCCTTGAAAAGCTTTTATTGATCACCCTAATATAATTCCCTACAACCAAATACATATTTAAGAAACAGACTCAGTTCTTTTCATCCCCTAATTTAATGGTCTAGGGCAGTGTTTCTCAACCTCAGCACAATTGACCTTTGGGGCAGATAATTCTTCAGTGTGGGGGAATCCTTGCGTGTGGGAGAATCCTGTGCACTGCAAATGTTCAGCAGCATCTCTGGCTTCTATCCATGCGATACCAGTAGGATCTGCCACCCCCCACTCTGCCCCTACCCAAGCCGTTGAGTGGCAACCCAAAGTGTCTTCAGATATTGCCAAATGTCCAGGGACAAGGGCAGGAGGGCAAAACTGCTTGCTGCTCAAGGCTTGTCCAGGAAGCCCCTTCAGTTTTCCAGCCCGGACAAGACATCTGCACCTTGGCTGCCAGCACATGGTGGCTGACCACTACTGCCCTCTGCACACTGCACTTACTATGCTTCCTTTTCTGTCTTGCTCTTAGGACTAGGAACTCCATGAGGGTAGGATTGTATCTTTATGCCCCGCACTGTGCTCAGTAACTCCGATGGATGGCAGATGCCAGCAGGCCACACATATCATACCCCTAGCTCCAGGAAGCTGCTGGGTCCCTCCTCCAGCACCTCCAGTTACCTTCTTCTTGCACAGCCCAAGCATAATCTTTACCTTGCGCCTTTCTTATTATCCTAACATATTCATTTTTACTGCATCTGTTGCCCAAAATTGTTCACACCTAGATTTTTTGGGTTGGCCAATTGAGTCTTAGAGCCCAGGGTTTCTACTGCCTTGAGGTCCTATTCCAGGCTGGATAGGCCTGACTCTTGTTCAGATCAGAATTGGGAAGGAATACGGGAGGAGTTAGGAACACCGAGACAAGGCAGCATGGTCTCCACAGCTAGACTGGCAAACCCAGAGCCTGGGGCTACACTGTTTTTTTTTTTTTGGCCGGGGCTGGGTTTGAACCCGCCACCTCCGGGCATATGGGACCGGCGCCCTACTCCTTGAGCCACAGGCACCACCCTTGGGGCTACACTGTTGTTTTCTTTTATTGTGATATAACATACATATAGCAACATGCACTACTTTTAAGGGCATAGCTCAGAGGACCGGTTTTTAAGAATAAATGTCAGTGTACATGTGTACCCTTGGGGCGAAGCAGCAACCTTTCAGCAGCCCAGTTCCCTAATGTGGGAAGGGGGGCTGGACTGAACAATTGGGAAGTATGTGGTTCTATTGATAGGGACTCTGCTGGGAAACAAAGAATGTTATGTACACTGACAATGTTCATACACAACTGAACAGAGAAAAGGAATGTCAATTTGTTGTTTAAAACGTTTACCATTCAAGGCTGGGTGCGGTAGCTCACGCCTGTAATCCTAGCATTCTGGGAGGCTGAGGTGGTAGATTGCCTGAGCTCACAAGTTTGAGACCAGCCTGAAGTGCGAGACCCCGTCTCTAAAAAAAAATAAAAAAAAATAGCCAGTGTTGTGGCAGATGACTTAGTCCCAGCTACTTGGGAGGCTGAGCAAGAGAATCTCTTGAGCCCAAGAGTTTAAGGTTGCTGTGAGCTATGATGCCACAGCACTCTACTGAGGGCGACAAAGTGAGGGTGACAAAGTGAGACTCTGTCTCAAAATATATAAATAATAATAAAAATAAAATAAAATGTTTACCATTCATGCCTAAACACCAGGAAGCCCAGTAACTACTGTGAATAGTATAGGTTAACTACCAGTATCTGCTGCATTTACATTTCTTTAAGTTTACCTCTATCACACTACTCTGTTTGAATACGCTAGATCTCTGTATTCTCCACTGCATACCATTTCAGTGGACTTGCAGTTACCCTGTGTGAATCATGATTAAGAGGTAGTCGTGCAGAACCACCTGGCCTAACTCTCCTCATGTCAGCTCAATAACCTGAGCCTTCCCTCAATGGTCCCGTCAAGCAACAGTAAGCCAGCAAACATGTTTTTGGTGCCTACAGTGTGCCTGGCATTGAGCAGGGCATAGGGGAATTGTGGGAAGGAGAGAGACAGACTTCTCGGACTTCCCAACTGATGAGGAAGACTGCCTGGTTGAAGGGACTATTCCCATAACTACCTTCTCCATTCTTTGCACTGCCTTTTAAAGCCACAGAGCTGTTTTCTCAGGAATGCAAACACACGAGGCTGGGCTATTTTTACTTCCCATGTCTGCCTGAGGAGACTTAAAGCAAGCCTGGCTCCCAGGCCTGCTTCTCACTTCTACGTGGACCCCACACGTTCTTACTTACCCAACCACTCTCTGAGCAGATTCGTACTTTCTGCATATCCGTGGGGCCGTCCTCCAGTTCCCTGCTCTGAATCTCTTCTTCTTCTTTCTCTTCTTTCAGGGTCAAATTGAGAGGGTAGGCTGTGGGCTCCATCTCTGCAAGCAATATTCAGGTCAGAAAAACCAGGTGTCAAAAGAACCAGGTGTGACCGCTACAAAGCCCATGAAGGCAGAGGCTCAGCCATACACAAACCTCTTTTGCACCCAAGCATTGTTCCGGCTGGAAAGGAGGAAAGGAATGGAGTTGGCCAGGAAGTGAGAAGGTGACATATTTAATTATGATAAGAGAGGCTGAGGGTAGATAACATATCTGGCTGCCTTCAAACATTTAAAAGCCATCTGCGATCTGGAAGAAAGACCCGACTAGTTTGTAGAGACCGAAGGGCAGAACTGAGACCAGTGGGTAAATAAATATTCCCGGAAGAGTGCTCTGAAAGACATTACTTTCTTATAGCCAATGCCACCCAAACAGGCATCCGAGGTAGGGGAGGAGTGCCGATTTCCTATCAGTGAAGGTGTCTGAACACAGACAGGACACTTACTCAACTGGGCTGGTACTAGAAGGCAGTTCAGTTCTGCATCAACAGAGTGCTTGGCTCAGAGGCTCATTATCTGGATCTTCCAAATTCAAAGGTTCTGTCCAACAGCAGGTTCAGAAAATAGTCATTCTGCCTTAAGGGACTTTCCTAACCTGGGAGTCAGTGACGCGCAGTGATGGGTATGCCTGGATACCCCCAAAGGTGCAGAAATCTGCTTGGGCCCACACGACTGGGAAATGACTCGTCGCTTCTGGGCAGCACATTCTCTATTCGCTGGCTCCTAGGCCAGTACAAAGGGCCGCGCTCCTGCCCTCTAGGGGCGCGGGCAATTCGTAGGTGTGCAGTCAGGGAGCATCTTGAGGGCCGCATCCTTCCGGACTTGCAAAGAAAAGATCCCTCCGGAGTTCAAAGTCAGCGTTTTCGTTATTTCCAAAAAAGACGGGCGAACGCAGGAGGGACGGGTCTGGGGTGGGCAGAACAGGCTTCAGCGCCCTGCACCGGGGCCCGAACTTGGCCGCGGCCTCTCCCGCCAGCCCCCAGCTGCCCCGCCCGCTGCCGCCGCGCCCCCCGGGCACGCTCGGATTCTCCAGCCATCTTGTCCCATTTCCCCTTCTCCGCGGCCCCGCGGCGGGAGCGCTCCCGTCGCCCCTACGCCCGGCCTGCCCGCCCACCAGGCCCTCTCCCGGCCCCAGCGCACCTGCCGGGCGGCGAGAGCCGGCGCCGCCAGCCTCTCCCGGCCGGCCCGCAACAAAGGCGGCGGGCGCAGCCCCAACGCCCCCGCCCCCGCCGCGGCCCCACCGCCCGGGGCCCGGGGGAGGGGCCGCGCCGCCCACGCGCACTCACCGCGGGGCCGAGCGGCTGGGGCGCGGGGTGGGGACGCGAGGCCTCCGGCCCGGCTGTCACAGCGCCATCCTTTCCGCTTCTACAGCTTCCCGTGCGCGCGGCCCCTCGGGAGGGAGCGGGGAGGACACGTGGTGGGAGGAGGGAGGGTCCGGCCGGGAGCTGAGGGTGTTGGGAGGCGAGGGGAGGAGCGCGGCTGATGTCAGCAGGCCTCGGCAGCGCCCGGGGACCGACCCTCCTCCCGGTGCGGCTTCCGGCCGGCCCGGGCGTCCGCTCCCGGGCTGCGGCGGCCGAGCCCTCTGCCTTGCCCTGCCCCGTGCGGACCGCTTCGAGCGCCGCGGGCGACCTCGGCGTGGATGAGGCTGGAAGAGCCCGGATTTATTTTTTCACCGAGTGTAGAGCGGGCGCACACAGCCATGGGCTGGTTTGCCTTCACCAGAGGGTTGCACTTGCTTGGATGAGCGCTCAAAGCTTTTCCTCCGTTGCTTCCAGGAAAAGCCTGAAGAATAGACCAGCAAGGGAGTGTAGGGGTTTGAGGCGAGGTCTTTGGGAAAGAATTAGGCTTACGTCCGGAACTTGGTAATATGAGGGCGGCTGCAAAAGTATCCAGCCACCTACGTACGTCTCTGTGTGTTATAGTGCGTGACTGGATATTTTCTGGACAGCCCTCTTGTACATGAAGAAGGAACTACGATTTTTGTAGTTGTTGCCTGTTAAATGCCAAGTATGTAACCCCATGGATGGAGCAGGTGTATAAGAAGAATCTTTCTTCTCCAGAGCATTCAAAGGAATTTTTTACTTCTCTGTCTGTGGACAATATAGTACAAGGCACCGGAGACTCCCTTGAAGCTCTTTCTCATTCTAGAAGAAGCTTCTGAGTTTGGGTCTTTGGTTGGGAACTTTTTAAAGACAAGATTTACTTTGGTACTTCGTTGATAGAGTAAGGAAGAGGTTATTCCTGGTTGTTGTGATAGGTGTCAAAAATGATCACAATAGGGAAGACTTGCCCTATACTTAAGGAACATGCTTACATAATTTCTGAGAACACTGGCCAGTGCTCACTCAGCTACTGGGAGATCTGTAAAGACCCCTACCTGGTTTGGCTTGAGCTAACATCTTGCTAAACCTGAGAACATGTAACCTTGGCCCTTGTGTGAAAGGCACTTCTCCCTCCATCATTATGTCAGCTACCCAGTCCCACACCCTTAAAACCTGATCCCCAACCAGTCACCTGGGGTGCCTGTCTTTTCATCACAGCCCTCTTTAGGCTAGTAAATGCTGCTGCTCCGTCTACCGTAGTCTCCCTGTTCCTCTTTCTCAATAGTCCAAAGACAGCGGCACGATAAAGGGGGTCACTGGAAGGAAAAGTACTAAGAGGAAACATCAAGAGTAGAGGAATTCTTGCTAAACCGACTTAACAGTATTCTTGCAGATCCAAGTGTTCAGATACCAAGGGTGGGGGGAAAAGGATTTGATCAGATATTGAGGGTGATCAGATAGCAAGGGTGGAGTATTCTCTCTAAACTGACTTAGCAAGATTCTTGCTAAAACTGGGTTGGGCAGGCAAAAAGTTGTGTGTAGGGGGAAGGAGGTGATCAGAGGACCAGGGCTGAGGTTGGTAAAGGACAGAGTCTGTCAGACTTCTCAGATTGTCCCTGAGACCTGAGTATGTGTGAATTTTACCTGTCTCTGCAGTGGGAGAGGCCACCTTGGGGCTGTGCTGGTAATACATAAAATATGACACAATTTGGAAGCGTAATTATGGCTGACAACCCAAGATGAGAAGGTGTAATGGATGGAGATTATTCAAATATGGGGGATGGGGATGTGTTTAGAATTTTTTGTTTTTTTTAACAAACAGTTCTTTTGTGTATAACGTTAGTATTTTTTAAGCATGGGTGGCGGCTTAGCCAAAATTGATTGTCATTCTCATCTAAACTTTCTGGAGGAAATGACAGGTTCAAATAGAAAAGTGAGGAAGGTGTCAGGAAAGGGGGAAGGGTAGGAACCAGGGACATCATTGGCATCTCAACTTCTTAAAAAAAAATACAAGTTATGAGAGAACCACAAAGGAATATTATGTTAGGGTTTTAGTCCCCAAGTCCTGATGTTCTCATGCAGCTTGATCAGGTGTCTCTGAGAGCAAGCTAACCAATAGTGATCCGTCTGATTCTCCATTTGAACTCACAGCTTCATGATCAATTTCTGTTATGGGACCCGCGTTTTTACAGGTCCATAGTTGCTAACAAAGACTTCCTCTAGGAACAAAGTGCCGGTGTAGGCACAATACTCTGCAGACATATTCATGTGTAAGTGAAAGTTTTGTAAGTCATCTCACTTCTCTCTGCTTGGGTTTCCTCATCTGCAGAAAGAGAAAGTGAACTATGTATTGTCCAGGCTTTCCTTTAGCTCTATTTTTCAGTATTTCCATTCTCCATAAGACTTAGTCTGAATGAGGAGTGATGGAAACAAGTCTTTGAGACAGTGTATGACTTAGTAATTCAGTAGATGGATTGTTGGTAGGTAGCTAATACATGAGGGCTGTTGGAGAGTATCCAGCTGTCATATGAAAAGTAGAGACATAATGGGTGGATCCTTTACAGTCAGCCCTGGTGTATCAGCAGAACACTCACGTAATCAACATAATAGTTCTTTAATGGTGCTATTGGCTGACTTCATTCTTCCTCCTGTTGGGTTATTGCAGTACAGTGCCATAGGGATTCCAAAGAGGCTCAGACCTTACCAGATTCTCATTTTGAACTGTAGTGTCCCCTGGTGGATACACATTTCTGACATCCTTCAGCCAGGACTCTACTGCCAGGTCTCATGGCTCCTGGCACATATACCTCTATTCCTCGGGGACCTTGACAGATTGAGTTAATAGTCTCTGTTCTTATGTCCTGTACACCATGCCTTTGCTGAGATACCGTGTGTGCAGAATGGTCTTTACGCCCTTGGCCTTCCCTTGGTCTGGTCATATGATATACTTTGGGCAAGGGAATTTGGAGGAAAGTCTCTGTGACTCCTGATCAGAGGTCCTAGGAGGTCTCATGGGTTTCTGTTTGTACCAATGACAGCTTTTGATCTCTGCTGTGACAGAAAGCTGTCTAAGCAGTTGCTGCCCCTCCAGCCTGGGCATCAGAATGAGGCGTGTGTTACAGAGTTATCCTGACTAGGATGAAGACTAGTGACCATGAGAAGAGATCATTATTGTTTCAAGCTACTGAGTTTTGGGTGCATTTGTTATAGAGCATTTTTTGTGGCTATAGCTAATGGAGACAGTAACAAGAGGCAACCTGGACTTAGGGCTCCCAACATTGTCCCTCAGGGGGATGCTCCGAGATGGGAGATCATGGCGGATGCCCTCAGGTAGGAGGACAAGAAAATCTTAGATGGGAGGGAAGGAATGTCAGTGTGGACAATATCTTTCTCTTCCCTGGGATTCTGGTAGTTCAGAGGAAGAAGAGGTTATGACTCCACCTTAGACATTGTCCATTAAACCCACAAGTTATTCCTGGGAGGTCTTGACAAAGTGGTAAGGAAAACCCTCCTCTAAGTTCTTGGAAGGGGTTAGAAGTTCCTGGAGAGGTGATGTGTGGTTTGATCACCTCAGAGAGTTAAAGAACACTCAGCAGTTTAAGAAGAAGGACGAGAATTACAATACTTAGTGTTGTATTAGCTTCTGTAACAAACAGACCCCCAAATGTATGAAGGTTCAAACACAACAGAAATGTGCCTTCCATTTATGTGACAGGACCTTGTGGCTATTCCTGATCCAAGGATGACTCTCCTGATGCTGTGATTTAGGGAGCCATGTTCTTTCCATCTTGTGACTTTGCCATATCCTAAGGCTTTGTGGTTTTCTTCATTCCTAAGAGGGAAGAGTAAAGAGACAAATGGAGAAGGCACACCTTTTCCCAACTCTAAAGTGATGCACATCTCTCTTTTGTTCACATTCCATTGGTGGGCATGGTGGAGTTCATCTGTAGCTCTAGCTGCTCAAGAGGCTGAAGTAGGAGGATTGCTGGAGGCCAGGAGTTCAAGGCCACAGTGCTCAACAATAGTGCCTGTGAATAGCCACTGCACTTTGACCTTGTTTTTAAAAAAAAAAAAAATTAAAAGGTGATAGAATGAAAAACTTGCTACAAGTTCTATTGGTTGGGATCAGTTGCATGGTCACACCTGTATGAGAAGGGTCTGGAAAATGTAGTACATGTCAAGCAGTCACTTCCCAGTGACAGCTCAGTACATTGAAAAGAGATCATGGGTTTTTGTCTCTGCCACAAATTGGATTTTACTTTCAACATTTTAAATGTTTCATTCCACTGTCTTCTTGCTTGCAAGGTTTTCAAAGAGACATCCAATATATTTCTATCCTTGTTCTTCTATAGGTAAGGCCTTTGTCTTTCCTCTGACTTCTTTCAATATTTTCTCTTTTGTCTTTGATTTTCTGCAGTTGGATATTGTATTAATACTATGTAGTGTGTATATATACATACATATAGTGAGATTTATTATGGGAATTGGCTCGTGATTATGGAGGCTAGGTCCCATGATGTGCTGTCTGCAAACTAGAAAATCAGGAAAGCTGATTTTTTAATCTGAGTTTGAAGACCTGAGAATTGGTGTGTGTGTCTCTGTATGTGTATGTGTTTGTGTGCTAGTATAAGTCTTGAAATTTGAAAACCTGAGGACCAGGAGTGCTAATGACCAAGGGCAAGAGAAGATGAATGTCCCAGGAGAGCTAATTCACCCTTCCTCTGCCTTTTTGTCTTATTTAAGCCCTCAATAAGAGGGGATGACCCTGCCTACATTTGGTGAGGGCTGATTCAAATACTCATTTCTTCTGGAAACACCCTGGCAGACACACCTGAACAATGTTTTACCAGATACCTGAGCATCACTTAGCCTAGTCAATTTGACATGTAAAATTAACCATCACAGATATGATATTTCTAGGTGTAAAGTTTTTGGTATCCTGCTTGGTGTTCTGTGAGTTTCCAGAATCTGTGGTTTGGTTTCAGTCATTAATTTTGGAAAATTCTCAGCTATTATTATTTCAAATATTTCTTCTGTCCCTCCTCCTTTTGGTATTTCCATTAATGTGTATTTATACATTTGGTAATCTTCCAATTATCACAGTTCTTTTTTTTTCTTTTGGTTAAAATGTTTTTTTCTTTTTTCTTTTCATTTTTGAAAGTTCTATTGACACATCTTCAAGCTCACTGATTTTTCCTTTGACTGTGTCTAATCTATTGGTGAACCCATCAAAAGCATTCTTAATCTTTATTCTGTTATGTTGTTTTTGATTTCTAGAATTTCCTCTTCCTTTGAGTTTCCGTATCTCTGTGGAGATTACCCATTAGTTCTTCCACTTTGTTCACTTTTCCCATTAGAGCCCTTCCCGTATTAATCATAGTTATTTTAAATCTCAAGTTTGATAATTCTCAAATTTCTGCCATTTCTGAGTCTAGTTCTGATGATGGCTTTGTCTCTTCAAACTGTGTTTTTTGCTTTTTTACCATGGCTTATAATTTTTTTGTTTGATCTATTCAGTAAAAAGAACTAAGATAAAATAGCCTTCAGTGTGAGATTTCATGTGCATCCTTCTGGGAGTTAAGCCGTATTTGCTGCTTGCTGTACCTGTGGTGTCAGAGGCTGAAGTTTCTTTGTGTGTTTTTGTCTCCGTTGCTGCCTTTGTGTTTCCTTAGAGACTCTTCCCTAAATAGAGTCTGAGGCTTGTAGTTCTTTTGGCTATAATCCCTGTTACTAGATGGAAGCTTGACTGATGTGTTAAGCTTTAGAGGAAGGAAAAGCATTGTCTGACCCCTTCCCCAGATCTATTAGACTCTCATAAAACCCAAGTTCGATAAGCTCTTCCCTTGGCTAAGTATGAGGGCTCACACCTGTAATCCCAGCACTTTGGGAGGCTGGGGTGACAGGATCACTTGAGGCCAGGAGTTTGAGACCAACCTGGAAAACATATTGAGACTCTATCTCTGCAAAGAGTAATAATTTAAAAAAAATTAGTTGGACATGATGGCATGTACCAGTAGTCTCACATATTCAGGAGGCTGAGGCAGACAAATCGTTCGAGTGTGGGAGGTCAAGGTTGCAGTGAGCTTAGTGCCACTACACTCCAGCCTGGGCAACAGAGTAAGGCCTTGTCTCAAAAACAACAACAACAAAAAATACACACATACACATACACACATATATATAAAAGTGTCCCTTGAGGGAAGGCTTTTGTTAGAAATACAATGCTCTGGGCTTATTTCAAAAGAGCTATATGTTACCCTTTCCTTGCCAGAGCATTAGGAGAGTTTTTCTCAGATTTTCACCCTGAGAACCTGGTGGGACTCTTGGAAATAAAATATCTGAATGTGTGAGGGCTCTGCTAAGACTCCCCCCCACTGGGGCGGGTGGTTACTTGTATATTGGTCCACGCTGAGCCTCTGACAAGTGTCCCTACCCTGGCTTCAGCTTCTGGCTGCTGCTCCTGTTAAGTCGTGATTCTTTGTATTCATTTGTCTCCCCACTTTTTAGGGCAGAAGATTGTCCTGTGACCATGATTTTCTGATGGATCTAAAATAAATTGTCAGTTTTTAGTTTGTTCAGCTTTTTTTTGTGTGTGAGGACAGGAGTGACCCTCTTTTAAGCTCTTTACGTGTTTGGACTGGAAACTGCTTTTTAAAAATTAGAATAAAATTCTTTTGGTTATCAAAAAGAATAAAAATCACTTGAAATTCTCATCAGATATGTGTAACTAATGAATAAGGTTGTTTCTTAGAAAAAGCTTCAGGAATAACATAAAAATGTTAGCTCAGTGAAGATGACTAAGCAAAGTAATAGACGGGTAAGTCTTATATTTATCCCTTAGATGTCCACATTTTGACTTAAGGAGTGAATTTAAAGATTTTGGGAGAATAGATGGAAACTTATTTGTCCTTTGGTCTTCTTAGAGTATCACTGCTCCCAGCCTAGCTTTTGCCAGGAGCTAGAAAGGAGATAATTCTCTAATGAGAGATTAAGATGTTGGTGTGTTATATTGCCCACTGGAAGATTTTCACATGCTTTGGAATCTACTTCAGTAAGGGAGAATTTGATGTCCAACTACAAAATTTCAAAAATGAAGTGTTCTGGATAGAAAGGGATCTGTAGACAAAGTCAGACTTTTTTTTAATGAGTTATTTTTTATGAGACATGTCAGCAGGAATTATTAAAGTTCCCAAACTCAAGTGTGGTAAAATAATATTAATCTGGAAAATTTTTCAAGCAGATGTTAGCAGTTGTTCTGCAGAGGTCACAGAAAAGTAATGCTCTCAGAAATGTGATTTCCCGTCTGCTGTGGTTTGGGTGTGGTTTGTTCCTGCCAAAACTCATGTTGAAATTTAATTGCCAATGTAATGGTGTTGAGAGGTGATGAGGCTTGAGGCATTTGGGTCATGAGAGATCTGCTGTCATGAAGGACTAAGTGTCAAGAGCGAGGGAGTTCTTGCTCACACAGGAAGAGAGTAGGTTGTTATAAAGTGAGGGTTTTGCTTTGCTTCCCTTTCCTTCCACCATGGGTTGAAACTGCTTGAGGCCATCACCTGATGGGCTGCCCAAACTTGGACTTTCCAGCCTGCAGAGCTGTGAGTTCACTAAACCTTTCTTTATAAATTACCCAGTCTTTGGTATTCTGTTCTAACAACACAAAATACACTAAGACATTGAGTCATTCCTATTAGCACAGAAACATATTGCAATATCACTTATTTTTTAAAAAACCCAACATTTCAGTTTTTTTTTTGAGACAAAGTCTTGCTCTGATACCCTGGGTAGAGGGCAGTGGTGTCATAGCTCACAGCAACCTCAAACTCCTGGCTTAAGCAATCCTCCTGCCTCAGTCTCCCAAGTAGCTGGGACTAGAGGTGCCTGCCACAACACCCAGCTATTTTTTCTATTTTTAGTAGAGAAAATAGGGGTCTTGCTCTTTCTAAAGCTGAGCTCCAGGAATCCTCCTGCCTTGGCCTCCCAGAGTGCTAGGATTACAGGCCATCATGCTTGCCCTAGAAAACGTTTTTAAAAAATATTTTATCCTATGTCTCCTGTCATGTATCTTGCTTTTGCTCCTTTTACCACCAAACCCTTTGAGTCGTCTGTTCCCACTGTCTTCTTTGCTTCTCTCCCATCTTCCTCTTGATCTTCTCCAATCACATGGAGAGTATTTCTTCCTTCAATGCTCTTTTACAACAGAACTAGTCGAGGTCACCGGTGACGTCTACAGTGCCTAAATGTATCACTGGTTCTCAATCCGCATGTTACTTGACTGTGGTAGAGGGTCCTATTACTCCTGCCTCTCAGGTCCATGTCTGTGTGCTCTCCTCCCACTTCCACTCCGGCTGAGCCTTGGCATTAGCTTTGACCAATGGGGCATCAGCAAGTTTGAAGCAAGTGGAGGCTCCATAAATACTTGTTTGTTGTTCTTGCTTTCTTGGAGCCCAGCTGTCAAGGAAAGAATTCTGGGCTGTCCTGCTGGAGGGGTTGTGAGGAGGAGAATCAAGGTGCAGCAGCCCAAGCCAACCACCAGGCTTGCGAACACAGCCATCGGGACAGCCAGCTCCCAGCCAGCGCGTTGTCTGACTGAAGGTAGCCACACAACTGACCCCAGGCAGCAGATGCTTCACCTGCCTGAGCCCAGACTGAATTGCTGACCCAATTGCTTTATTGCTTAAAGCTTAAGTCACGAAGTTTTGAGGTACTTTTTAGTGCTGCAATAGACAATGATTTGTTAATAATTGACTCGTAGAATCATTTGATAAAGTTGATCATGTTGTGCTTATATATGTATAGAATTTATTTTAATTATGGTAGAATGTACATCACAACATTTACCACTTTAATTATTTTTAAGTGTATAATTCAATGGCATTAAGTATATTTACATGTGCGATTATTACTTCTGTCCATTTCCAGAACTTTTTTTAATCACCTCAAATGAAAACTCTGTACACATTAAACAGTAACTTCCCATCCCCCATCCTCCTCACCCCTTGGCAGCCACCATTCTGCTTTCTGTCTCTGTGAATTTGTCCATTCTAGGGACCTCATGTAAATTGGAATCACATGATATTTGTCCTTTTCTATCTGGCTTACTTCACTTAGCATAATGTCTTTAAGTTTCATCCATGTTGAAGCTTGTGTCAGAATTTCCTTCCTTTTTCAGGCTGAATAATATTTCATTGTATGAATGCACTGCATTTTGTTTAGCCACGCATCATCTGGGTGACATTGGGGTTGTTTCCACCTTTTAGCTATTATGACTAATGCTGCTATGAAGATGGGAATACAGGTACCTATTTGAGTACCTGTAGTGTGACTTTATTTTTGAAACTCTGCCTTTATTTGGCATCCAGGATATCACTCTTCATACTTTTTATTTTATTACTTCTTCGCACCTTTTTTTGTTGTCCTCATCTCCCACACCTCTGAACATCTGAATGTCTCGGAGCTCTTTTCTTAGACTTCTCTTTCTACACTTATTTCCTTATATCATCTGTTCCCCTGGCTTTAAGTACCCATGTTTGAAATGGGGTTCACATTAGTGTTCCAGCTTGGACCTCTGTTCTGAATTGGAGACATTTCTATATTCAACTACCTGCTAGAAATTTCTGTATGGATGTGTAAAAGGCATCTCAAAGTACATCTGTCCAAACATGAAATCTTGACTCTACTCCCCAATTATTCTCCTATAGTCTTCCCATCTTGTTAAGTAACGCCTCCATCCTTTTGGTTGGTCTGGCTAAATTATTCTTGACTCCTGTCTTTCTCCTTTAATCCATTAGGAAATCCTGGGGGTTCCATCCTCAAGATAGATCCAGCAGTCCCAGCTATTCGGGTGGCTGAGGTGGGAGGATTGCTTGAGCCTGGGTGTCCAAGGTTACAGTAAGCTATGAACACACAATTGCACTCTAGCCTGGGGGACAGATTGAGAACCTATCACTTAAAAAAAAAAAAAAAAAGCAAAGAAAAAATGCCCAAGTTGTCTATCCTTCTCCACAATTACCATCCTGCAATCAATCATCATCACCTCTCACTAAGTCACTGCCACTGACCTCATGGCCAGTCACCTGACTTCCACCTCCCTCCCTTATAGTCCATTCTCAACACAGCTGTCAGAGTGTTATAAAAAGGCAAGGCTGCTCCTCTGCTCAAAATCCTGTATTAGGATAGTAAAATTTGCGGTTACCAGTGTCTGTTTGAAGATCTTTTAAGACACTCACCCCCTCACCCTCTTTCATTACAGCCCTGGCATTGCTGTTCTTTTTCCTTAGAATACTCTTTTTCACTCCTTCAGGCCTCTATTCCAATGTCACCCTCTCAATGTGGCCTTCCATGGCTACCCTTTATGTAACAGTGACTTCCCCGGGCTCCACATCTCCTATCTCCTGTATTACGCTTTATTTTCTCTATCATACTATCATCTGACATCTTTTATATTCACTTATTACATTCCTACTGGAATGTAAACTCCATGGATACAGGAATTTGATTTATTATGTTAATTGCTATAACCCTGGCAGCCATTACTAGTGCCTGGAAAATAGTATGCCTTCAAAAAATAAATGCTGAGTGGATGAAGAAATCGTGTAATTCTACCTTCTGGTGTATATAACAAAATGTAATTCTGCAAAATATATCTTCAGGAATAGGACAAGCTGACCTTCAGAAAGTAGTTATAGGTACACTTACTAGATTGTGGAGATTGTCCCAAAGATAATAAATTTCATTTTAGTACAGAATAGTTAATTATTTTTCTGGCTGTAGTTAGAGAATCAGACTGTTTATTGCAGCCAGTTCTGTGTGATATCCAATTGGGAATTTTAGTATCCTATCACTCACTGATGCAGCTGTGGAGAATAGGAGAGACAGATAAATGTCAAAAAATACTTTTTTAAATATTAAAAAATAAATATACTCTTATACAAATACAGAATGAATGCACATCAGAGATTTATTAAACTTATTAACAAGGGAAAGCTGATGTGAAGATTTAGGCATCAAAGAAAGAATGTTGACTGCCAAGTTAGATGCAAACCTGTGTAGTATCATACCAGCCAATAAAAACTTAACTTTGTAGTTATCTTTTCTATAATGCAGAAATTATTTATGTTTCTAGCCAGGCGTTGTGGTGGGCGCCTGTAGTCCCAGCTACTTGGGAGGCTAAGGCAAAGGAACCACCTACGCCCAGGAGTTGGAGGTTGCTGTGAGCTGTGTGACGCCACGGCACTCTACCATGGGTAAAGTGAAACTCTGTCTGTACAAAAAAAAAAGAAAAAAAAAAAGATATTATTTGTGTTTCTACCTGATTAAAATCTACAAATTATCATCTAAATTCACAGTGTCTGGGCCTACATGAATAATAAATAGAAGTGAAACAAAGGTATGTTTGCTAGAGAATTAAATAATTTGAGTGGGTCTGTTAGACAGAGTTCCAGTCTGATCTTGAAAGGGCATACAGTCCTCCTTTTGCCTAATTTCTAAGTTTTGGATAATTTTTCTTAACATTAACATGGTTCCACTTTAATCTTAAAGTGAATTATTCTGATGTAGAATCTTTTAAAAGAAGGGAATTTCTAATTATAAAAATACAACATGACCTTATTTTCCAGCCCAAAGTCAGAACACCCAATGTGACAAGTTAGAAGATGAAAGTGTGGTGGGTGAGGTGGCTCATGCCTGTAATCATAGTGTGCAGTGCTGTGTTCATAGCTTACTGTAGCCTTGGACACCCAGGCTCAAGCAATCCTCCCACGTCAGCTTCCTGGGAGGCCGAGGCTGGTGGATTGCCTGAGCTCATGGGTTTACTACCAGCATGGGCCAGAGCGAGACTCCATCTCTAAATATAACCAGGCATTGTGGCCGGCGCTTGCAGTGTGCGACTGTAGTCCCAGCTACTTGGGAGGCTGAGGCAAGAGAATCACTTGAGCCCAAAAGTTTGAGGTTGCTGTGAGCTATGATGCCAGAGCACTCTACCAAGGGTGACAAAGTGGGACTCTGTCTCTAAAAAAAAATAAAAGAAAGAAAGAAAGATGAAAGAGCATAAACAGTAAGACACCGTGTTCCAAACCAAAACTTCTGGACAATTGTGAATGAAGCTCAGTATGCAAATAGAGAGTCTTCTAATTTAATCATTCACTGTTTTCTTTAAACCAGTTGATGAAGAACTGGTTTCTTCTTGATGAAGAAACTTTTGTTTTGCAGCATAACAATGCGCTGTTATACCCAGACATTCACGCAAGTAGAGAGAGAGAGAAAATAAAAGAACTTTCCGGGGCGCTGGTCATAACTGTTAGACCTCACAGGAGCCTGTGCTCTGTGGCTGGAGCGGGTCCCCCACAGAATGCATTTGTAGCGGCCTGAGGTCCACTCTCAAAGATTTGGACCTGTGTTCTCTTCTCCATCAAGAAAAGAGAAACTACCAGAGCAAAAATAAGATGGGAAAAATGAGCGAGGAACTGTATTATTTCATGTAATTGTGCATCACCGTGGGCATTGTTATTCCCATTTTACTGAAAAGAAAGTGAGCCTTAGCAATATAAGTAACAGTTCCATGCAGTTAGTGACAGGACTGAGTTTATTCATTTCAAAGACTTTTTTTTTATTCTTTTCTCAGAAATGATGCTTCACGATCTGAGACAACTCAGCAAGGCCGAGGGGCCCTAAGTGTGTTATCATGTCAGGAGCATCCCTACATGGGAAGCTCTTGAAACATTGCCTGGCACGTGGCTAGCACCTGTGCTAGCTGTCCCCTGTGCTGTCACCTGCTTTATCTCCCGTGCATGCTGCCCCTCCCCCACGTTGTCAGTGGCCCAGACATACACAGGCTTTAAGGCTTCCGAGCACTTTCATCCATTAACTTATTTGATCTTGCCATACTTCCGTGTAATAATTGACGGGGAAGATACTATTTTTCACTGTTTTACTGAGGTTTAGATACATGAAGGGCCTTCCCCATAATAACATCAAATAGTAAGAGGCAGATGAGGGACTGACAGGCGTCCCCCCACCGCACCAAACCTCTGCCCCTTTGGTAGACGCTGTTGTTTTCCCTTCGTGCTCTTTCTGCTGCCCACACCAAGCCGAAGTGACTGTGGCACTTTTCTCCCTGGAGTGTCCAGTCAGTCTTTTCCACCTCTTCTCTCTCTTTATATTTTCTATTATTTGCGAAAGGGGCTTTGGAAACTAAAGACAGGATATCTCCTAAAATCACACGCTGCGGCGTGAGCGCGCTGCGGCGGAGAGCTCCCTCTGCTGTCGGTTCTGGGTAGGGCTGAAGCGATGAACAAAGGCTGGGTCTGGGAGTGTGTGTGACATCACAGTCCCTAACTTACCCCCCATGAAATGAATACTTAGGTAAAATTCACAATTCTTATTTGAAGTGTTTGAATACTTATTGAATTCACAATACTTATTAAGCTAGGAAGGAAGGAATTCATTTCTCTACTTACTGTTTGTAATGCCACTAGAAAAGATAAAAGGCTGTGAGAATTTTGAAAATTCAGGTGGGATTATAAGTAATAAGAATATTATTTGTAAAAATGCATATTTTTCAAATATACAAAAAGCCTGGGCTTTGTAATCGGACACACCAAGAGTCTAATACCAACTCTGCTATTGATGAGCTCTTTTGGCCTTGGGGAAATGACCCCTCATTTCCCCCTTCCCTGGAAGGTACCTGAGTCAGTGGGTGCTGAGAGGTTCCAGCAGTGTCTGAAACTCAATGGACACTCTGTGGGAAAGTGAAAAAGGAAGATGGAGGGGGGACAAAGGCACAGTAGGCATTAAAAGTGCTGAGGATGTGATAAGTTAAGGAAAACAATTCACGAAATTTACATTTTTAAAACTATGTTGCTACTTTTATCTTTTTAGGCATATATTGATTATGTAAATCAGTGAACTTGTCCTTAAAAGTGCCTATTCAATAACCACCAAGAGGAAAGACATCTCTCCCACAGAAGAGGGAAAGTCTTCATGCCTATGTGAGCCCCAAACACGCCAAAGACAAAAGCACTTCACACAGGTTTCCCATACAGCTTAGGTTAGAGCTAGAGTGATTAGGGAAGGCTTCCTAGAGCAGTGGCCTTTGACACATACTCTGGTGAGAGTTGAAGTAAGTAGGAAGAAGGGAAGGAGCTAATGATACATCTCACTTTGCCCTTCAAAGGCCTGTGGATTTATAAAAAAGATCAAAGGCTAGAGGATCCTAAGGGGAGGAGTAATATAGGGGAGACCAAAAGGATGTTTTAAGAGAAGCCTAGAAAAAGAGGCCATTTGGTGCAATAATTACATTTATAATTTATGGAAACTTCAGATCATTTATAATCTTACAAAAGCTTAAAGACACTCAGAGTTAATTAACAAAAATAGCCAAGCAATGATATCACAAATTGGCGCCAACTATTATTATACCATTAGAATGACTGGATTAGTAAAAGAAAAAAGTGCAAGTTGGGTAAATTTTGCTGGAGCGCAAGCTCCTGGCAGAGAAGAGAACAAGATGGTAGTTGAATCATTGCCATCTACAATGCATGTCCAACAGATTCTCAGATGCTACAGAAATGCTTTTGCTATCTTTGGAAAGAAATGAAATGTAAGGCCAATATTCCAGAGCAGAAACGTGCTTTCCAGGAATTCTGAGGCTGTTGGTTCATAGGTCATGGTGGGCGAGACCTTCTGGGTGAACTCTTAGAGGGGTGCCAACTGCTGACACTCAGAGGGCTGTGTTTTCACAAGTGACAACACAGGCAGCAGTGATAACAATACCAGTAGCTGACTGTAGCAGCAGCCTCCTTCCCTCCCCCCATTTCTCTCACTATTCCTCTTTCACAGGACAACCTTTTCTATTCAAAGACATAGATAAACTTGAAAGCATAAATAGCAGCGGAAACAGTAAAATAATTAGGAAGTTAGTTTGGAGTATTTATCACATTTTTATTTAATGTAATTTATTTAATTTTAAGTTTAGTTTAATTTTTGTTAATGACCACTTAGGCATATGAAACTACTAACCAAAATCCTTGAAAATTAATGATTGGTTCTTGTGAGCTGATACATGGTTGGGAGACAACCAAAGGAATCAGATATTGGATATTTTTGAAAAATAGATGTTGGAGGTATCCAATGTGGACAGATTTGCAAGACGAGAAAATAATAAGACTTTTATGTAGTAGTTCAAAATTGAAGAGAGAAGACACAATTTAATTCCATTAAATCTGTCAGGTTAGTGCAATCTAGAGGTATTCCTTACAATCTGCCATTATCTTCGTAACTCCTTTTTACTCCCCCACTGAGTTTCTGAATCTTTTTTTTTTAAACAGCTTTATTGAGATATAATTTATACATCATAAAAGCACCTGTGTTAAGTGTGCAATTAAATGGTTTTTCATAGCTCCTTTGACCTCCTTTGGAAGCTTCTGTCATCTTGTTCTCCTCTCAGAGCACCATATTGATTTCCTGTCTTTTTTTTTGAGACAGAGTCTCACTCTGTCCCCCTGGAGTAGAGTGCTGTGGCATCATAGCACACAGCAACCTCAAACTCTTGGGCTTGAATGATCTTCTTGCCTCAGCCTCCCAAGTAGCTGGGACTACAGGAGTGTACCATACCGCTGTGCCTGGCTAGTTTTTCTGTTTAGTAGAGATGGGAATCTCACTCTTGCTCAGGCTGGTCTTAACTTCCTGAGCTCAAGCGAGCCATCCACTTTGGCCTCAAAGTACTAGTACCGAGTTCTAGTACTACAGGTGTGAACCACTGATATCCTGTCTTAAATGTACAATTATTTGACCATATTACGAAATCTTACATGCAATAGTAGCTTTGCCCCAGGACAACTGAAACAAACATTTGCAGCAAAGTGGATTTCTCACAGATTCGCCTCCAACTGAAGAGAGAGACCCTGGCAGTGGGATGCCTGGTTTCCAGTCAGCAGGTGAAGCTGTCAGGTATTCATCTCCAGTAGCTTCAGGGAGTTTGTAAATGCACTTCCCTAATATACTAGCTAACATTTATTGGGTTTCAGGCACTGTTTTCCACCAATTCTTCCTTCCTCCAGCACGTAACAGGGAGACAAAATAAACCAAGAAGACAAGACATGGAATTGAAGGTCACTATGAACTTACTATATATTAATATATTTGTATGCATCATAATAAAATTACCATTGAAGTCCTCATTTTATCAATGAGGCAGTTGAGGCTTCAAGAGAAAGATTTAGCTTGTCTGAGGTCATAAGGCTGATTCGTGATAGGTAGACTCCCAGCCTGCTGAGAGGATTTCAGTTCCTCACTGCCCTTCCAGATCATCCACCTTCAGCTTGTACCAACAAATCAAGGCAATCCATCTGTGAAGCAGGCCTAAGATTTTCTTCCTCCATTAGCTGGTGGCAGGGCCCCTATGAGGTGACTTAAAGGAAAGAGGTTCTTGCTCCAGGGACAGGTGACATTGGGGTCTGGATTATGCAACTTATCTGTGCTTTCTTGATGGGCTCAAGCCAGATCCCAAATATTTTATTTCCATAGTACAGGGATTTGCTTTGGTGCTCTTAATCTTCTGACTCATTGGATTTGATAATTCCCAGCTCATTAAGGGCAGTTTCTGTGGCATATCTAGGACATATTTTTCTTATGACAGACAGCAGGAATGCAGGAGGCCAAAAGAACCAGGCATGTGCATTTAGCATGTCTGGCTGATCATAATGTGTATGTTCCACTCACCTTCTATCATCCAAAGCAAGTCATCTAGCAAAACCCACAGTGAGTGGAAGAAGGTTGTGGGAAGGGCTACGTAATACTCATACAAGGTAGGAGAAAACAACTGGGGAGTCAAAGGACAATCTGAATTTTCCTGAACTTTTCTTTCAGCATTCCTCCCCAATATGATCTCTTCCTATAATATCTGCTCTTTATACCAGTCACCATTTTCTGCTTAGCTACATAATTTTTTTAGATTAATCTTTGGTTCTGGTATATCTTTTCTTTCCAGTAAGCTTAAATATAGAAACCAGGAATCATATTTCCCTTAAATCTTTTTAGCAGAGTGTTAATGGCATCTTAGTTCTTCAATATAATGAACTGAGGGGTTGATAGCGTCTACCCGGTAAAGTCATCAGCCACATCAGTGTTCATCTGGAAGCTCTATGATCCTTGACAGTATACTTATATATTTACGATATACTTCACATATATGAGAAACTGCCTCTTTTAAAGCTGGTCCAGAGAAGAGCACATTCAGAAAGGATAAAAAAGAAGGCTTATTTACTCATTAACAAACATTCGATACACGCCTATAAATATACCCTTCTTTCACAGAGCTTAGAGTGAGGTGTTTTTTGATCATCAGAGAGAGCAAATTCTGATATAATCTCAATTTAGAAAAGGATGTAGTGGAAAGGACATCGGGGTATATTATCTTATTCCCTCTTAACATTAGTATGGAAAGTTAGTTTATGTTTAACCACTAGGTGGTAACATCATGGGGTCGTTAGACACAGTGTACTCAGGTTCTGTACTTGCCAAAAAAATCTAGTCAATTATTACCAGCAGCTGTTAGGCAAAGGAGATAAAGAGTCCATGAGGAAATTAAGCCAAATGTTTTCAGCCACAGATGCTACGGGTTTTTTTTTCTTTTGTAAAGTGGATTAATGCAGTATTCTAGTTTGTTCATATAGTTATTAGAACTCAGCTCTTTATTATGCTGTCTTGTAAAGCAACCTGTAGCTAAATGCTAATCTCTGGCTTGTTTCTGTTTTAGCCAAGATACCCAGAACTGGGATCATCTAAATTGCTCTGGGCATGCTGTGACCACAGACAGGGCAGGTGCTCTCAGGGCAGAAAGAGGCCTCCGAGGGTGTCAGAATGGGGCCTGGAGCCCTCAGTTTGTTCTGCTTGCCCTTATGTAACACAGATAAGCCTACAGGCAAAAGGACCTGGTTTAAATCCTGGCCCAGCACCACTTTTTAGCTGCACGGCTTCAGGCAAGTTACAGTTTCTTATCTGCAAAATAGGGACAATATCAATTTACTACAAGTGGCTGCTGCAAGGCTTAGGCGAGACTGTCTATAACTCTGTCTACATCCACATCCATGTCTACTGATGCTACTGCTGTGCCAATAATAGGCACCCAACAATTATTTTAATGCACTTCCCAATCCCTCTACTCCTCCCAGCCATCACTTTCCCAGACAGACCAATTTTGATGACCCCAAATAGGATTTTCTCATTTCTACCTTTAGAAGGTGATGAAATAGGAACAACTAGAAAAACAAAGGCCCTTTCCTCAGTTTTCACTTATCAAGATTCTATCCTTCCGTTGAGATTCACTTAAAATGTAGCTTCTTCTTTATCATAATTGCTATGTCTTAACATTTTATGGTCTTATTTTGTCCTTATTTTTGATTCCCTAAGAAGATAAATGTCACGAACTTTGGTTGTGTTGCCCAATAAATCTAGCACAGTGCTAGGCACTGATTTACAAGGTCTGACAATTAAGTTCATGAACTTGCCACTGTGCACTTATGTTGGCAGCACTGTACAAACAACTCGGTAGGGTTTCATAACCTGTGTTTCATAGTTATGTTCCTGTTGATGTGTGGTACTGTTTTGTTGAGTAGTGTTCATTATTGTTATTATGTGTTTTTGTGTGCTGTGGCAAGAATGTTGGAGCTTGAATTAGAGCAACAAATGAACATTAAATGTCTTGTTAAATTTGGCAAGAGTGGAAGTGAAATATGTTAGTCCAAGTTTATGGGGATAATGCCATGAAGGAAAAGGAAGTGTACAAATGGGTTAAATGCTACTCTGGGGGTAGGGGTGGGAGGCAGAAAGCATTGCTGATGAAGAGAAGTCAGGGCAGCCAGTAATGATCAGAACTGATGAAAACATTGCAAAAATTCATCAAACTGAGACAATCCAAGATGATGGCTGAGTAACAGCCTTCCTGCAACAGGGCACAGTGTGTCTGGGGAGATAAGACTCAGGCACCTCTGGCTGGTGGGATCCACCTATAATCATCCCTTTGAGGGTACAGGGAGTCAGCAAGGGACTTCTGGACCCCAAGAGGAGGACAAAAACAGTGGAAAACTGGCAAGTGGTTGTGTGTGTCCGATCAAACTAATCCTGCCAGCAGCCGTAAGTACAAGCAGCAGTGAGACTGCAAACTGGAAAGGACTTACCTGTGAAATGTTTCGGTATTTTTGGACTTGGCACTCAGTTGAACTGCCTTTGGGGAGAGCTGGAGCAGGAGTGTGGAGAACTTTGGGCATTGTCTAGGGCCCCAGACTGAGCTGCTGAACCAGACGGAGCTAATAGTGTTCGGCTGTGGGCCACAGGGAGCCATTGTGAGAGAACTGCCCTGGAAAGCTCTGGCCTCAGGGCTGCAGAGCAAGGATTGGGTGGGAGCTAGTAACCTAGTGACTGAGCAGCCTAAAGGCGGGGACTGAGCTGCCTTACAGCCTTAACCCTCAGGGGCAGAGTGAGACCGGTTTTGGCACACTGGAGCCTTGGGTAGAGTGCCCTGGCATCACAGCTCATAGCAATCTCCAACTCCTGGGCTTGGTGCCACCCAGACCTCCATAAGAGCTGCACCACGACCCCTGACCCACGACCGGTGCCCGTTGGGCCTCCACTGACCAGGAATTGCGGGAGCTGTGCAACCCCGCGTCCTCCCTCCTGTACCCTCCCTGCCTCCACACAGGCCTGCTCGTCTGGCCAGGGACTCTGGTAGCTGCGTGCCCTTTGGAGCCCTCCCTGCCTCTGCACAGAGCCCTTCTACTGGCTAGAGACTGCTGCAGCCTTGGGCTGTCTGTGCCAAAGTCACTGGGCACCAGGCACTCCCAGAACAATGCACACCACCTCCCGCCCTGTTGCTAGATCCAGGTGTGTCACACTCCGGAACTGCTTTCACAACCAGAACTCCCTAGCTGGGGCAGCCCCAGAGGAACTACACAGGGTCACTCCCTACAAAGATTCAGCAATAATAGAGTGATCCCGCTGGGGTCTAATCTTGGAGAGACACCTCCCCAACCCTAAGGACGGCCAGAGGCAATGGTGAAAAACAATCATGAGGTGAAATCAACAGAAAAAATCTGGCAATATGAATAATCAGAGTAGATCAACTCCCCCAAGGATCAATGGGGCAGACACAGCACAAGATCCCATCCATAAACAAATAGCTGAGATGTCAGAAATTGAATTTAGAATCTGGATAGCAAATAAGATCGAATTAGAATTCCAAGCAGTAACCCAAAAGATATCTAAAGAATTCAACAAATTCAAAGACCAAATGACCAAAGATTTTGACACATTGAGACAACAAGTTGCAGCCCTCAAAGATCTGAGAAACACAGTAGAATCCCTCAGTAACAGAATGGAGCAAGCAGAAGAAAGGATTTCTGACATTGAAGACAAAGCTTTTGAACGCTCCCAAACTCTCAAAGAGGAAGAGAAATGGAGGGCAAAAACAGATCACTCTCTCAGAGAGCTCTGGGATAATTCGAAGAAAACCAATATTCGTCTTATAGGGATCCCCAAAAGCGATGAAGTGGCTTCACAAGGCACAGAGTCTCTTCTCCATGAGATTATGAAGGAGAACTTTCCAGACATGCCAAGAGATTCTGAAATTCAGATAGCAGACAGTTTCAGAACTCCAGCATGACTCAACCCAAATAAGACATCCCCCAGACACATCATAATCAATTTCACTCAAGTTAATATGAAGGAGAAAATTCTGAAAGCAGCCAGATGAAAGAAAACCATCACCTACAAGGGCAAGAATATTAGAATAACTGCAGATCTCTCTGCTGAAACCTTTCAAGCTAGAAGAGGATGGTCATTGACTTTTAATCTCCTAAAACAAAATAACTTTCAACCCAGGATCCTGTACCCAGCTAAACTGAGTTTCATTTATGACAGAGAAATTAAATACTTCAATGATATTCACATGTTGAAGAAATTTGCCATAACTAAACCAGCTCTCCAGGATATTCTCAGACCTATCCTTCATAAAGACCAGCATAATCCTTCACCACAAAAGTAGAGTCACCCAGAAAATTTTGATCAAATTCCAACTTCCACAGTTGCAAAAGGATTAAAAATGTCCACCGGACTCTCAAAAGGCTTATCAATATTCTCAATTAATGTGAATGGTTTAAATTGTCCTCTAAACAGGCACAGGTTGGCTGACTGGATACAAAAACTTAAGCCAGATATCTGCTGCATACAAGAATTGCATCTTACATTAAAAGATAAATAAAGACTCAAGGTGAAAGGATGGTCATCTAAACTCCAGACAAATGAAAAGCAGAAAAAAGCAGGCATTGCAATCCTATTCACAGACGCAATAGACTTTAAACCAACCAAAATAAGGAAGGATAAGGATGGACACTTCATATTTGTTAAAGGCAATACTCAATATGATGAGATCTCAATTATTAATATTTATGCACCCAACCAGAATGCACCTCAATTTATAAGAGAAACTCTAACAGACATGAGCAACTTGATTTCCTCCACTTCCACAGTAGTTGGAGATTTTAACACCACTTAAGCAGTGCTGGATAGATCTTCCAAAAAGAAGCTAAGCAAAGAAATTTTAGATTTAAACTTAACCATTCAACATCTGGACTTAATAGACATCTACAGAACATTCCATCCCAACAAAACTGAATACACATTCTTCTCATCAGCCCATGGAACATACTCCAAAATCGACCACATCCTAGGCCACAAATCTAACCTCAGCAAATTTAAAAAAATAGAAATTATTCCTTGCATCTTCTCAGACCATCATGGAATAAAAATTGAACTCAATAACAACAGGAATCTGTATACCCATATAAGAACATGGAAACTAAATAACCTTATGCTGAAGCATAGATGGGTTATAGATGAGATTAAGAAGGAAATCACCAAATCTTGGAACAAAACAACAATGAAGACACAAATTATCAGAACCTCTGGGATACTGCAAAGGCAGTCCTAAGAGGGAAATTTATAGCACTGTAAGCCTTCCTCAAGAAAACGGAAAGAGAGGAAGTTAATAACTTAATGGGACATCTCAAGCAACTGGAGAAGGAAGAACATTCCAACCCAAACCCAGAAGAAGAAAAGAAATAACCAAAATCAGAGCAGAATTAAATGAAATTGAAACAAAAGAATTATACAACAGATCGATAAATCCAAAAATTGGTTTTTTGAAAAGATCAATAAAATAGATAAACCTTTGGCCAACCTAACCAGGAAAAGAAGAGAAAAATCTCTAATTTCATCAATCAGAAATGGTAACAATGAAATAATAATAGACCCCTCAGAAATTCAAAAAATCCTTAATGAATACTACAAGAAACTCTACTCTCAGAAATATGAAAATCTGAAAGAAATCGACCAATACCTGGAAGTATGCCACCTACCAAGACTTAGCCAGAATGAAGTAGAAATGTTGAACAGGCCTATATCAAGTTCTGAAATAGCATCAACTATACAAAATCTCCCTAAAAAGAAAAGCCCAGGACCAGATGGCTTTACGTCAGAATTCTACCAAACCTTTAAAGAAGAACTAGTACCTATATCACTAAACCTCTTCCAAAATATAGAAAAAGAAGGTATATTACCCAGCACATTCTATGAAGCAAACATCACATTCATCCCAAACCAGGGAAGGACCCAACAAGAAAAGAAAATTATAGACCAATATCACTAATGAATATTGATGCTAAAATACTAAATAAGATCCTAACAAACAGAATCCAACAACACATCAAAAAACTTATACACCACGACCAATCGGGATTTATCCCAGGGTCTCAAGACTGGTTCAATATACGTAAATCTATAAATGTAATTCAGCACATAAACAAACTCAAAAATAAGGACCATATGATTCTTTTAATTGATGTAGAAAAAGCTTTTGATAATATCCAGCATCCCTTCATGATCAGAACACTTAAGAAAATTGTTATAGAAGGGACATTTCTTAAACTAATAGAGGCCATCTACAGCAAACCCACAGCCAATATTGTATTGAATGGAGTTAAATTGAAATCATTTCCACTTAGATCAGGAACCAGGCAAGGTTGCCCATTGTCTCCGTTGCTCTTTAACATTGTAATGGAAGTTTTAGCCATTGCAATTAGGGAAGAAAAGGTGATCAAGGGTATCCACATAGGGTCAGAAGAGATCAAACTTTCACTCTTCACAGATGATATGATCATATATCTGGAAAATACTAGGAATTCTACTACAAAACTTGTAGAAGTGATCAAGGAATACAGCAATGTCTCAGGCTACAAAATCAATACCCATAAATCTGTAGCCTTTATATATACCAACAATAACCAAGCCGAAAAAACAGTCAAGGACTCTATTCCTTTCAGAGTAGTGCCAAAGAAAATGAAATATTTGGGAGTATACCTAACAAAGGACATGAAAGATCTCTACAAAGAGAACTATGAAACTTTAAGAAAAGAAATAGCTGAAGATGTTAACTAATAGAAAAACATACCATGCTCATGGCTGGGAAGAATCAACATTGTTAAAATGTCTATACTACCCAAAGCAATATATAATTTTAATGCACTTCCTATTAAAGCTCTATTGTCATATTTTGAAGATCTTGAAATAATACTTCGTTTTGTATGGAATCAGAAAAAACCTCGAATAGCCAAAACATTACTCAGCAATAAAAACACAGCAGGAGGAATCACGCTACCAGACCTGAGACTGTACTATAAATCGATAGTGATCAAAACAGCATGGTATTGGCACAAAAACGGAGAAGTAGATGTCTGGAACAGAATAGAGAACCAAGAGATGAATCCAGCTACTTACCATTATTTGATCTTTGACAAGCAAATTAAAAACGTTCAGTGGGGAAATGATTCCCTATTTAACAAATGGTGCTGGGTAAACTGGCTGGCAACCTGTAGAAGATTGAAACTGGACCCACACCTTTCACCATTAACTAAGATAGACTCTCACTGGATAAAAGATTTAAACTTAAGACATGAAACTATAAAAATACTTGAAGAAAGTGCAGGGAAAACTCTTGAAGGAATCGTCCTGGGTGAATATTTTATGAGGAGGACTCCCCAGGCAATTGAAGCAGTATCAAAAATACATTATAGGGACCTAATCAAACTAAAAAGCTTCTGCACAGCCAAGAACATAGTAAGTAAAGCAAGCAGACAGCCCTCAGAATGGGAGAAAATATTTGCAGGTTATACCTCTGATAAAGGTCTAATAACCAGAATCCACAGAGAACTCATATGTATTAGCAAGAAAAGAACATGTGATCCCATCTCAGGGTGGGCAAGGGCAAAAATCACAATATAACAAAGACATCTGTACCAGAATGTTTATTGCAGCCCAATTCATAATTGCTAAGTCATGGAAGAAGTCCAAGGGCCCATAGACCCATGAATGGACTAGCAAATTGTGGTACATGTATATCATGGAATATTATGCAGCCTTAAAGGAAGATGGAGACTTTACCTCTCTCATGTTTACACGGATGGAGCTGGAACATATTCTTCTTAGCAAAGTATCTCAGGAATGGAAGAAAAAGTATCCAATGTACTCAGCCCTACTATGAAGCTAAATTATACCTTTCACATGAAGGCTATAACCCAACTATAGCACAAGACTATGAGGAAAGGGCCAAGGAAGGGGAAGGGAGGGGGGAGGTGTGGGTGGAGGGAGGGTAGTGGGTGGGGCCATATCTATGGTGCATCTTAGAATGGGTACAGGCAAAACTTACTAAAGGCAGAATACAAATGTCTACATACAATAACTAAGAAAATGCTGTGAAGGCTATGTTGAACAGTCTGATGAGAATATTTCAGATTGTATATGAAACCAGCACATTGTACCCCTTGATTGCACTAATGTACACAGCTATGATTTAACAATAAAAAAATTTATCAAATTATGCATCTGTAAGAAGCATGGCAGATCAAGTAAACATTGATAGAGAAATATTTGGAAAAATCTTTACTAAAAATCATGGCCAGCAACTCATGGCTCTTACATCACAACAATGCACTAGCTCACACAGCCTTATCTATGGGGAAGTTTTTAGCCAGTGAACAAATAACGGTATGAGAACACCCTCGTCACTCACCTGATCTGGCCCCTAATGTCTTTCTTCTTTACCTGAAGATAAAGGAAATATTCAAAGAAAGATGTTTTGATGATATACAGGCTCTCAAGGAAAATACAAGGACAGCTCTCCAGAAAAAGAATCCCAGAACTGCTTTGCAGGGTAGACTAGGCACTGATATTGGTGTATAGCTTTCCACGATGAGTACTTTTAAGGTGACTCTCTAGTGATATTCAACAAAAAGGCATGTAGCACTTTTTCTAGGATGAGTTCGTGACCATAAGTGTCAGTCTTTATACAACAGTTACGAATTTGAACTAAAATGAGGGCTATTGGCTTTTCAGGAGTAAGGCACAGAAGAACCATTTGCCCCTGATTTGAGGTTTAGCAGATTACACCAAGAGTTCAGTTTAGTTATTTTTATTCTAATGATTCTTTGCCCCAGGCTTTGGTGAGTATTTCGCAAGACCCTTGAAACATATTTATGGAAACACATGATATTGATAAAAATTCTGTAAAGAATAAAGTGTCAGTGAAAATATGTGAGGAGTAACTAGACACAGCCAGAAAACTTTTTATTTCTTCTTTCGAATGTTTTATTTAAAGAATTTGGCTTGATAATATGTTTTTGGGAGACACCCACTCACCTTTTTATTATGCCTCACTGAGACAATCCACATTTTAATCCCAGGTTACCTGTAGCCACAATTGCCATTGTGTCTGTGGATACAGATGCTTAGGAGTGATACAAACCATTTTTATTGTTTGAAAAAGCTAAACATTTTAAAAAAGTTGAAGCTCTTAGAAAAAATTCTAAGATAGAGAAACATAAACAGGTTTTGGGTTATCTGCTGTTTGTATTTGTGTCACTGACTTGGAAGTCCTTTCTTCTCAGCTCATCATATTTTCAGTGAGTGGACCATTCGAAATATTTTGACATGTTTCTTTGGGCTCCTACAATAAGGAATATTTTAACCATTCCTGGATCTTCCTAAATTCCCTTGATGTACCATTCAACTTATAATCAACTCAGCTAATAGGTATTTGTGCCTTTCACTAATAACAATGAATAAATACTCTGTTCTTGCTCACTTCCAGAGAGAAGAGGCAATTGTGGCAATTGTATTTTCTTTTTTGCTTAGGGATCTTTTATTTATTTAAACAACAACAATAATTTTTTTTTTTTATTGTTGGGGATTCATTGAGGGTACAAGAAACCAGATTACACTGATTGCATTTGTTAGGTAAAGTCCCTCTTACAATCGTGTCTTGCCCCCCAAAAGGTATGGCACACACCAAGGCCCCCAAATTGTATTTTCTTTACAGGAAAACATTCAAATAAGTTTAAAAAATGTAATGAACAGATTAAGCAATACATAGTTCATGACACAATGCTAAAAGAATAGCAATGTAATAACAGTAATGTATGTATATGTATTGTCTCTTATTTGTGGTAAGATTTTCCTTTCAAAACTCTTCCCATGAAGTTTCTGAACTTATGGAAATTTTGTATGTGGATGGATATACTAACTGGTTTTAAAGTGAACTAATTTTATTGTTTTCTCCCATTAAATTTTTAAACCTCTCCTAATTTTAAAATTAAAGCATTAGCATTCAGATAAAGCAATATTATTTATATCTATGTAACTGTTTCGATGTAATGTTCTGGTCTAACAGGTAGATAGGCTGAGACAGATATGGATAAATAGATGTATAGACATATATCCATATACATACACACATATACAAACATATATATGATAGTTTTCATTATATTTATATTTACTTTATATTTATTTAGTTTACAACTAGTTTATACTTAGTAAAATTCAGATGTTGCCGATGTGATATGGCATTAAGAGGTGGGGCCTGTAAGAAGTGAGTAGGGCAGCAAATGTTTCTAGGAAAGAAAAAGTTTGATAATTTCTATTGGGTGGGGGAAGGTAGGGGGGAGGTCATGGTGGAGGGAGGGTAATGGGTGGGGCCACACCTACAGTGCATCTTAGAATGGGTACAGGCAAAACTTACTAAATGCAGAATACAAATGCCTACATACAATAACTAAGAAAATGCCATGAAGGCTATGTTGAACAGTTTGATGAGAATATTTCAGATTGTATATGAAACCAGCACATTGTACCCCTCGATTGCACTAATGTACACAGCTATGATTTAACAATAAAAATTAAAAAAAGATAAATTAAAAAAAAGAAAAAGAGCTCTTCCAACTCAAATTTTATTTATTTATTTATTTTTATTGTTGGGGATTCATTGAGGGTACAATAAGCCAGGTTACACTGATTGCATTTGCTAGGTAAAGTCCCTCTTGCAATCATGTCTGGGGTGGGGCCTTGGTGTATGCCACACCTTCTGGGGGCAAGACATGATTCCAACTCAAATTTTAGTTCTCTTTATTTTTAGTCCTCTTTATTTTTATTTTTATTTTTTTTAGAGACAGAGTCTCACTTTGTTGACCTTGGTGGAGTGTTATGGCATCACAGCTCATAGCAACCTCCAGCTCTTGGGCTTAGGCGATTCTCTTGCCTCAGCCTCCCAAGTAGCTGGGACTACAGGCGCCCGCCACAACACCCGGCTATTTTTGTTGTTGTTGTTGTTGCAGTTTGGCCAGTGCTGGGTTTGAACCGCCACCCTAGGTATATTGGGCTGGTGCCCTACTCACTGAGCCACAGGTGCAGCCTTAGTCCTCTTTATTTTTAAGCTCTTTAATGTCTTTGCATTAAGATTTGTGTGACTTACCTATTTTTTTCCTAGTTGTTGAAGTGGAGTGATGAACTCTTGCCAGTTGTATATTCTACCTGGAAGCAAAAGTTCTGGCTTTTTTTTTTTTTAAACCATAACCCCCACTCTACCCCCCCAATCTCTTGTATTCATTGACTTTTATTGACAGTTAATAAGCACTGGCCTTGTACATGACTTTTTCTTATATGGCCTCTGCTCATGTACTTTAGTATATGGTTTTGTCTGTTCAGAAGAAATAATGCTTACTTTGATGTTCTCTACCTGTGTTTTATATATATATAGGTAATATTTCACATATATGTATAATATAGCATGGACACAAAGTTTGTGTGCAATTTACTATGTTAAACTATTTTAAATTGCACACAAACTTTATGTAGCCATGTATATTAATGTAATATATGCTAATTGTATTACCTAATACTTTAAATATAGTACATTTAATGTTATATAATATATACTGTATAATATTATAAGCAATATTAGATTATATATAATAAAGAAATATAAAATATAAATAACATCCATTACGTTCACATATATAAAACACACATAACATACACCAACATGAATTTTTACTCAGAAGTTTAACATATAATGGCTGATGGACATGGAGCTTCTTTTGTAGAACTGAAATGGAGGCAACAGAAGTGTGGTTGCCGGCCTTTCTCTAGTGATAGCATTTCCTATCTAAGTCCCAGGACTATGAAGATTATGGCTCAAAAACCACTGCTTTTATGTATCCTCATTCTAATAATAATAAATATTTGTCAGATTGTTAAGCTCATCCAATTAAATCATTTGAATTAGTTTAGGAAAGCAAGTCTTTCATGGCTTTCTCCATAACCTTGCCAATGAAGTTGTTAAAACTTGTGTCTGCAAACTCTACCATTCTTTACTACTAAGACTCAGCAAGGAATGAGTCTTGAATAGTCTCTGATGCCAGCTGGTATGGTTTAATATTCATCTTACTGCTCTAGACCTAAGACCTGATAGGCTTGGTCATATGCCTTTGGAACCTGTGTACTAGTTGATTTGCGTTTGTTTAACTTCTTTCTTCCCTGGACTTACACTCCTCCCCAGCTAGTTCCATCCGTAATGGCCAGGCATCTGCCTCAGTTTGGTAACCATTACTTGTATGCCATTATGCTGCTAGGAATGAACCTTCAGTTTGACTTCAACCCACCCAATTGGAGACTTAATACCCTGCTTAGCTCTTACCAGATGACATCTTTAAGGGATAACTTTTTATCTCTAGACTCCACCTAGCGTCTGTGCTCTTTTTTAAAATAAACAGATTCTAACTTCAAATAGCAGTGAACTGCCACCCTTAACCACCAGTATGATTTGGAATTTCACCTGACACTGGAATTTACTTGGTTGAAAGTAAATTTGTCAACTGGGTCAATTTTCTTGTCCCCTTTAACCTCTCAGTTCTGGTTTCCTTTCTCTTATCTTCATAAGGCCTTGCTGCTGAAGGTTTAGCTTGTTTCAAACCTGAGACTTCCAAGTTAAGACTAAACTGATCATAATATAGAGCAGCAGTTCTCAAAGTCTAGACTGCAGCCCTCTGCTGGGCCCTGAGACCCTTTCAGAAAATCTGTGCTGGGGAAAATTAGGTTCACCCTAACATAGTCTTTATTTGCCCTTTTCACTGTGTTGACATTTTTACTGGTGGCACAAAAGCAAAGGTGGTTGCCTCAACACGAATTAAAACAGTGACACCAAACCATGCTAGTATTCATCGAATTCTTTATCCATGCATTTGCAGTTTAAAAAACATTCAGTTTTACCTAACAGTGACCTTGATGAATTATTAATTTTATTAAATCTCGACCATTGAGTCTTGGTAATAAACTGTGTCATAGAAAAAGAAGTGTCAATATTGCATTCTCATGGTTATCTATGGGGAAAAGCGCTTGTGCAATTGTTTTAAGTTGCAAGCTGAACTAATGGCTTTTTCCTAAGACACCATTTTTATTTTAAAGGATGAATGATACACAAACTGTGGTTATTCTTACTTGGGCATATGACAGACATTTTCTGTTTCTTTTTTTTATTGGTGGGAAAGCACACATTTTCTTAAAAATGGGTGAAGTAATCCCTTAACTTCAAGGAAGGCAACTGAAACCTTTTGTTGTCAGTGACAAAATTAGAGCATTCAAGCAAAAATTAGAAGATTAAAAAACTTGCATCTGCTACCATAATTTTGATAGCTTCCCAATATTTAAAGACTTTTCCAATGAGAAATGTGATCTTCTGATATTGTATAATGACAAAATGTCACACTTGGAAAATTTGTCCAACTTGGGAAACCAGCATTTTCTAAATGACCAATGCATGATGTTACAACATTATGAATGGTTAAAAGGCATGCTTAAAGTGCAAGAAAGATCAATATATTTTAACAGAATAGACTAGAAAAAGTTCATTGATACAGTTTCAGATTCTATACTGTAGCTAACCTTTAAAAAACCATCACTTTTTGAATTTTTTAATATCAAAGAGAAATATCCACAACTCTCTGAAAAGACCATTAAAATATGGTCTACCTATATCTGAATGAGGCTGTAGTTCATATACTTCAATCAAAACAACATATTTAAACAGATTGAATGCAAAACCACATATTAGAATCCAGCTGTCTTCTATCAAACAAGACATTAAGAAAATTTGCAAAATACAAAACAATGCCACTCCTTTCATTAAAATTTCTTTGTTCTGAAAAGATAGTTATTTTTCATAAAATATGTTATTTATACTAATATTTTTGGTTTTTATTGTTATTTTTAAATGAACAAATAAATAGATATTTTAAAAAATCTCAGTTTTTTTTGGGCGGCGCTTGTGGCTCAGTCGGTAAGGCGCCGGCCCCATATACCGAGGGTGGCGAGTTCAAACCCGGCCCCGGCCAAACTGCAACCAAAAAATAGCCGGGCGTTGTGGCGGGTGCCTGTAGTCCCAGCTACTCGGGAGGCTGAGGCAAGAGAATCGCTTAAGCCCAGGAGTTGGAGGTTGCTGTGAGCTGTGTGAGGCCACGGCACTCTGCCGAGGGCCATAAAGTGAGACTCTGTCTCTACAAAAAAATAAATAAATAAAATCATTTAAAAAATAAAAAAATAAATAAATAAAAAATCTCAGTTTTCATTTTTATTTTGATAAATCTCAATAGACATAACTCCCAGACAAAAGAGTTCCTTTGGGGTTTTCAATAACCTTAAGACTATAAAGAGGATTGAGAGCCATTGATAATACTTTAAAAAGAGGAGAAATGTTGTCATTTACTAGATGGCTAAAGGTTCAGTTTTTAAATATTATTCCAGATAATTTGTGTAATTTGTGCATTTTCTCTATGTCATGAATAACTAAGGGGCAATTTGTTTTGTAAAAAACATTGCTTGTTAGGGATAGCCTTTCAAGAATATGTTTAAATATTAATCAAATCACCACATAACAAAACAAATAAAGGCTAGGAAGGAAATAAAGTAATCTCGTAAATTTAAGCAGAAAAAGCCAAATAGACACAGAAAATGCATTACCAAATTCCCAAAGGCAGAAACTTGGATTTAAATGGTTATAAAGAAGGAAATTCTAAGATGGAATATCTTTTATTCAGAAATGAGCCGCTATTCTCATCTAGTAGATATCTGAGGTCATTAACAAAAATGTTTTTACTGACAATGATTGTTACAGTGGTGGAAATTGAGATAGAATTAAGCAATTTCTCATTGTAAATATCCTGTAGGGTATTGCAATCAGTGACAAACTGTTCACTTCTGAAATGTAAAACTCTGAAGTTCAAATTATAGAGCTTTTAAAGAGAGTACCACGTATAATTGCAGCTCAAAGGACCCCTTTTCCAATTGTCCAGCCACCTCTGTCATTGTCCTTTTTGGTCATTGATTAACGACTGTAGGTATTAGAAACATTTTGTTCTTTCTTCAGTAATGTGATACCATAAAAAACTATGATGAAAATTGTAAGTTCCATACTTAAACATATAAGATATAGATTTTTGAATATATCAAAATAGATTTGAATGAATTATCTAAATTTTCCAAAGCCTATGAACATTTTGCACATAAAAAAGTTATTTTAAAACAGAGGCTCATGGAAGTTAAGCTGGAGTAAAGGACGAGTGTGTTGTGTTGATATAAAATTGATAGGGATCAAAAAGAAAGGGTTGAGATAAAGAAAGACTCTGTTGAATGGTGACATGTTAAAGCTGGTCTTCCCATTTACAGAGGATAGGACTGCCTGAGTAGAAAAAGGAGCCAATGAACCTTGGGAGGAATTTTTCTCCCTCCTGTACTTTATTAAGCATTTATCACAGGCTAGATAGGAAAGCTATTAGGCAATTTGAAATGAATTATTATCACATTTGTGAAATATCACTTTTCCTTTTTTTACAAATGAAGAAACTTAGGTTTATTATGGTTAAATAACTTATCCAAGGGATCAGAGCTCTTAAGTGGTAGAGCTGGAAATTGGTTTTGGAACTTTAAGTTCTAAACATTCTTTCTACGGACATCTTTATTGGTAGAAATTGTTTAAATACTTCCATAAAGAAGAGATTTTGAAGCATTAGTTACAACCCAGGGAAGACATCCAGAAAGAAGCACAGATGAGTGGTTCTTAACTAGTGGGGCAAGGCTACATAATCATTGTAGAATTATCTCCAGATTGACTAATGGAATCCACAAATGGGGAGACTATTTAAAAAATATAAGTGTCTTTCTTTACGGCTGCATAGTATTCCATGGTGCACACATACCACAATTTATTAATCCATTCATAGATTGATGGGCACTTGGGCTTTTTCCATTACTTAGCAATCTATGAATTGGGCTGCAATAAACATTCTGGTACAAATAAAAAGATGGAGACTTTACCTCTTTCATGTTTACATGGATGGAGCTGGAACATATTCTTCTCAGTAAAGTATCTCAAGAATGGAAGAAAAAGTATCCAATGTACTCAGCCCTACTATGAAACTAATTTATGGCTTTCATATGAAAGCTATAACCCAGTTATAACCCAAGCATATGGGGAAGGGGAAAAGGGAGGCAGGGAGGGGGGAAGATGGGCGGAGGGAGGGTGATTAGTGGGATCACACCTACCGTGCATCTTACAAGGGTACATGTGAAACATACTAAATGTAGAATATAAATGTCTTAACACAACAACTAAGAAAATTCCAGGAAGGCTATGTTAACCAGTGTGATGAAAATATGTCAAATGGTCTATAAAACCAGTGTATGGTGCCCCATGACTGCATTAATGTACACAGCTATGATTTAATAATAAATAAATTTAAAAAATAATAAAAAAATAAGTGTCTTGATCAGAGTTGTTCAACCTTTTGTTTTTTTTTTTTTAAATCTCAGGGCACACTTGAACCTATAATTAAACTTCTGTGGCACACTTAAATTATGTTGATACAAAAAAAGAGTATAAAAGGGAATATACTTACTGTGCTTTGATCTTATTTCAAAGATAATTAAATTAATGATCTTTAAAAATTTTAAGGCACACCTCACCTAAGATCCTCACATGGCACACCAGTGTGCCACAGCACACTGGGTAAAAATCACTGATCTAGATGATGGTGTGATTAGTGCGATTGGTAAAATAGAAATTTAAGCAAATCATTGTTAAATTTACAGCGGTTTTTGAAACCATATTTTCTCAATCAATAGTAACTGAAAGTGTAATTGGTTTCTTTTGAGGGTGTTGAAATATTTTATCATGGTTTTTTCATACTTGAATGGTTAGGAAGCACTACTGTAACTTATCCTCTAGCCTTTCCTGACACCTGCTAGGATCAAGTTGGATGCCTTTTTCTTGTCTCACAATGTCCCTTGAATACCTTCATTTCACTGGACAAACTTTTATTAACTGTGAATCCAGGCACTGGGCTAGGGTGCTGTTAACACAAAGAAGATGACGATTCATTCTCTTCTTGTAATTATCTGGTTAATTAGCTGTTTTCTAGTTGTCACAGGGAGGAGTAGGTAAGTCTGCCTAGAGGCTAAGGAGTCTCCTATAAGGAAAGGGATTAAGACCCTAGCATCTTTTCTTTCTTCTTTTAAGTTAAATTTATTGAGGTATTATTTGCGAAAAAGAATGTATCTGTTTTAAATATACAGTTGTATGAGTTTTGACATATATGCATTATGTTATCACTACCCTAACCAAGCTTTAAAATATTTTCATCAATTTTCTTTATGTCCTTCCCCCTCTTCCTCCACCACCTTTTAAGGCCTGAGCGATCAATTCTATCCTCATATCTAAAGACTTATCTCCCTGTTCTAAAACACCATATTAATTTAAAAATCAGAGAATAGTAAAAGAGTCTAGGGAATCTGAGGTCCGACATAGCAAGGTCAGTGGTATGGTCAGTGATATTCCCTGGACTTTTTTTTTTTTTTTTAAAGATGTTGGTGAGGGGGATGGAAGGGAGGATATCAAAAGAATAATGACTCTGAAAAAAATAACTGCTGGAGGTGGCTCCATTGTGTTAGACTGAGGAAAACTAAGGTCCATAGGGATTTGGGCTCTGGTTGCAGAGTTGGAGGAAATAGAGGCAGGAGATGAAATGTCAAATGAATGGGGTCTTGGGGGCAGAATGAATTTTATTGGGATCAAAGCTCCAATGACCAGTTTTGTATTTGTTTAAGCTTATGAAAGATTGTTATGACCCCAATCATATCGCCCATTCTACATGATCTTTTAAAACCATTCTACTCCCTTCTCAAGAGGTGAAGCCTAACTCCCCTGCTGTGAATCTGTAGGGGTCTGTACTTGCTTATAACCGTGCCAGTGTAGAGAAAGTGATATGCATGACTTCAGAAACTAGGTCAGAGGAAGCAATGCAACTTCCATCTTGCTGTCTGGAAGCTGCCATCTAAATAGTTTGACTGCTGTGATGTTCCATACTGTAAGAATTCCCAGTCAGCTCACAGGAAAAGACCACATGGAGAGAACCCAGGGGATAGGGAGTGAGATCAAGGCCAAGGACTGCCCGTCTGTGCTGACTCCAGCCACCGTCTGACTGCAATCTCATGACAGACTTAGCCAGAGCCTCCCACTAAAACTGTGAGCGATAACACAACTAGTGGATGTTTTATACCATTAAATTTGGGGATGATCACCTATTTATAATGACTAACTGGAACAAGCCTCTATTCATTTTTAAATCTTCAATTATTTGTTCTTTCTTCTCCTTTGAGAGAATAATTCCTGGCTCCTGAATCACTTTCTCCTCCTTTAATTTTTTCACAGTGCTTACACAGGGAGCTTTTTATATGGGGGAGACTTATAGGTGTCCAAATATAAGTTGTTGCTCATTGACTTGCCATTGACATGTATTAACTGCCTGACTGAGTTCTACTCCTGATTTAAAGCTGACTTGGTATTCTCTGTTAATGTTAGAACAGAATATAGAATAGGGAGTTCTGGGGCTTAATCCCTACATCACTGTGAGTCAGTGTGGCACCTGAGGCCAAACAACTCAACCTATCTGTTTCATTGTTTTTAAGATGATGAAAGGATATTAAAACTTCCCAGACATCTGAGTGCTATTATACAGGACAATTACTTAGCATTCCTAATTGTCATATATATATATATATATATATATATATATATAAAAGTTAAACTTTGAAATAGATTCCCTGGCAAAGGTAGAGAAACCACATACCTAGTGAAATCCAAATGAAGGGCTGGTGCCTTTAGGCACAACAAAGTCTAGGTAGGGCCTTTTTAAAACTACAATATTGGGGTGTGGGAGCTTGGTAGTCACTACTGTGCATATGGAAGGAATTGTAAGTGATGAGTGATTGGCTCATGGAGTGATAGACAATAACCTTTCAATGAAATAAAAATTGTGGTGAAGGAGTCTTATTCCTATAACTTTCTGAAGGAAGCTGGTGGCCTCCTTCCCTTTAGCTTCTGTACAGAAGTGTCTTGAAATGTAAAGACAGTGTGCAGGGACCTCTGAAGATTCTGTGACTAGAAGGGTTTCTGGATTGGCATCTTTGCTGAATTAAGGGTCTGCCCCATGTTAAATGTCATACTCCTAAACAAAGGAAACAATACTAAACCCAAGTATATTAATGCTTGTTTGGAATTATTGCTAATATTCCTAAGATTTTTGACTGTGAACTTTTTGGACTCAACTTATTTCAACATTCAAGTTGTGTTTTTTCCTCTCATTTTCTAGATTTGGCATCTAGAGAATTATTTCCCTTGAAGATATCTAGAGTAGCAACACATCAAATTTTTATAAAAGCAAAGGGGAAATACCAAATCAAGTGTGGCTGCTTTAGGGAGCTTTCCTTTTTGGCTATAATCCGTAGAGTAGCAGAGTCCCAATGGCTGAGGAACAAAGTTGACAGGGAACAACTACATAAGTACTGAGGGTAGGCAGGGAGTGGGGTAGAGAGAGGGAGGAAAACCTCAAGTTGTAGGTCTTTATTCTACTAATGGTCACTACCCTGTTTCCCCGAAAATAAGACATCCTCCGAAAATAAGACTTACTCACAGGAAAGATAAGACGTCCCCTGAAAATAAGACCTAGCGCATCTTTGGGAGCAAAACTTAATATAAGACACTGTCTTATTTTTGGGGAAACAGGGTAGCAGTTGTAGGTTTGGGGTGAGAGAAGATGCAATGGCAGCAGCCAGCTAACTAGTGGATAAGTTTTCTCCTCCTTTGTGTCCCCATCTGGCCAACTTCTATATCTGGTTTAAACCTGGAAGAAAGGAAGAGATAATGATACAGGAAAATAACTCTTCTGGGTAAGGAGTTTAAAATTTTTTAAAATGGAGTAGTAATCTTGTGCTGGTTTGTTTAATCAAATAAATGTTACTCTATAAATTTAAAAAATTAGATCTTATAATTTTCTATATTTTTATGTTACAATATAATTCTATATTATCTAATACACTTGATTGAAATAAAATTGTGTATATTTATGTAGTAAGGCAGTATTTAAATTTTTAGTTTTGAAGCCATGTGTATTAGTCTTGGTTCTCCAAAGAAACAAAACCAACAGGATAGATAGATAAATGGTATCATGTCTGTTTTCTGTTGCTTAAAATGGAATTTATAAAACAGGATGATTTACAAAGAAAAGGAATTTATTTACTATAGTTATAGAGGCTGAGAAGTCCAAAGTTGAGAAGCCACACCTGATGAGGCCCTTCTTGCCATTGGGATCCTGAGGTGGCACAGGCATCACAGGGTGAGGGGCTTGGTACACTAGCTCAGGTCTCTCTTCCTTTTTTTATAAAGCCACTAGTTCCACTACCATGATAACTCCTTAATCCTTTAATTCACAAGTGGATTAATCCATTCATAAAGGCAGAGCCCTCATGACCCAATCACCATTAAATGTCCCACCTCTCATTATTGCCACACTGGGGATCAAATTTTAGCATGAATTTTGGAGGGGACAAATTTCAAGCCATAGTAGGTAGATAGATAAAGAGAGAGAATTTTATTATAAAGAATTGACTCACATTGTATGGAGGCTGAGAATTCCCATGATCAGCAGTCAGCAAGCTGGAGACCCAGAAGAGTTGATGTAGACTTCTAGCCCAAAGTCTGAAATCGAGGGCAATAGAAGCTGATGTCCCAGCTGAAGCAAAGAGAGAGAAAGAGAGAGAGAGCACTCATGAGAGAGAATTTTACTTTTCTTTTTGTGTTATTCAGTCCTCTAATAGATTACATGAGGTCCACAGACATTGGGCGGGGTAATATGATTTATTCAGTTTACCAAGGCAAAATGTCAACCTCATCCAGAAACGCTATCACAGACATACCCAGAATAATGTGTAACCTAATATCTGGGCCACCTAGGGGCATGTCCAGTTGACATAGAAAATTAACCATCTACCCCTTGTAATGCTTGCAGCCATATACATTTCCTTAAACCATACTTAATATCCAGCTAAAGCAAAAGGTCATAATTCTACCTAACATGATACAACTATCCTCTATACAACTGAAAATGCATTAACGCTTTCCCCAGAAGGGGAAGTAAAGTCCTTGAGTGAGGTTTACTGAAAGTTTACTCTGTATCCCATAACTTAAATACCATGATGTAAAATGAATAATAGTTAAATACTACCATAATAAGTCAATCTGGTGTTACATGAAAAGGAATAAGAGATGAAAGAAAACAAAGATATTTGCTATCTATCTATTGATCTAAACGTATAAAATATATATGATAAAACAAAGAGAAATGCTCATGACAATTATAGTTCTTGTTTCTGTAAGTGATGGTATGGTTGTAGTTTGTATTTACAAGTTCTCCTTCTTTCACTACCCATTCTGTACTTTACCTTCAGCAAGGTCATTTATTTACTCAATTAAGTGACCCAAACCTTCATTCTTGAAGGGTCTGGGCATTGGTACTCTTGCCTGAATTGTGTTGTGTTTTCTACTGACCTTAATCACAGGGCATGGTAATACTAAGAGATACCCTAAGGGAGCTCCTATATTTCAGACATACTCTTCCTTATTTCCATCATGGGGTAGATATCTAATCCCCCTTTTGTAGTAAAAGAATCACTCCCACCAGCAAAGTAACTCCCTTCTTTGCCTGTTGTCCCACAGACATGAAGACTTTAAAGGGGCGGAGTGGTAATCTTAACTTCCAGTTCAATGGAATCTTTGTTTTGTCTCCTGCTAGAAGCATTCCTCCCTCCAGAACTAAGACCTCTAGGTCAGCAGAGCATACAGTTCTGGGAAATTTTGCTAGCGGAGCACAAGGGTAACAAAGCCCCCGCCAGCTCCAGCCTTTAATTCCTGGGTCTGTGAGTCCTGATTATGGGAGAAACAGAATATACTTGATTTGAACATCACATACATCCTTTTGGAGAACCTTGTTTCAGGTATTGCAAGGTATTGCCATTTATTACTCCTTGGCAGTGTAACTAAGACCTCAAAAGGCCAACCCACTGATCTATCAAACCAGCTGCTACAGGACGGTGGGAAACACAGACCAGAGAATTTCATGAGTATGGGCCCATCTGCATTCTTATTAATTGATTTAATTTTTGTTATGAAGTGAGTTCCATAATCAGAATCAATGTCAGGTAGAATACAGTTTTGGTGGATAAGGCATTCTGTAAGTTCACAGATGGTAGTTCTGGTAGAAACATTGTGTGCTAGGAAGATAAATCTATATCCAGAGTAAGTGTCTATTCCAATATGTACACAATGGTTCCCCTTCTGAGATGGAAATAGTCCAGGGTGATCAGCCTGCCACCAGGTAGCTGCTGGATCACTCCAGGGGATGGTGCCATATTAGGGACTCAGTGTTGGTCTCTGCTGCTGGCAAACTAGGCACTCAACATGGGTTGTTACCAGGTTGGCCCTGGTGAGTAGAAGTCCATGTTGCTCTATCCCTGCCACCAGGGCCACTTTTCTCATGAGCCTAGTGGGTGATGACAGGGGTGGCTGGGGAAAGAGGCTGACTGGCATCCATAGTATGGGCTATTCTATTCACTTGACTATTAAAACCCTCTGCTGATGTCATGCTTTAGTAAGCATTCACAAATATCATCATGTTTTTGCAGATTCAGAGAGCTATCCACATACTTCTTTCTCAAATTTCCTTGTCCCTAACTTTCCAATTATGTTCCTTCTAAGTTTCTGACCATCTAGGCAAACCATAGGTGGCAGCCCATAAATCAGTGTATAATTGCATGTTCGGCCGTTTCTCCTTCTAAGCAAAACAAATAATTAGGTGCACTGCTTGAAGTTTTGCTCACTGGGAGATTTCCCCTCACTGTTATCGTTCAGGAATGTCCCAGAAAGGGACTATAGTGTTGCTGCTGGTCCCTTTTGCAGGATGCCTGCATGTTGTGCAGGACCCATCTGTAAACTGTCATAAGTCTTCTCTTCCTCTGTCGGTTGATCAAAGGAAACTCCCCATGAGGCCACAAGTGCAGACTTGGAGAGAGAAAGGCTGTGTAGCAAAAGTGTGGACTACAGGTATTTGGAAGGTACTTCATGTAACTGACTTGTGCCTTCAGGGCCTGCTAGGGCCTGAGCACATATATACACCTTCAATTTGATAACAGAGAGATAATACTAGATGTGCCGTACTTGGTGTATCAGATAACACCCATTTGGTGATGGACAGCTCAGATTACATGGCAACTTTGTGGCCAGTGGTTAAGCACATAGTTTTTTTTGTTTATAACTCTTACAAACTCATAAACTATACTCTTATAAACTCAGAAACCATAGCTCATGACTATAGGTACTAGTCCTGTACCTGATTGATTTTGAGTTTTCCTTTGCCCTTGATAGTAAGGTTTTTAATCCAAAGTGGTTATAACAAAGGCTAGACTTGCTCTGTATCTATAGAAGTATTGTTGTGTTAAAACATACAAAGACGGGCGGCGCCTGTGGCTCAGTCAGTAAGGCGCCGGCCCCATATACCGAGGGTGGCAGGTTCAAACCCGGCCCCGGCCAAACTGCAACCAAAAAATAGCCGGGCGTTGTGGCGGGCGCCTGTAGTCCCAGCTACTTGGGAGGCTGAGGCAAGAGAATCGCTTAGGCCCAGGAGTTGGAGGTTGCTGTGAGCTGTGTGAGGCCATGGCACTCTACCGAGGGCCATAAAGTGAGACTCTGTCTCTACAAAAAAAAAAAAAAAAAAAAAAATACAAAGACATTCCCCTGTTTCTATCATTCCCATTTCTCATCCTTCTCCTGATCTGTTCTGCATGACAGCTGGCCATACTCTGAATCCTGTGTTTCTGGGGTTTCCATATCAGTTGGATTCTGGCTGTGTTCAACCAGTGGGAGATCCTGAAGGGAGATACAAGGGTACAAAAGGATGGGAAAAGTTGGGATATTTTTCCCTTCATTATCCTTGCTGAGTGGCATTTCTAGTAGCAGCCATGGCTCTTCTGTGGCTCTGGTTCTTCTGTAATCTCAGCTTTTTCTGGTGTCCCCCATTGCAGAGATCCAATAGCACAACCTTTTCTCTTTAGACTTTCAGACCAGAGCTACTAGCAATTTTCTATTGTTGCTAATCTCTGGGTTGCCTTATTGTTCCTTGCTTGGCTTATCACTATTCTATTACCTTTGTAACCAATTTGCTGAATTAAATTGTCTCTATTATCAACATCTTAAGTGGTTTCTATTTTCCGGGTTGGACCCTGACTGATTTACTGTTTTTGGTACAGAAAATACTTTCTCAAGATGGGGTTATGTTCAAATATAAATGCAGTGATATAACCTTTTTTTCCGGGGGAGGAGATGCAATTCAAGTAATTCATGGCTTTGCTGCTCAAACAGTGGTTCATCATGTCATTAGGGAGCCTGTTAGAACTACAGGAATCAGACCCAGACATGCTGAAACAATATTTTTATTATAAAAATATGCCAAAGGGGTTTGTATGTACTTTAAAAATGAAAGAACACAAACATATAACATGCAGAAGTATTGTGATTACTGAAATTATCACTCGTGGTTGCTTGGAATGAAGTGCTATTTGGGAAATTAAGGAGTGGCTGCTTTAGGTCAATGTGTTAATAATGATGACCCTGATGGTGCTGGACAGTTACAGAAAGAAAGGATAATCCCATGGCTTTGAACTTGCTGTTCAAGATTTGGACAGAGAACTAGACATCTGAGCCAGCCTTAAAAGAAGTCTTTTTTCTTGTAGCTGCAGGGTGGGATAGCTGAGTATTAGCCCTCCAAATCCAATTACTTGAATTGCAGAATTACAATGCAAGTCGAACATTCAACTTTGTCAAGCTTAAGGAAATAGTTAGGCAGAAGTAGGATGGATCCTTAAAGTTGGGATAAAGACATTTGGGTGAAGCCAGATGTAACTGAGAACCTTGAACCCATAATTTGCCTGATATTTCTGATTTTCCTTGCCCAAAGACTCTGAAATAGCTTCATCTGGTGTGCTCCTGCATTTGGTGCATAATTATTTAAGATTGTTAAGTCTTCTTGTGGAGTTGTACCTTTCACTATTTTATAGTGTATGCCTTTGTCTTTGTTTACTTGTGTTGATTTTGTTAATGTTATCTGATATGAGAATGGCTACATCAGCTTTCTTTTGATTTCTATTTGCATGGAATATTGTTTTCCACCGTCTCGAATCTATATTAGTCATTGTGGGTTAGACATATTTCCTAGAGACAGAAGACAAATTGGCTTGTATTTTTTAATCCATTCAGTCAGCCTATATCTCTTCACTGGGGAGTTCAAGCCATTCAAATTTATTGTTAGTATTGATACATGTGGTGGATTTATGGTCATCTTGTTGGGTAGACCCTTACTACTTTGTTTTACCTCTTAAGCCATTGTGGTATCTGGGTTCTGAACTTTGGCTTTTGAATGGTTTTACATCGAGGGGCGGCTGTTGGGCTAATGCAGGTCTGAGTACTTCTTGCAGGGCAGGTCTGGTCTTCACAAATTCCCTAATTGCTTATCAGACAAATACTTTATTTCTCCCTCAGAAAAGAAACTTTGTTTTGCAGGCTAGAAAGTTCTAGGCTAGCCATTATCCTACCTTGAAAGGCTAAGGACAGTTCCCCATCTTCTCTGGCTTGTAAGGTGTCAGTTGAGAAGTCTGCAGTTAGTCTGATTGGTTTTCCTTTGTTATTTAGCTGTTTTCACCTGACTGCCCATAGTAGTAAACTTTTTTTTTTTTTTTTTTTGAGACACAGTCTCAATATGTTGCCCTTGGTAGAGTGCCATAGCATCACAGCTCACAGAAACCTCAAACTCTTGAGCTTAAGCTATTCTCTTGCCTCAGCCTCCCAAGTAACTGGGACTATAGGTGCCCACCACAATACCCTGCTATTTTTTTGTTGTTGTTTGGCAGGCCCAGGTCAGGTTTGAACCTGCCAGCCCCAGTGCATGTGGCTGGCACCCTAGCCACTGAGCTACAGGCACCGATCCAGGAGTAAACTTTTTCATGTTTACTTTGGCCAACCTGATGATTGTGTGACTTAGTGACTGCCTCTTTAGGATGAATCTCCCAGGATTTCTGTGTGCTTCCTTTACTGGCATATCTAGATTTCTAGCAAGGCTAGGGAAATTTTCCTCAATAATTCCCTCAAATAAATTATCCAGCTCTTGAGTATTTTCTTCTCTACCCTCACAGATGCCTGTGGTTCTTACGTTTGGCCTCTTTCTATAGTCCCACATTTCTTTTTTTTTTTTTTTTTGTAGAGACAGAGTCTCACTTTATGGCCCTCGGTAGAGTGCCGTGGCGTCACACAGCTCACAGCAACCTCCAACTCCTGGGCTTCAGCGATTCTCTTGCCTCAGCCTCCCGAGTAGCTGGGACTACAGGCGCCCGCCACAATGCCCGGCTATTTTTTTTTTGGTTGCAGTTTGGCCGGGGCCGGGTTTGAACCCGCCACCCTCGGTATATGGGGCCGGCGCCTTACCGACTGAGCCACAGGCGCCGCCCAATCCCACATTTCTCATAAGCTTTGTTGTTTCCTCTTATTTCTCAGTACTTTCTCTTAACTTATTTAACAAAAAGCTATTAACTTCAAGTTCTAATATTCTTTCTTCTGCCTGATCAAGCCTAAGTCTTTCTACTGTGCTTTGTAATTCTTTGAATGAATTTTTCATTTCCAGAAGTTCTGTTCGGGTTTTCTTTTTAGATTTCTTTAGAGAAATTTTCATTAATTTCCTGCATTGTCTTGCAGCTTCTTTTGTTGGATTTTTTTTTCTCTTGTATTTCCATAAGCTTCCTTACAACCTGTGTTCAAAATTCTTCATGTGCTATTTTAATCTTTTTGTTTAAGTTGGTATCCATTGGGGAGCAGTAATTGTTTTCTTTAGGGCAACACCTTTCACTTTGAGTTTTCATATTTCTGGAGTTTTGTTTTACTGATTCCTTCTCCTCTGGTCTCTCATTCGTGAGCCAAGTATATTAGGGCTAGCTTATGGGCTTGTCTCCAAGATCTTGAAAATCAGTTTCTGACTGTGTCAGGGAGAAGAATCCAGGTCCTGAGTTGACTTTTGGTTATTCTAACAGGTTTGATGAACCTCTCTGATTACCTCTGATCTGCTGTCTTCACCTCTTTCAGATGATGTGTAATGACTTAGAACAGGCGTCCTCAAACTTTTTAAACAGGGGGCCAATTTACTGTCCCTCAGACTGTTGGAGGGCTGGACTATAGTTTAGAAAAAACAACTATGAACAAATTCCTATGCACACTGCGCATATCTTATTTTGAAGTAAAAAACAAAACGGGAACAAATACAATTCACACCTCTTCATGTGGCCCGCGGGCCGCAGTTTGAGGACGCCTGACTTAGATCCATGGTGGGTGTTATTTGCTTATGTAAATCCACCACACCCTGTTCACTTGAGTTGGACGATGCTTTGATGGGCGATATTAGCTATATCAGTGTTCTCCCTGTCATCAGTTGATGTTTGTGTGAATGAGGGAACTGCTGAAATGATTTTTTGTGTCCTGGTAGACTCCACCCCAGGTGGAGTAAGTTGAATGCCCCAAGCTTTAGGGAGGGACTCTGTAGCTCCCAGGAGTTTCTTGATCTCCACCACCACTGAGGTGGGAGGAGGAGCAGGGCAGTTCATGCCTAGGTTTTGTGAGCCTGAAAGGTTTTGTGAAGCTTCAGTGGGGCTCAGAGCTTGCTTCCAGCTGATGGGGGAGCTGCTGGCAGGAGGGTCAGGAGCAGCTCTGCTGACCCCAGAGCTGTTCACAGGGAAGGTGCTGAATGCTTGTATGCTAAGGCACAGGATTTAGTTCTTTCTGGCCCTATCCAGTGACACAGCTTTTCTGTAGGGAGGGGTATGTGCTCCTCCAAATGGCCACTCCTTGGACCCCCCCACACACCCCGAAAGATTGAGTCAGAAAATGGTAAAGGGCATACAAACTCACCTCCCAGTTAGCAGGTGCCGCCTGCAGGAAGGAACACGCTGCAATGCAGTTTTTGTACCCTGGACGGGCTCCCGTCCCTCAGTGGAAGAACTCACTGTTCTTCCCTCAGTATCTGCCCCAGGTGGTGGATGGGGCCCTGGGCCTGCCAGGTGAGTCCTTAATCTCTGCGGCAGCAGAGACAGGTGGGGGAGTGCAGCTGGGTGGGGCTGGGTTGGGCAAACTTGGTCTCAGGCTCCACAGAAGCTTTCCAGTTAGCCGTTTTGGCAGGGGTCAAAGTCTGCTCCCAGTTTCTGGGTAAAGCCCCACCAGGGAGAGGCTGAAGTGACCCAACTCAACCAGAAAGTCTGTTGTGGAGGTAGGTCTGTCAAAGATTCATAGACTTCAGTGGGTCTCACTCTTCTCCCCAACCTCTGCTCCACAGTCTCCCTGCCTCTCTTCCCCTGGCTTCTGGGGCAGGCTGGACTCCAGACCAGCCGAGCTCCCCTGTGACTGTTTTGTGGGCTGGGAGGTTCCTGCCCGGGATCCTGGCCTGAGCTGAGAGTGTAGCCCTCCCTTGCGGGAAGGGGCTCCCTGTGAGCAGATCACAGCCAAGGCCCACAGCACAATCTCCCCACCCATCTGCCCGTGGTCTCTCTCACCTCCGTAGACCAAGAAGGTCAATCCCTGACCATGTTAGGGAAAAGCGTGCCAATCCCGTGTTGCCCACAGGTTGCCTAAGTAGGATCAATGTCCCTCCACCTAGGGGCCTGCCCTGCTCTGATGGAGCTGTCAGGCACATAGCACCGGGGTGGACCAGCGAGCTGGGAGCTCACAGTCTGAGCACCCCTAAGACTGCTGCAGGACCCCAAGAAGAGAGGCCTGAGTCCTACTCTGTGGAAATCTCAGTGTGGTGAGTCAGTTGTGTCTCTTGGCAGCCACCACTGGAGGAGGGGAAGGGACAGAAGAGTGTGTGGGGAGAGTCCTAGCACTCAGTTCACAAGGGTGTCTGGCCAGAGTGTCCAGGCTCTGAAGTCATTCAAATCACCTGGGACCTTCTGGGCCCCTGTGGGTCCCACAGTTTGGGTTGGAGTTGGAAAATGTCTTTGTGGAATCAGGCAGGACAAAACCTGAGGAGGTGAAGCCCCCTGGGGAGGATAAAGGTGCGCGGTGAGTGGAGAAGCAGTATGGTGCCTGCTATCCTGGCTTGCAGCTGTGGGAGCCAAAAGTGCCCCTCGGTGGCTAGGAGCTTGGTGCTCTGTGCACAGGCAGTTCCCAGCTCACTGGTGGCAGCAGCCTCTGGGCTCATGTGGGAGTTTCTCTAGCCCAGAGCCCTCCTGCTGTCAAAGATATGAAGGAGGGAGAAGCAGACTGCTCCACCTGCCCTTCTCCTGGACTCCTAGCCTCTCAGGGGTTGTCCTCTACCAATATCTTGCTCCTTCTTGTTCTGCCCTACAACCTGCAACTTCTTCCTGCAGAATCTTTTGTAGGTTCTGGCACTTTTACATCGGAGTTACCCGATCTATAATTTTTTCGTTGTTTTTTCTTTTCCATCTATAAGTTTTTCTTTTTCTGAGATGATCTGGCAGCTGGTATCTCTGGCTAGGCATCTTGCCAGTCCCTCCATTTATCTATTTTTTTTGGAAAAATTCTATTCATGTCCTTTGCCTAATTTTTTATTGAGTTTTTCTTTTCTTGCTGTTTTGTTTGAGTTCTTTGTAGATTCTGGAAATTAGTCTTTCATTTGATGTAGAGTTTGCTAATATTTTCTTCTATTCTGTAGGTCTCCTGTTTATTCTGTTTATTATATCCTTTGCTGTGTAGAAGCTTTTACATTTAATTAAGTCCCATTTGTTTATTTTTGGGTTTTTTGGTAGCATCTGTTTTTGTGGTCTTAGTTACAAATTCTTTACCTAGGCTGATGTCTGGAAGAGTTTTCCCCATGTTTTCTTGTAGAATTTTTATGGTTTCACATCTTACTTTTAAGTCTTCAGTCCAATTTGAATAATTTGTGTATGTTAGTGAGTCCTAGCTATTCTTTTCAATTTTTAGAGCACTTTTGAGCGTTTCTTGTAGGGTAGGTCTAACAATCACAAGTTCTCTTAGTATTTACTTGTCTGGGAAAGACTTTATTTCTCCTTCATTTATAAAACTTAGTTTTAAAGGATACAAAATTCTTGCCTGACATTTATTCATTTTAAAAGACCAAAGATAGGATCCTGATCCCTTCTGGCTTATTTTTTGTTAAGAAGTCTTCTATTAGTCTGTGCCATTTTCTTTTTTTTTTCAAAAAATTTAGGAGACTTTATTAACTCTAGGGGTTTTGATGGAATTAAATCATTTTCCAAAAGTTGGGTATGCTGTGAGCAAATTAACCTCCCTCTCTTCCTCTCTTCTTCCTTTCAACAAATATTCATTGAGCAGTTGCTATAATAAGCCTTATTATCAGCACACTTAAATAATTGTATTAATTTCTGCAATAATTTGCAATTAATAATTTCTGCTTCAGACCTGTCACTCACATGATTCTTTCTGCTTATGGAGCCTCATCTAACCCCCATCAGTTTTTTTTTTTTTTTTTTTTTTTATTGTTGGGGATTCATTGAGGGTACAATAAGCCAGTTACACTGATTGCAATTGTTAGGTAAAGACCCTCTTGCAATCATGTCTTGCCCCCATAAAGTGTGACACACACTAAGGCCCCACCCTCCTCCCTCCATCCCTCTTTCTGCTTCCCCCCCCCATAAACTTAATTGTCATTAATTGTCCTCATATCAAGATTGAGTACATAGGATTCATGCTTCTCCATTTTTGTGATGCTTTACTAAGAATAATGTCTTCCACTTCCATCCAGGTTAATACGAAGGATGTAAAGTCTGTGCCATTTTCTTTTGTAAGTTACTTGATGTTATCGCCTCACAGCTCAGGAATTCTTCATTCACCTTGACTTTGGACAGTCTAATGAAAAATGTGGAAAGCTTCATGAATTTTCATGTCATTCTGACATAGGTGCCATGTTAATGTTCTTTTTATCATTCCAATTTTAGCATATTTGCTGCTGACTTGAGCACTGGATATGTTTTCAACCCATTCAGCCATGCTATATATTTTAAGTGCAGTGTTTTATCTGCTTATATTATTGATATGTAAGGCTTTGTTTTTGATGTGCTGTTAATTATTTCGGTCTGTTTTATCTATTTTTCCTCCCTTTTATTTTTTTTCCTCTTATTGTTTGTCATTGTGGTTTGGTGGATTTCTGTAGTGGTACCGTTTGAGTCCTTTCTCTTCCTCCTTTATGCCATTGCTTTACAATGAGTTTTATACTTTTGTGTAAAAAGTTTTGGTAGTAAATGCTGTCTCTTTTTTGTTTCCAAGTTTAGGAATCCCTTAAGCTTTTCTTGTAGGATTTGTCTACAGGACAATTTGTTAATGGTAACAAATCGTAATGTTTGCTTATTTGGGAAAGACTTCATTTATGAAGGATAATTTTGCTGGATACAGTATTCTTGAGTGATAGAGTTTTCTTTTTGTCTTTCGGCCCTTTGAGTATATTGTCCTATTTTTTCTGGCCTATAAGGTTTCTGCTATGAATACACTGTTAGTTTGATGGGATTTATTTATAGGTGACTAGATGCTTCTCTCTGGGTATTTTTTAGGAATCACTATCTTTGACTTTAGACAGTTCATCTATATGTAATATACTGTGGAGAAGACATTTTTGCATGGTACAGTGGGGATCACTGAGCCTCCTATATCTGGATGTCTAAATCTCTTGCTAGACTTGGGAAATTTTCACCTATTATTTTATGAAATAGTTTCTCTAATCTTTTTATTCTCTCTTTGTCCTCAGAGATATTGATAATTTGGTCATTTTATGATTTCCCAAATTTTTTTAGTAGATATATAAATTTCTCTATGATGTTGTATGATATTTTATGATGTTTGTTATTAATGCTGTAGCTGTGCGCCTGCTTAATGCTTATCCTTTACCATATTCGTTTCATAGTCTCATTCCAACATGGTTTGACTTTAACGGGGGAATATAGAGAATCCCTATTAGCTAAATGACAAAGTCTGGGGCTTGGAAGAATTTCAAACAGTCAGTGGGAGAAGACTTCTGAGGCAGAGGACCTATTAGGCATTCCAAGAATTAAAACAGTGAAGAAGCCAACTGTCCTACATAGGAGAAGGGCTTCTCCAGAAGCCATGCAAAGTGACCAAGTTAGCCAGCTTGCAGCTGCATTTTTTACTTAGGTATCAATAGAGTCTTAGTCTTATAATTGTTTATTAACTACTTATTTCTAATATTAAAAGTTTAGAGTAATTCACCAAAAATTTTGAAATAGTTTGCACTTTTTCTTTGTTTCTTCAAAAGAATTGCTTACAAATGAATTTAAAAAAGGCATTTTTTTTTTTTTTTGTAGAGACAGAGTCTCACTTTATGGCCCTCGGTAGAGTGCCATGGCCTCACACAGCTCACAGCAACCTCCAACTCCTGGGCTCAAGCGATTCTCTTGCCTCAGCCTCCCGAGTAGCTGGGACTACAGGCGCCCGCCACAACGCCCGGCTATTTTTTGGTTGCAGTTTGGCCGGGGCCGGGCTTGAACCCGCGACCCTCGGTATATGGGGCCGGCGCCCTACTGACTGAGCCACAGGCGCCGCCCAAAAAAGGCATTTTTTATTTCTAGTAAATTGCAACCTAGAATATTTTAACATCTGTCTTTTAACTTTTATATCATACACTAAAATTTTTATGTCTGAGTGAGAATTTGATAAAAATCACTTGAAAGGAAAGAAGGATAAGGTGAAAAATAAATTCAGTGATACAGTAAAACTTTATTTCTAAATTCCTATAAGGAGAATCCAGCTTCAAGTGTGCAATTCAGGCATATTTTATGCTGCAAAAACATTCCGAAGGCTTAAACAGTATTTATTTTAATAAGATTTTCTGTGCATTCATAGTGTTTCATACAGAAATATGATGTGTAAACATTTTTAAAGGAATAACTCTGCTTGAAAAGTCTATCTAAATGTTTTCTATAGCAGTTATAATAGTACTACATAAAATTGGGCATGTTATTGCCTTAAAAATAAATCATATAATGATCCAGGTTGAGTAGAAGCTAATCAATGCTTTTTCTCCTCAACATTCACCTTTCATTTCTGTTTACTATGATGAATATATCTAAAGTATGCTAAGCCAGCAGCTAGAAATACCAGGCCGACTGGTGCCATCTTCACCCAGGAGAGCCATGAGGATGAGTGACTGTCCTCACTAGGAATTCGAGTCCTCAGAGGCTTGAGAATCCGCTCTCTCTGGGTCAGGATAGCTCTCCGGGCCCCATCCCATTTCCCTGGCCCCTGAAGGCGGTACTGGTATGGGGTACAGGGACCAAAGAAGACCTCCATGGCCAGCTTTGGATCTGAAAGAAAGAGGAACAGCAGGTTGGGCTTCACCCCTGCGAGGGTGGCGATCTCATCCATGTACTCAATGTGATCCACTTGGATTGTGTGGCGGGGTGTCTTCACATATCTGAAACAAAAGGGAAGAGTGTGGAGGATTCACAGCCTACAGCAGTGGGAGGAGGACAGATTTATATCATCCAGAACATACAAGAACTTTAATAAACTTGACTTCTAGACTTCTACTCACTTTAGAGGTGAGGAAACTAAGAACCAGAAAGCTAAATTGACAATCTGACAGCACCCAGGTACCGAAGGACAGAGCAGACACAAAATCCAAATTTCCATGTACTCTGTCCCTTAGTTTTTGATTGTAACAGCGTGACTGATCTAGAGATTGATGCTCACAGTGATCCTTACCCTTTAAGATGTTCATTTTATAAATGAAGGATTGTGATCCAGTTAAATACTTCCCTGGGTATTTTGTAGGTAGGCTGAAAACTTAACTTCCAGCCCACCTATGTGTTTGCAGTCAACTGGGAGACAGATAATCAGACAATTATTGATAATCTGACCCTGGGAGTTTGGTGGCTGTCACGGGGTAAGGCTTTAGGAGTGTAATATCCTTTGCAAAGGAAGGTGACTCTGCAGCAACACTGGGAATGAAAGCTGCCTGGGAAGTTCTCCCTTGATCTAGATGCCTCCATTCTGAGTATACATTGTGTGATGCATTTCCACGGACTTCAGAACCGTAGAGGCCTGAAGCCTCTGTTCACATGGCAGATATTATGGATTTGATATTTTTTGTGGTAATTTTACATCCAGCATTTGGAAGTAAAGTGTCTTGATGAACAAGTACCTTTTCCAATGTGCACAAGCATATTTTAAGGGATAGTAGTAGCCCTTTGCACACCTGCTGTGCAACATGGATCAGTGGTCACAGCTTTCTGATGTGAGAATGCAAAAAGTGTTGTCTTAGAGATGTGAGAGCTGGCACTTCTGCTGCATGAGCTAAACACTTTTCCCACGTTGCGGGACCTTCCCCCAATTGGAGTTTATAACCTCACATCTGAGTACTTGTTTCGGACAGGGTTACATAGGATGTAGGAAGAAAAACAGTGATGCCATTTTATGCCTTGTGCATAATCCTATTGGAAATGCTTAGCAATGCCTGCCATAGCAGGCACAGAGTAAATTTTTAATCAATTCACTCTTTCTTCTAAATATTGATGAGAATGGCACCTCATCAACTAAGGGTATTCTCATCAACTAGGGTTTTCAACTAAGGGTATTCTCTGTTACTAAGTTTGTACAACTGTAAAGTATGTATGTGTGGGGGAGGGGCTTTCATGTCTTTATATAGACACACACCCTTAAAGTCCTTAGAATTCTGAGGTAATGTGGCAAGGTTACTTATTAAGATATTCATTTGTATATTTTCTGTCTATATTCCAGTCTTCCACTGTCTGCAAAAGTGGCCAAGCCCTTTGTGTTCCCTTGTCTTAGAGACATTTTTTGTTACATGACCAAAGAAGTACCTTAATGGCAACACATCTCCCCTCCCAGCTTTGTTTCCTTAATTCTGGACTCATGGAGGAGAATAACATAAATATCCTTGAGAGTAACAAGAGAGGAGAGAAAGATTTTATACAGCATATGAAATAGAAATCTGGTTTAAAAGAGTCTAGGAACCTAAGCAAGATGTCAGAGGGAATAGTTGTGTGGGGCTCCTGAGGAGACTGGACCCTGAGCCCATCTCAGACGAAGCCCCCATCCTCAGTAGAGTCCTCTACCCTACTCATAATAAGGAAGCCAAAAGCCTCCAGGCTTTAAAGGTGTACATTAGATTATGATGTCAGTAAGGAATGTGATGTGGTAAAAATGAGAGACTGCTCCTACATTTTGGGATAGTCTTCCTGGATTCTGGTGAGATACTGGGAGAAAAACCTCTAATGATGTAGAATGATTTAAAGAGAATAAACACATGGCTGTGTGTTGCGTAACTGAGCTACATGCTTGTTTAGGAGTTGTATAACAAGATAGTATAGGAAATGGAGAAAAAGTGAGATTAAGCATGGGTATAGAATCCCAGATTAAGAATTCTGTGATCTGCCGGGTACAGTAGCTCATGCCTATAATCCAAGAATTCTGGGAGGCTGAGATGGGTGGATTGCCTGAGCTCAGGAGTTCAAGACTAGCCTGAGCGAGAGTGAGATCCCATCTCTACTAAAAATAGAAAAACTAGCTGGGCATTGTGGCAGGTGCCTATAGTCCCAGCTGCTCAGGAGGCTGAGGCAAAGGATCACGTGAAGACAAGAGTTTGAGATGGCTGTGAGCTATGATGCCTGGCACTCTACCCAGGGCAACTGACGGAGATTCTGTCTCAAGGAAAAAAAAACCCTGGATATCAACATCCAAAAAAAAAAAAAGAAAGAAAGAAAGAAAGAAAAATCTACCCAGGTTGATTGAGTGAGACTCTACCTCAAGGAAACAAACAGACAAACAAATAAAAAACCCTGACTATCCACATTAAAAAAATAATAATAAAAAAGAATTCCATGACTCCTGTGAAGGTCTATGACTAGTTGTTACTAATTATTTACCGTTTTTCTGTAGTCCTTTTCCTCTTGGCAATATCTGCCATCATGTTGTTCATTGAGGGTAATTTGCTCAGCCCTAGAAGAGAAATTTCAGAGTCTGTCAGGATTCCTAGGAATAGAGAGGAACATTTTGTTGAAAAGAGAGAACTAGTGTCAAAAAGAAACTGAAGATTAGGTGAAATACTAGGCCTTTCTCCAACATTTATTGATGTACCTTTGAACACGCGTGTAGCCCAGCGAGATTGGAGCTCTGCAATAGGTAGGATGATGCCCAGGGGCTGGATAAGACCGATGACAGCCAATGTTGGCTTCTCCAGGTCAGGAGGGAACATAAGCTTATACAGGGACACTTCGTTATCATGAACTTTGATCAAACCATCAAGGAAAGGAAAAGAAAAACTGTATCCTGTAGCAAAGATGACAACATCGATATTTTCCTCTACAGTGCCATCGTCAAAAATGGCATCTGTTTCTGTGAATTCTTTCACGTTGGGCTTCACTTGGACTTTTCCAGAAATTATGTGATTTGGCAGGTCATCACTGACAGTTGGATGCTGACTTAAGGGTCTGTGTAAAAAGAGAAATCCTGAGTAAGCAAATATACAAAAAAGAAATCATGCAAATGAGAAGGAATTGAAGCAAACAGGTTGCATTATTTTCTTGAACCCTGTGCTTATTCAACTTTTTGCCTGTAATGGCAAAGCAGAATAATTTTGTGCCCCAAGTCCTTCAGTGGCTATCTCAGCTCTATATTTTTCAAGTCCTTTACATTTTGTTGTGAAACTTCAGTGTGCAGTATATAGTATATCTTCCATTCTCTACCATGTTGATTTTAATGTTAAAATATTTTAAACTGCTGAAAATTGAGGAAAAGTGATACATGACTATGGATTGTAGTTTCAAAACAAGTCATAGTTTTTTTTTTTTACAATAACTTTTTTTTTTTTAAGTTAATGTATACAGTATAGGAAACTGAAAAACACAAGAAGCAAAGGACAAAGTCATCCATAATCGCAAGCAGTTTATAGTTTGACACGTCCTTCTAGATCCCGAGTGTACATACACAACATCTGATTTCCTGGGATTGAGATTGCACACTGTGTATCATGCTTTTTTGCACATCGTGAATATTTACCAATCCCAAATCCCAAAGCTTTATGAGTATTTTGATAACCAAGAATATACTACACCAACTCAGTCTGTTAGGAAAGAGTGTAATCCTGCCTTTCTTGGGATGAAAATTTCATAGAAGACAAAAATGGCAACAAGCCTCTAGATAAAAATACTGGCAGAGTTCTGATTAAAATACTGCATTCCAAAAAAAAGAAAAAAATTACTGCATTCCCTTAATGCTCACTTTAAAATGAAACATAAAGCAAAAGTACACTAAGTATGTTTCTAAGATAATTAACAGATGTATACCATTAGAATACCAAGAAGGTACATTTCCATTGAATTACTTAGCATATATATATATTTTTATCATAAAAATTAATATTTATTCAGTACTTGGATTGTGAGAGGCCTGCTAGGCACCACAGTTATGTTTGTTAATATAGTACTTAATATCATCTACAGAACATGTCACTTAATAATCTCAATAGAACTCTGTGATATAATAATTATTATACCCAATTTACAGATATGGACTCTGAAAGATGTTAAATAAATAATTTACCCAAGGCCATACTATCTATAAGAGATGTCAATATTTGAATCTGGACAGCCCATTTTTGTTAAAAACATTTTCAAACATTAAAATTATGAAATGAATACTGAAATTCAAAATGGGTATTATTTTGCCAAATTCATTTACCTACACAGATTTTTATCTCTCATGGAACCATGTGAAAGTGAATGGCAGATATGAGAATTCCATGATAAAATAATAATACTTAACAAACATTTCCTAAGAATAAAGATATTCATCTAACACAACCAAAATACCATTATCACACACAAAGCATTCACGGTAAGTTCCTAATGTTATCTGATAGCCAGTCCATATTCAAATTTCCACAACTGCCTCAAGCATCTTTTATAGCAGTTAATATTTTCAAGCCAGATTCGATCAAGACTATATATTCCATTTGGATGTTGTTTTCTTATCTCCTATAATGCAGAATAATGCTCACTAGTGATAGCCAAAAGGGAGGCACATGCATCCGTGGCTACTGTCAAAATGTCATGTGCACACACCTGCACACATCTCTCCTTTCATGCTGCCTTCTGCCCCTCTGCTGCCAACCTAATCAACAAGCCTTGATATACTTGTTCAGAGGTGGTTTAACAAGTCCATGTCCAAGATGCATCTTTTCTATCAATTATAACAAAAAGATACTCACAAAATGGCTAATTCACTAGTTCTATTTTTTATCATACATTGTCACCTCAGGACATCTCCAAAGCTTAAGTCATAGACTCTTTTTACTTCCTGCTCCACCTTGATTTCTACAAAACTTCTGTTGTTTATAGGCTAAATCAATCCCCATGTTAGATACATAATTCATTTGTAGAAGAATTAGCCATAAAGTTGCCTAACACAAGTACCCATTCAAATATTTGTTTAATAGCTAAATTGTCTTAAATAATTCTATCTCCAGGCATTGAATCCATGTTCCCAAGGGGAAAAATGTTAAGTAGGAGAGAGCAAAGCTTTATGCTGGAAACATTAGTCTTCTCAGAAGCTCTGTCTGGTGGGCTTTCACTTCCTCTAATGGGGGAAAGCTTTGTCACGTGAACACCCTTGCAGACAGTCTTCTGCTATGAGGAAGAAAAGAGATACTTGGCAGATGTCAGGAGGGGGTTTATCGATAGATAAGATTTGGATTGGAAATGGGATACAGGGAGAGATGTGAACAAAGATATAGATTTAGAAAAACCAAATATATATAGAAAAAGTGTGGAAGTAGCTTTTAAACATTATTTAAGGGGATGGGTGGAGATGAGATGCAGGGCCACAGGTCTGGTCTTAATGGGAGGGTAAAGAGTGAGTGAGTTTATGTATACAAATAAAATCAGACTCTTAAATTACAATCACTAGATTGAAAATAAGCTCTTACTTGAGTAAAGACTGAAGCATCCAAAAATTCAAAAAGTGAGAATCTTAGAAGTGAACCGTGGAGACTACTTTTACAATCTTGAGGCAGGGGAGGCTTTTAAAATTTAGTTTAAAAACTCAGAGGTAACAACAGAAGACCTGGACATACATGAGTATTGAAAATTTAAGGCCCATATATTTTAAAAAGTACCATAAGCTAAACCACCAGGAAAATGACATGATCAGAAAAAAATGTTAACACTGATGATTTAAAAATGTATGGATTTCTACAACACACAAATAGTTCTCACAAACATAAAAACTCATAATAATTAAGAGAATCTTTGTTTTTTATTCCACTGATAGATTAATTTTCTAAAGTATAGCTTTTGCCAAGTCACCAATCTTCTCTTTTCTTCCCTCTTCACACCTTGAGTTAGCACATTTTATCAGAAGTTTCCTTATGATATACTCCCTTTGTTTAAAAAGTCTTAGTATTGGCGGCGCCAGTAGCTCAGTCGGAAGGGCGCCAGCCACATACACTTAGGGTGGCAGGTTCAAACCTGGCCCAGGTCTGCTAAGCAACAATGACAACTGCAACCAAAAAACAGCTGGGCCTTGTGGCAGGCGCCTGTAGTCCCAGCTACTTGGGAGGCTGAGGCAAGGGAATCGCTTAAGCCCAAGAGTTGGAGGTTGCTGTGAGCTGTGATGCCACAGCACTCCACCCAGGGCAACAGCTTGAGACTCTGTCTCAAGGAAAAAAAGAAAGGTCTTAGTGTTTACATTACACAATCCCAGATAGGATCTATCTATATATCCATCTTCCTAACTTTCTTTCTTTTAGTGGTAGCTGGGGAATTACTACAAGGGAATACTCGAGACTGTTCCAAGATAGGACTGGTTGGGATTCTAAAGAAAGAAGCAGGAAAGGTCAGGGAGACCAGTCCAAGGCACTTCCTGGGGGAACTTAGGGACACAGGAGGCTGCAGTGTATCCTGGTGGTAGATGAGACAGGGAGTGTCTACGTAGTGCCTCAAGGAGGGCGGTTAGCTTATAAAGTTTACCAGAGGCTTTAATGAATTTGGCTAGGGCCGAGGCTAGTTTCCTTCAACAACCTAGACACCTTTATAGGTTCCTGCAAATGTTCAAGGCCAGAGCCTGGGTTTAATCCTTCAGGGAAGAATATGCAGCTGGTCAATATTTCTCGGTCAGGACAGAGAAAAAAGTGAGGGAAACTGAGGAATTCTACATACGATAAGAGCATGTGTATGTGAGTGGATATGTATTGTGTGTATTTTCAAAACTCCATCCTGAAATGCAGTGTTCTCTTTTCAATCTATTATTTATTTAAATATTGCACCTCTTCCATTTGTTCTAATTTCTCTTAATCTACATAGTAACCATTTTTTCCTTCAGTCTTCTTCTACTGTTGTCATTAGTTGACAAACGATATTTTTAACCTCCAAAAATTATTTCATGTGGCACTTGAATTTCCTTAAAATCTCTTATATTTTTATGCAAACTGAATTTTCGTTCCTCCTCTTTTTTCCTTAGGCATGTGTTCTGATTTTTGGACTCATCTTTTTCTCCTTGAATACTCATTCATTTATAAGAGATGATATTTTTCTTTGGCAGCTGATGTGTGGTTATTAGATTGTCCTTGGTGGAAGTTGCATAGGTGGTAAAAGACAAAGTAGACCATGTCTGTGGTCCCAAAATATGGAAACTAGCAAGCAGCCCTTCACTTACTGAGGTACCTGGATAAAAGCCTTCTTGTCCCCTCACTACAAGGCATTCCATAAACTCAGGGAGGACTCAGCATAAGGCTGGAGGTAGGGCCAGGCCTTCATCATGAAGGGCTGAAGTTGACTTTCATCATAGAGTTCCACACCAAATTCTTCCTAGGATTTGCCACTATCCTGTCCCTCCTTGGAGATCACTGCAGCTGATCCCTCGGTACTTGTCTGACCCATGGAGAAGAGAGTATAGAGCACAAAGCCTAGTTGACCCCTGTTTCCCTTAGGCTCAAGGAAATCTAGTGCAGGGGACAAAAAGAAAGAGTTAGGAATGGAGGGAAAGGGCATTGTATGGGTGGTTTCTGTTGCCAGGATCTTTTCTATTTTTCCTGTAATCAAGGATTTTGAAAGAATAGACTGTGAAAGTCATGCAATTGTACTACAGTGAACCTAGTGGAAGTTATTACTCAAATTATTTATATCCCAAGCTCAGACCTCTCCTTCAAGTTCTAGACCCACACAGTCAACAGCCTGTTTGTGACTTATCTCCCTCTGATGGCCTCATAGACCTATCAAACTTAACAGGATGCAAACAGAACTCTCAGTTTTCACCTCCTAGCCTATGGGATTGCCTCCACAGTAAATAGCTCATTTGTCAACTCAATCATTCAAGTAAAAAGCCTAGAAGTTTTTTTTTTTTTTTCTTTTCAGCCTCCCACGTATTTGGGAACCTAGCAGTTCTTGATTTCTTACATTTTCTTTTCCTATTCAATCCATCAGGAAGCACTATACGTCTATCCTCAAAGCCCATTCTGAATCTACCCACTTTACTTTTCTCTATTCCTATTATACTAACCAAGCCAATCCAATCACTCTCCTAGGCTATGGACCTTTTCTTTTCATCTCAGCCCCATCTGGGAACCCAGGCTTTCCGTTTTCCAAAACAATAGCCTGAGTGATCCTTTAATATTTAGCATCAAATCATGACCCTCTTATGCTTAAAATACTTAATGATTTCTCATTGTACTACATGAAAACGTCACTCATCATTAACATCAGTAATTATCAGGGAAATGCAAGTGAAAACCACATGAGAAATTACCTCTGACCCAGTAGGATGGCTGTTATCAAAAAGACAAGAGATACCAAGTCTTGGCAAGAGAGTGGAGAAAGGAGGACCTTTGTACATTTTTAATGGGAATGTAGATTGGCATAGCTACTGTAGAAAACAGTATAGAGATTCCTAAAGAAATAAACAAAAAAGTTCCATATGATCCAGCAATCTTTCTTCTGGTGTTTGCTCAAAGGAAATGAAATCACGAACTTGTAATAATACAAGTATGTGAACTCCATGTTCATTACAGCATTATTCACAGTAGCCTAAATATGGAAACAACTGAAGTGTTCATTGATGGGTAAATGGATAAAAGAAGGTTGTGTGTACCTGTGTACATAATGGAATATTATTCTGCATTAAAAAAGTGGGAGGTTCTGTCATTTGCCAGTGTCTACGAGTCTGGAGGATGCTATGCTAAGTGAAATAAGACAGTCACAGAAAGAAAAATACTTCATGATCTCACTTATATGTGGTATCTAAAAAAGAAGTCAAATACACAGAGATAGAGAATGAAATAATGGTTACCAGGGAGGGGTGGGGAGGAAATGGAGAGATGTAAGTTAAAGGATACACAGTCGCAGATACATAGAATGAACGAGTCTAGACAGCTAATGTACAACAGGAGGACTGTAATTAATATCGGGGATTTTTGCTGAAAGAGTAGGTTTTAGGTGCTCTTGCTACACACAGACACACACAAAAGAGGACCTCAGTAGGATGGTGTCTATGTCGATTTGCCTGACTATGGTAACCATTTTACTCTGCACATGTGTATCAAAACCCATTGTTGTATGCCTTAAATATATGTAAATTTTTAAAAAGGATAAAATCCAAACTCTGCCCCATGTCCCAGGAATACGTCCTCCGGCTGCGGCCTCACTATGTTTCCTGCACAGTATTTTCCCCTCGCTGACTTTGTTCTGATCATACTCGTTTCCGTTCTGCTCCTCAGTTCGCACCAAGCCCCTTCCTACCTCAAGAATTTTGTGATCTAGTTCTGAGTTGTCACTCCTTGGAGATGCCTTCTACATTATTCCATTAAACGATCTGGCTGCTCCCTTCTCTTACTTGCTCTTTATCACATAACCCTATTCATTTCCTTCTTGGGTCTCATCACATTCTGTAGTTTTTAAAAATCGTCCATCTCTCTCAAGTCCGATGCAGCTTTGTTCTGCTTCCACAGCCTTGTAGATGGTCACTAAATATTTTTAAATGAATGAATGCCATATTCCTTTGATTTATTTGCTGAAATATTTCAAGAATCACTCTTTCAGAGTTGCCTTTAAAGAAAATTAAGTACTCATGGGAAAAACAATTATCACTTTATAATCTCAGACCATTATTCCCTAGGTTGAGACTTTGGTTGATGCTTTTATTTTACTCTCTTAAATATTACTTCTTCATTTTATCCCCCCAACCCACCTTTTTTCTTAACTCAGCTTAGTACCATTTTCCACTTTTATCTTTTGCTTTTTTACCAAAAGCTTTAGATAGTTTCTGAACCAAGAAACTTCCAAGGCACAGACCTGGGATCATAAGGCTGCTTACACTGAGGATGGGGCATTAGAAATCTCTAACATCATGTGGGCTATTTAGACATTTTCACCCCAACCTCAGTGAAAATGACTTTGAGCTTTAATACAACCCACACCTATATTTACCACGTTATTAATCACATTTCATTGCTTTAATCTGTTTTCATGTCCTTTTTTGCTCCTCTAGACTTGAAGTTTCATTGAATGGAGGAGCAATGTGTTTATTTTTGTACATGGGATATAGCAATTAAATATTAAATGGTTGCTGAATGAATGCAACATCAGGAAACAAATGCATGCATGTGCTATATGTATATAATGTAATTGCTATGTATTAATGAATAGGTGAGATTAATTGACCAAAATAAATGGCAAATGCCAGAAGCTGTCTTGAAGGCAACTTTTATACATACACAAATTACCCAAATTAAGACCATTTGATTATCACCTGTGCTGAGGCTGCAGGCCATAATGTGCATGATTGAATCTTGAGTTCAGTATCTTTTCCATTTGGTTATTTATTTGCGATGTACTTAATATTTTCCAGAGAAAATTATTGAACCTAGTGAAAAATGAGATATCCATGGGATACCCATCATCCCAAACACGGTGTAAAATCCATGATCCTCGTCTAGTACTGAGGAATACCTGAGGGGACAGAGATAGAGCAAACCAGTGAAGGAGAGAGAGAATATCTTAGATTATATTATTTTATTCACATATTACCCATCACCAAGTTTAAGAGTATTGGCTTCTGATGATAAGGAGGTAAAATACTACACATTGATCATCAGACTAATGTCTGATGTCTACTGATTTCCAGAAAAAAAGTGGCATCTATCCATCAATGAATGAAAAACAGAAAACTCTATTAAATTTGAATGTTTCTGAACTACTATTTAAAAACAAACTCCTGAATATTGACATATGCTTCATATATAAATAAAGGCTTGGATTTAGAAGTGAAATGTCATATTAGCTTCTACTGTATTGTTTGCCTCAAAATAAAAATATACATTACAAACTTTAATGAATCATATTGTTCAGGACTAGTTTTTAGGTTAACTGAATGTAGTTAGAATCATTTCCAAATATTTCTGCAATATATTTACAAACTTTTCTGCATCCTGATACACTTAGAAAAGGAATTGTTTGATTACTGGTGATTTTATAATATTGAGGTTGTCGAATTTCAATTCTTACTGGTCACATCTGTAGAAGTACAAGATAGGTTAGAAAGGTGCCTGTGACCACACACATTCACCTTTTAAATTCTCTCTCTCTCTCTTTGAGACAGAATCTCACTATGTCATCCTTGGAGAGTACCATGGTGTCACAGCCCACAACAACCTCAAACTCTTGGGCTTAAGTGATTCTCTTGCCTGAGTCTCCCAATTAGCTAGGACTACAGGTGCCCACCGCAATGCCCAGCTATTTCTTTTTTTTTTATGTAGTTGTCATTGTTGTTTAGCTGGCCCGGGTTGGGTTCAAACTCACCACTCTCAGTGTATGTCACTGGTGCCATAACCACGGTCTTACGGGTGCTGAGCTATAAATTCTTACTAAAATTATTTTTTAGAAACCCAACTCTTAGTACCTTAGTAATAATTTTTCTGAGAAACTGATGTTGAATGATAACAAATAAAGATAAATAAGTATAAAAAATTAATAGTAATAAAGATACCTGAACAACCTAGTAGGTTGAGTTTTCTATTAATTAAGGTTTTATTAAATGTGCTCAATGATCTTATATGCAAAATGTTATCTCATTTTCTTTTAAAATCAGGATTGTTATTAATTTTTCGAGAAAAGAAAAGATAAATAAAGCATAAATGAAGTTCTTGGATAAATTGCTTTTGTATAAAATGAAATACAACTAAAGCAGAATTTACTAACTCCTTCTATCTTCCCTCATTATTATGGATACATTGCAATACAGCTGTTGGAAAAGAATCATATAGTTATCATCATTATTGATTCTCCTCTTTTTCCTGTTCCTTAATCTACCACCAAGAGCTATTGATTGCAGATAGACTCTCAATGTCTTGTTGTTACTGCTATTTGAAGTCTATTTCAGGACCCAGGTGTTGATGTGGTAGTGAAAAAAGTCGGATTAATTGTCTAACATTGTGTTTTATCTCTGCTAATGTTTTGCTCCATTAGCTCAGTTAATAGTAATTTATTCATAGGTGGGGCTTGGTGGCTCACACCTGTAATCCTAGAACTCTGGGAGGCCAAGGTGGGTAGATTGCTTGAGTTCAGGAGTTCAAGACCAGCCCGAGCAAGAGTGAGACCCCCCATCTCTACTAAAAATAGAAAAATTAGCAGGGCATTATGACAGGTGCCTGTAGTCTCATCTACTTGGGAGGCTGAGGCAAGCTCAAACTCAAGCACAAGAGTTTGAGCTTGCTGTGAGCTATGATGATGCCATAGCACTCTACCCAGGCCAACAGAGTGAGACTCTAGCTAAAAACAACAACAACAACAACAAAACATAGATTTCACTTTTCTTTTCTGGCCCTTCACAGACTAAATCTACATCAGGATGATACCTGATAAATGCCTAGGTTTCCATTAGGTGAAAGTTGGGTTTTCATTAGTGAAGTCATTGAAAGCAAACAAACCTGTTTTGCTACACGACTAAGCTCCACTGCAATGTCTACTCCAGAATTCCCAATGCCAACCACTATGATTCTTTTTCCCAAAAAGTCCTCAGGACTTTTGTATTCCCGACTGTGGAAGTAACAGCCTTCAAACTTCTCAATGCCTGGTGGATGAAGAGAATTTCTCATTATGAGGAGTAGTTTTTACAGTTTAACACAGAGAAGAAAGTTATGTTCTCAGTCTGTGAAAGAGCAAGACAGAGTCTGGGTCAGCAAACTGAATATTGTAGTTGTTTGAAAAATGTAATTCTATATTTTACAGAGCTCAGGGAAAGAAAGAGTGAATTTATTTATTTATTTATGACAGAATCTCACTCTGTGGCCCTGGGTGGAGTGCCATGGCATGATAGCTCACAGCAACCTCAAACTCCTGGGTTTAAACCATCCTCCTTCCTCAGCCTCCCAAGTAACTGGGACTACAGGCACCTAGCACAATGCCCAGCTAATTTTTCTGTTTTTCATAGAGCCCCTGTCTTGCTCTTGCTTAAGCTGGTCTCGAACTCTTGAGTTCAAGCAATCCACCTGCCTCGGCCTCCCAGAGTGCTAGGATTATAGATGTGAACCACCACATCCGTCCAGAAAGAATGAATTTAGAACTAGTACCCAGGGATTCCAAATATAGACTAGTGACCTTATAAAGTCTATATGTTTAATAAGTGGTAGACATGACTTCTTAGACTTATCCAAAATGAAAGTTTTACCATAATTTCATAATAATCTAATTTTATTCATTATTACATTGTCCCTTGCAGTCTTCAGCAAAATAATGAGCAGGAAATTAGTTGTTTTCTTTTGTTTTACTATTATCTAAGCATATGTAGGGCCTTTCTTAATCAATTTGACATCTCTGCCTTCCATGCTGCCCCTGGTTCTGCTGGGGGCTTCACAGCAGCCCCCATGGTGTGTCTGGCATTCTTAGACATCATCACCTTCTGGATATATTTATGTTTCTTTCCCGCTGAAATTTATTCAAGTACATACGCAACATGTCTCTCTGTAGGTTGTGCCTCTCAGCCAAAAAGCAGATAAAAAAGAGGTGGATACATATATAGACAGTTATTAATATAATTTTAATTAATGGAGATAATTACATTACAATGGTATATTGCATTTTAGCATTCAGAAGATTTTATTTTAAATGTGATTGTGTTGGTGTGTAGACAAAGGAAAGTTAGGCATTTGTCATATATAACTCAGCTAGTGAGTTGGACACCAACATCAAGTTTAAGTCCCTTGATTTCCATGTAGGACTCTTCTGTTTTCAGTTTGTGTCCATCACCAAAGTGTTTTTTATGGTGGCTTGTTAGGCATCATAAAAAGGCTCTGACAAAGCAAGTGTTTCTTTTTTCTTTTTCTTTCTTTTTTTGTTTTTTTAGGGTTACAGAGATTTTATTTAAGAAGAACAAAGAGAAAATTTAGAGCACTTCTAAAGAGAATTGATGGTAGGTCCCTCTCACAGAAGAGATAAGGTGAGAGAGACCAAAGTAAACCTCCCAGGTATTTTTATTTATTTATTTATTTATTTATTTATTTTAGAGACAAAGTCTGACTTTGTCATCCTCAGTAGAGTGCTGTGGTGTCACAGCTCACAGCAACCTCCAGCTCTTAGGCTTAGGTGATTCACTTGCCTCAGCCTCCCGAGTAGCTGGAACTACAGGCTTCTACCACATGCCTGGCTATTTTTTTGTTGCAGTTTGGCTGTGGCCGGGTTTGAACCTGCCACCCTCAGTATATGGGGCCAGTGCCCTACTCACTGAGCCACGGGTGCTGCCCCCAAGTATTTCTTAATTGACCCTTGATTGCAAATGATAGAAAGGGAAGGAAAATGGAGCAGGAATAAGGGGAGAGGCTTTTGTCAGGTTATGGGGAAGGGCTTTCCCCCCTAAGGAATAGTGGCCTTTGAAATGTGCACCATTTTATTCAACAAAATTCAAAGGGAGCTAGTTTGTTTCTATCAGCCAATTAAAATCCATGATAAATTAATGTTATTTAAGATCTTGTTCCAAACTTTAAGATTTCTAAGTTTGTGGACTTGTCAGCTTTTTGCTTTTTTTGCTTGTCATTTTTCTCTTATTGTTATTAATTTCACTTGCTCTAGAAGGGAGGGAGATCAGATGAATGGGCAGGAAACTAATTTAAATGCGGGCTAATTTTTATACGTATTAGAAGTCGTATGAAACCATACAATGTAAAAAATGGAAGTCATTTTCTTTGACTATTTTTGTATGTTAGTGTTGTCCTATTAATGTAAATGTTGAACAGGTAGTTGTTTGTTATTAAAGATTAACAGAGAAATGTTATTAATTGTAGTAATAAAATTCATTTTGCTCTGAAGGTATTTGAATAGTAGTTTTGTACCAAACAGATTCTTTGTGACACACCTGGGAAGGACTGAAGTGGTAAGTAGGGGTCTGTGTGATGTCCACTGCAGACTAAGACTCCATCAAAGACCAAAGTCTCTTGTTTCTCATCAGTCTCCACAACAACATCCCATTGTCCATTGAAAGGAAAATCTGGGTGCTTCCTCACACTTCGCACTTTGGTCTGAGAACAAGGGTGCAACACAGATGATACACGTCACTGGCCTCAGGTTGAATCCCTTCTCCAAACCTCATAAACCTGAACCACACAACTCATCTAAGGGATTCCTACCCATTTAATTCCCATTTCTGGGTACTCCCCCAGTGACCTTGTTATGTGTGCATTTTCAAGTTATTATGGGCATATAACTAGAAATATATTTTCTATAGAAATGGAAAGTTGAGACTTAACTGTGAAAAAGAGCAGAGGAGTGACTAAAGCCATAGGAAAAATATCTTTCTCTCAGAAAGACTTCCACATGAAAGGAAATAGTATTTCTAGTGTTTTCTTCTCTTAGCACAAAGCTGTCCAGTTTTCCTGGGAGTAGAATTTGAGTTTCAGAGAGGAAGTAATGTTCCACCATGATTATAGAGAGATTTTGTTTGTGTGAGTTGGGGGTCATGGTGGTAGATAGACTGTGGGAACTTAAAGTCTTCCTTGTGTTGTTTGTATGACCCTGGTTCTTGTTCTACACATAGGCAATATAATTTTGCTTGGTTACTACTGCCACTCTTCTAAGTCTTCACACATTTTGAATTTAAGGTTAACAGAGAGGGCCCTCACCATGCAGGAACAAAGTATTATCATAAGGACGTTCTGTTGGGCCCAATTCTCAGCCTTGCATTCAAGTGAGATCATCAAAACATTACTTCACCATAAGTGATAATTTTCTAGGTGGAAGCTCATGAGTGATCTCTTCCTCTGATCACACTAGAAGATGTCAGGTGTAGTTCTCTCTCCCTTTTTTTTTTTTTTGTGCAGTTTTTGGCCAGGGCTGGGTTTGAACCTGCCACCTCTGGCATATGGGGCCAGTGCCCTACTCCGTTGAGCCACAGGCACCACCCTCAGGTATAGTTCTCCTGTGTGCACACGTGTGTCTGCAAACATGCACACACACATATACACATATTTACTATGCAATATTTCATTTATATTTTACCTTAAAACGAATGTAATTCAGGAGGCCAAAGCGTTTGGCGTACATCATGAAGTAGTCCATGAGCCTGGAGTTGTGCATATAGTTGGGAAAATGATCAGGTATGGGGAAGTCACTGAAGCACATCATTTCCTTGGAAGTGTTGATGGTCACAGATTTGTAGATACTAGGCATTTTTTCTGAAGTGTTTTTCTACAGAAGAAAACTCGTCTTAATGACATAAAGTTGGCATTAACAAGAGAATCAAAATATTACCTAAAGAAGAAAAATAATCTGAGGAGTAATAAAGCAGTACATTGCCTTTTATGTGCTCCATAAATATTTTCTCCCTCACCCCCACATCTGCTAGAGAAAAAAGTTACATTGAATTGACAATAACACACATATTTGACTTCTCCATAGAAAGGGTGGATGTCAGAAACAATGAAATGGCATCTTCAAAGTTTTGAAATGAAAGAAGCTTACCTAGACGCCTATACCCAGTGAAAATATCCCTCAAAATGAAAATGAAATAAACACATACTCAGAGAAAATCTGAGAAGATGCGTCGGCAGCAATCCAATGCTGTGAGAAATATGAAAGTAAGTGCATCAGGCTGAACGGTAATGGATAAAGATGGACTCATGCAGTGGAGGAAGGGGTGGAAACTGGAAATCATAAATGTGTGACAAACAGAAAAATATTAACTCTTAAAAACAATAATAATATGCCGGACTTAAATTCAAGTAGTTAAACATAGGATATGGAAAATGAAGTCAAACTATTGTGAGATGCTTGCTTTATTAAGAAAATAGTAATATACAAAGAGAAGGTAGAATGTAATAAGTCAAGAATGCATGTTAAAGTTTGCAAATTAGAAAGGTTAACCATTTTCACCACAGATTTAAGAAAAAAGGACAACTGTTAATATGAATGCAAAAATGGATATCTAAAAAATGTACAAGAAATATAGATGGATAAAGAGTACATGAGTAAAACCTAAAGAGAAAAAGAAGAAATGAGAAATAAAGAAACAAGGACGTAAAACAAATCAAAAACATGAAAGATAGCAAATTAAAGCCAATTACATTCATATTTCATCATATGTAAACATCCCGATTAAAAGAAAAATTCCAAAAACTCAGCAAACAGCCTCTTTATGCTATTCACGTGACATAAAATTAGGTGGGAAGATCGATGTATTATGAAAACACTAATTGAAAGGCAACTGGAGTGGCTATGTTAAGATCCAACAAATTAGATATTACAGCAAAATGAGAGATGAAGGAGAAATAATAAGGACATAAAGATAAATTCTACGGGAAGACAGAAAAATCTTAATGCATTTAGTAACATCTTCAAATGCATTTAGTATCATAATTACATAAAGTACAAATGAACTTAGAAGGAGAAAGAGAAACTCATATTCATAGACAAACTCATATTTATAGCTGGAGAATTGAACTCATCTCACTAAGTAAATGATAGAACAATAGTACAGGCCAGGTGTGGAGGCTCAGGCCTGTAATCCTAGCACTCTGGAAGGCCAAGGTGGATGGATCACCTGACCTCTGGAGTTGGAGACCACTCCGCGCAAAGAGAGACCCATTTCTGCTGGAAGTAGAAAACCTAGCTGGGCGTTGTGGTGAGTGCCAGTAATCCCAGCTGCCTGGGAGGCTGAGACAAGAGGATCCCTTGAGCTCAGGAATTTGAGGTTGCTACTATGATGCCATGGCACTCTACTCAGGATGACAGAATGAGACTCTATCTCAAAAAAAAAAAAAAAGAACAACAGAACAAATATTGGTAATGGCATTATTGGCGAACACAAATTTAGCTTAATTAACATATATAGACAAACCTTAAAATGTAACTACATATTCTTTAGAGGTACATATGACATATTTTTCAATATAAGCTTATGATGAGCCATTAAAATGTCTTAAACAAATTTCAAAGGATTAAAGGCAGAGTATGTTTCCTAAAAACAGTGGAATTAAGTTGGAAATTAGTAAGAGAAAGATAACTGGAACCCGGCCCCCCCACCCCCAAATTGTTTAGAAATTAAACAACGCAGCTAATTAATGTTTGGATCAAAGAATTTATCACAGTAATATTAAGAACATTTTGAACTGAACAATAATGAAAAGATAATGGATCAAATGTGTGGGTGAAATAAATCAAATGATTTCTTCCAAATGATTGGAAGAAAATTTATAGATTAAATGCATATGTTAGACAAGAAAAATAAATTGCAAATTTCACTCTGAAGTGAGGTTGAGAGGAAGAATAGGATGTCTTCCATGAGGATTGTTATGTAACATTCTTCTGGAGACCCTAGTTAATGCAACAATAAATAAAAAGAAGCAAAAGTCATAAATAACTGGAAAGGAAGAAGCAAAGCCATTATTACCCATAGAAGTCATGATTATGTACAGCAAATCCAAAAGAATCCACATACAAAGCATTAGTGAATTTAGCAAGGTTGTTGGATATGAGGCTGACATAAAAATATAAATAATGGCTGAAAGAAATGAAAAAGTTATAAGTAAATGGAGAGGTAACACCATTTCATAAATTAGATGACTCAGTATTCTTAAAATATTGGTTCTTTGCAAATTCATGCATAGATCTGATGCAACCCCGAATATATTTCAGTAGATGTATTTGTGGAAATTGACAAACTTATTCTAAAATCTATATGGAAATGCAGAAATCCTTGAAAAGTAAAGAAAAAGCTAATGCAGAACAAAAATACCAAACTTTACTAAAAGGTACAGTAATTAGGTTAATGATGCATGGATAGAAAAATAGGCCAATGGAACAGAGTTAAGGAACAAACTCCTGCCTAAACAATCACCAATCTTCCAAAAATGTATTAATTAATTAATTTTAAAAAGGCACCACTGCAATTCTGAGTAATTCCTCTGAATAATGAGGAAAGAATGGTCTTTGAAATAAGTAGTGCTATATCCACTGGACCTCTGTATGGGGAAAAATGACCCAGATCTCACCATACTTAAAAAGTAATTCAAAATAGATCACAAACCTTTAAAGGTAGAGCAATAAAAGTTCTGGAAGAAAATGTAGGAGAATATCTTCAGGACTTTGGGGGTAAGTAAAGGTTTCTTAAACATAACACAAAAAGTAAAACCATAACAAAGCTTTATAAAATGAACTTCACTACAACCACAAGCTTCTGTCAAGAGATTTATGACAGTAAAAGCACATAATACATAGTGGCAGATGATATTCACAATAAATACATATGCAACAAAGGCCTCATATACGAAGTAAAAGAACTCTTGCAAACAAAAAGAAAAGGATAGACAGTGTAGATAAAAGTTGGCAAAAATTTTTCACAACTAAGAATATCTAAATTGCCAATAAGCATGTTAAAAGATGTCCAGCGTCTATACCCATGAGGGAGATGCAAGGAAAAGTGCACTCAATACCACTGCACACTCACCAGAATGGTCAAAATAAAAAGACTAGCAATAGAGTGTTTGGAAGGATACAGAACAAGTGGGATTCACACACTATTGATGAGAATGTAAATTGTAAATTTTAATCCCAGGAATGTACTCAAGAGAAATGAGTGGACAAATAAATTGTAGCGTTCATTCAGTGGAATACTACATAGCAATTAACAATATTGAAACGAATTATTACTATTCATATATCATGAATGGATTTGACATGCATAAATGATGGGCTAAAGAAACCAGACACAAAGCCTCATAGTAAAAAAGTAACCAAAATTCATCAAGAGGAGAATGAGTGAATACATTGCAGTATATTCATATACTGAAGCACTACACATCAACACAAAAGAAAATGAACTATTGTTACATACACAATTTGAATGAATCTCAGTTACATAAATTATAAGTGAAGAAAACCAATACAAACATATATGTATATGATCCCAAGGACCAGAAAAAGTAATTAATGGTGATAGAAATCAAAACAGTGATTACCTATGGGGATGGATGGATACTGACTTGGAAGAAACACACAGGAACATCCTAGCATTCTACAAGTATTCTATATCTTGATCTGAATAGTGGTTGCACACACATATATGCATATATATAAATGTATCACAATTAGTCCGTACACTTAAGATTTTCTTACATTATGTACTTTAGTGCACACATGGTACCTCAGCATAATTTTTTAAATAAAAAAGACAAAGCTTCACATTAGATAATAAAGTAAAATCAGGTTTTATGGTGATAAACATAAAACAAAATGACACAGCAAAATGGAAAAATTAAGTGATGGGAAAAATATGCTTCTTAGGTTCTAACTAAAAGATAACTACTTTAGTAATATTAACACCAACACAGTATATTTTAATTGAAGGTAAAAGGAACAAAAAGGTCTTTCTTATTAATCAAAGGAACTATCCTCTAAGAAGATATAGCAGACATAAACTTTTAAGCACTTACCAACAAACCTTTTGTATTTATGATAGAAACTCAAGAAGAAATAGGAAAATAGTCAACACATATAAGACATTATAACATATTTTTATTTATTTATTTAGTTTTTTTTGGTGACAAAGTCTCACTTTCTTGTCCCCAGTGAGTGCTATGGCATCATAGCTCACAGCAACCTTAAACTCTTGGGCTCAAGCAATACTCCTGCCTTAGCCTCCCAAGTAGCTGGGACTACAGGCACCTGCCATAATGCTTGGCTATTTATAACATATTTTAAAAAGATTTGTACACCCAGAATCCTGGTACAGTTTACTATGATCGCACATCTCTCTTATTATTGAGTGGTTGGACAAAGTATTTCAGTCCTTCTTCCCTTTAGTCTATTCTCAGTAGAACAACCAGGATGCTCTTTTTAAAACACAAGTCAGAGAAGATAGTTCCTCATTTTAAAAGCTCAATGTATTTCAATTTCTATCGAAGTCTAAGTCCTAACCATGACCTATAAACCCTGATAGGTCCTGGTCTCCCATTTACCCTCCCACCACCTCCTAGACTTCTCCCCCTTGATCACTAAAATCCAGCCACACCCCCCTCGTTCTTTGCCAACATGCAAGATATGCTCCAACCCCATGGCATGCCCTTGGATGTCCCTCTGAATCCTTTCCCCCAGATACCCTCTTGGCCTTCCTTCTTATATCTCAATTCTTTGTCAAAAAATTCACTTCATATTGAGGCTATCCAGGATCCCTTATTTAAATTATATTCTCCAAACTCTCCTCATTTTCTGCTTTACTTTTATTTGCTATACTTGCTTTTATCAACCATGATGCTGTTTATTCTATTCATCTTCCCCATTAGAATGTAAACTCCCTAAGGGTAAGAATTTTTGTATTTGTATGTACAAATATATTTTGTGGCACTTACATAAGTGCTTGACACAGAGTAAGTGATCAAAAAAAAATTTGTTTAATGAATGAACTCTTGAATTAAAGGAAAAACAAAATGTGTATTATGGAATATTTAGAACTAAAAGTTAATTAAAGCAATACATAGGAAAACCCATAGGTTACAGAGAGATATTTGAATGATCCTAATAGCAGGTTGGAGAGTTTATTTGAGGGCTGTGAGGAATGTTCCCTGGGCACTGGTTTGCTCCAGACACATCAAAGGAAATTCCCTGTGGGACAGTGATGATGATTATTTTGCCTTAAGTCCACTATCCACAGAAATGGAGAGATCTAGGTCTTTAAGCATGGTGTTGATGGGGACAAGAGCCAGAAGTAAGAAAAGGGAATATGTCCTTGTCCCCGGTGAGTGCTGTGGCATTCATTCACGCATACCCATGAGAATGTCAGCCATGAATGGTGAGAAGAATGGCTCTCTAGGGTTATCAAACTGGTAAATATTGATCAGAAGTGCTGGATTTTAAGGGCACCTGCAATCATGGCAAGAGCAGATAAGGGTGCCTAGGCACTTAAGTCTATTCAACATTTGGCACCAAACTTGAACACCTCAGGGCAATAGATCTCTTGCTACCAAGAGTGAGAGGAAGAAGCATCATTGCCCCCGATAGACAAAAAGAGGGTAACATGCAGAGGCCAGCCAGTCAGCAGGCTTGACCACAGAAGAGAGTACGAGACTGCGTGGGAGAAGACCAGCAATAGATCATCCTACTCCACTAATACCATGTCAAGTCAGGTAAAAAATACGTGACATCTCTGAACTTGGGCATAATATCATCTGATCAGTTGAAAGAACCCTCAGCGACCAGCCTTTTCTAATATTTTTGAAATCACCTGGATTCTCAGCTATCCTGCATAGGATACCACGAATGCCATGCCTAACCATATGAAATTGACATATATTTACAGATTTCCTCAGTTGATCAGTATTGCAAGCAAGATTAGGGTCATATATACTTCTTAAAACGTGATGTGTGGTATGTTCCCTCTGAGGAAACCACCAGGCAAATTGTTACAGCTATTTAAAAAAGTTACATGTTTAAAACCAAATAAAATCCAAACTTACCTGAAATTTCCAGAGCCCTCCAATATCATCATTTCTTTCAAAGCAGGTGGGCTCCAAATCTTCATCTAAGCAGCACTTGATGGCACCCAGTCCACTAATCCCAGCTCCAATCACAGCGATGCGCTTCCTGGCCATAGTGTCTCTTCTGGTTATAGAAACAGAGCTTTGACACTACCATCCATTCCATTTAAAGACAATTACTGTCGCAAGGACCTACTGTTTGTTGTCTTCATTTGATTATTATTATTAGCAATGAGAAGACCTCTATGTCCATTACTAGTTAGGCACCGCGATAAGTACAAGGAACACAAAAATGTACAAATAAGAGTTTCTAACCCCTGAAAATTATCTGTATAGTTAGAGAAACGCAAATGTGTAGTCCCCAGGCTATATATGGATAAATGCAATAGTACCATCATATTGTGTTTGCTGTGAGCAGGCAGCACAGGGAAGAAATATCTGGCCTCCTGGAGGAAGCAGCACAGGTGCAGAACCTAAAGATGAATGAATGGGGAACTAGGAAGGCCCGGTGTGTGTGTGTATGTGTACGTGTGTGTGCACACACCTGGCACAATGTAACATTCCAGATAGCGGAGACAATGTGAGTGAGGGAGAAAGTCAGAAAATGAAGAATTGATGTGGAGAATTGCAGGCAGTCTAATAATACTGAGCTCAGAAAGGTAAGGACTGAAATGGGCCTATTAGATATACCAAGGTTGTGGTCATTTGTGACCTTTGCCAGAGAAGTTTCAGTGCAGGGGTAGGTTAGGAGCCATTACACTGTAGTTTAAAAGAATATAAGACCAGAGAAAGTAGATGCAGTTACTGTTTACACTTTATAGAAGCCCATAAAAGTCAAGTAAATTCAACACATTGATTTTTTTCTCTCTTCTTTAATCATCTAAGAAAAGTTAATTGAAATAACCGGGAAATTTTTTAAAAAACCTGCATTTTCAAGATTACTATGAAAGTACCAATATTTAGTATCTCCAAGCCTTAGGGTGTGTATCTATTCATTTATTTACCTCTTATTTACTAGTCCAACAAAAACCTACTGATTCTTAACTATGGACCAGTTACCACTGCACTTATTGTGGAGGCTGCAAACAATAATAGCACATAGTCTTTGACCTCAAAGCCTCAACCTAAAGGGGAGAGCGGATAATGCAGATAAAGACACAACACTGTAACTGCTAAGGTTACAAACAAATTGTGTTTCAGTCTTGCTCAGTCACTTGTAATGATTATGTAGACTCAATGCCCTTTCTTGGTGAAAATTTGTTTCAGTGGAAACAAATGCTGTTTCTACCGCAGAAGTGTACTCCTCTTTCTGCTAGGTTACCTTCTATGTAGAACCTTCTCTGAACTTCTCATCCTTTTAGTGACCACAGAATGCCTTGTATAGATTTCCATTATTGCATTCAGCACATTCCTTTATTAGTTATTATTCTGTCTGTCTTATTTTGGCTGAGTAATAAACACCCAGAAAGATTTGAGACTTATAACTAACTCCCAAACAAAAGTCAATGAAATGAAATTTGAGTGAATAAGTTAATTTCTAAACTTTCCTACCATTTTTGGGGGTTGCTAACATTGATTAGGCAGTAAAAATACTATACCATACAATTATAAATCTGATAAAAATATATTAATGAGTATACCCTTGTTTCTCCCCACAACATATAGTATAAGGCAAAGATCAGAGTGACCAACCTTTAGAAAGAAGGATATTCAAGTTTAATTTTGAACTTCTTAATGAAAGTAGATATATTGTTCCCTCTGTCTTCTTGAAGACAGTCAACAGCACACCAACTTGAAGGCTTTTATAGCTTATTCTTATTGCATTAATGTGTAATCCTTTCCCACGACTCTCCCAATTTAGATTTAAAAATTGCCATAAGGCTTTTAGGGAAGGTACCATGTCTAATTTGATGATATTTGTCATTAGATATTTGTCACTGACATAAGTCTTCAATAAATTTTAATACTAATTGGCATATTGTAAAGACCATCAAAATGACATCATTTGCATTGGCTGGGGAAAGCATAACAAATATTTTGAGAATTAAATAATGTCATTAATTCACTGTCATCACAAATCAAAATACGTTTATCACTTTAGGTGATTTTATGTTAAGAAAATTTTTAGTGTGGACAATCAAAAATTCAGTTAGTGCTTATAACTCTTACAAGAAAACAAAACAGACTACAGATTATGAAAAGAAATATACCAGGAATTATTAATTATTATAATTGGATGATAGAACTGTGAGTAATGGTGTTTTTAAACTTTATATCATTCTATAAAAAATATATACATAGACAAATAAAAAGACTGTTGTTAAATATCTAGGTTTTGGGTTCTCGTTATAACCCAGGAAGAATTATAAACCCATGTTATTTTTAAAATTTCAGATAAATGTAAGGGTACAAACAACTAGGTTTCAATGTTTGCATTTGTTAGGAACTGTCCCTGTTGTAGTTGTTCCCTGCACCCAGGAGATGTGCCATATACCCTTACATTGTGCCTATTAAATGGGAGTACACCCATCCCCCTCCCTTCTCCCTGCTCCTTTCTTCCCCTCCCCCATCTTGAATTGAATTAAGTTTTTCTCTTATGTGCATAAACCAATGTTTTTGAGTCAAAAGGGAACTTAAAGGTAGTGTAGTCCAATATTTTAGCAAACATAGAAATCCTCCTCATAGTATACCTCAATTTTATGTTTATTGAGTCTTGGCTACACACAGTGATGAGGCTGCTGCTGTCTCTCATGAGTAGTGCATTCTATTTTCAGAAGGCTCTGATCACTAGAAAGTTCTTTCTTACCTTACATTAACATTTACTTGTCTTATGTACAATACCCTTCTTCTGTGCTCCCCCTCTGTTTTCTATATGATGACTCTTTAAGACAGTTTTCATATCCTATATACCTTCCTCTTTAACCAGAGAAATTTCCAAAATTAATCTAACTGTTCTCTTAATACAATGTATGACACAGCACCTATTCCTGGTGCTGAATAATTATTTGGTGAATTTGCTTTGGAAGTGAGACCCCATCATAGTCACAGGCCCTACTCTTTCCCCCCAAATAAGGGAAGTATACAAGGCCATAGGTCAGTAGGGTCATGTTAGAATTCAATTCTGATTACAATGTCCTTTTCTTCCTTTCCTCTAATCTTCACTGGTTCTGTGTAAAGGTATTTTATAATAGGGTCTCATAATAGGGTATCCTTTTATCCTTTAGCACTCAATGACATCCAACAGCAGAATGAAAATCTTGTAATGGGAAAACGTATCAACATGAGTAACCAATAAAATCAGAAATGTAAAAGCAATTCGAAAAAGATCCAAATACGCAGGAGCTCTTACACCCTAATTTTGCCTAGTATTATAAAACTCAGCAGTCCATTGCTACAAGCATCTGACTTAGTGCTTTCTTTGAGTACATTTCTTCTCTGTGCTTCAGAAGTTATAGGAGTTGGAGGGGAACACAGTTTTATGGAATTCACTGAAACTTTCAAATGAGAGTTTGTAATTCCTCTGAAGCATCTCTTATTTTCTTATTTTCTCAGGGTTTTACTTTTCTCCATCCAAAAAGATTGATAGGTCAAGCTCTCTCTTCATATCTTTGATGAACCACATTGTAATGCCAGTGTTCTAATTTGACCGGACCAGATAGAAACTCAGGCATGGAGGGCAGGTGTAACATGCTTTATTCAGCTCAAGGGTGGCAATGATCTAAGTTATGTGGAAGATTTGCCCTAGCTGCTGATGGCTGGGCAGCTAAGTTACACAAAGCAATCTGAGATCCATAATCCACAATCTGCCCTTGTCTAGCTCCTGGTGGTTGGAGAGCTGAGTTACACAGAAAGTCTACATTCTGTGATCCACAATCTGCATAGGGTGTAGGTCCTGAGCACCTTTATACCCAGAGGAACAAAAGTGGTGACATGCTAAGTAGCAGTTACATAAGTATGACTTCATTATAGACAGGCTATCTAGGAGCACAAGCCACCTTCCCATAAATACAAAGCCCAAACACTTTTGTGTGTCTCTACTCATATCCATGCCTACTTTATATGTCATATAGAGCAGTGGTTTTCAACCTCTTTTATCTCACAGCACGTTTGAACCTATAGTTAAACCTCAGTGGAGCACGTAAAATAAGAGTAAAGGGGGATTGTGGGAAGATGGCTGACTAGAAGCAGCTTTCACCAGTCTCATGTCCAAAGGGAGAGATGTTGGACTAAAGTGGGTGGAAGCTGAATGTGAGAAGCTGCACATTGAGAGATCTGTGTGAGGTACGCATCATCCAGGCTGAATCAAGCGGTGGAAACAAGAAAGTGGAAGAAAAACAACAGGTCTGAGCCTAGTTCCAGAGAAAGGGAGACTCCTTCCCCAAAATGGGAGCTCTGCGTGGTGACTGACCTGCCCACCAGCAAACAGTGTTCAAAAGTCTTCTCACCTTATCACATGGGAGAGCAAAAGCTCAATCTCGGTCCTCCATTATTGAGGTCCCACATCTGAGCCTAGCCCAATCCCACCTGGCACAAAAGACCAAATAAGACCTCCCTTCCCATCCTAGTTGCCAGAAGGACTATGCTCTGCAGAGGCTGGAGTGTTTGGTGAGCTCACTGAGAAGCTTGGGAAGTCTGCCAGAGCTGAGCTGCAGCACAAGACAGTAGCGTGGCAGTCCTAACTTTGGTGGGGAGAGGGTGAACTATCCATCTCCAGTTCCTTAGGAATTCTCAGGCAGATCTGTTTTCTGCCCTCCAGGACAACCTCTGAGCTTGATTGATTGGGTGGGCTAGTGCTTAAATGACTTTGATTTTTGACTGAACTTTGGACCTGCCCCCTCCACCAGGCAAGGCTCCCTGAGCTTGATTGAGTGGGCAGCCCTGATGTTTAAGTGACTTTATACTGAACTTTGGATTTACATTCTTCACTAGATGGAGGCTCTTTGAGCTCAGTTGGGTGGGTTGTGCCTGGTGCTTGCATGACTCTTAATCTGAACTTTAGACCTGTGTCCCCCACTGGGCACTAGCCTCCTGAGCGTGACTGGGTGGCACCCATGCCTGACCATCTTTGTCTTAGCATTGGACCTAAACTCTCCACATAACTGAAGCCCTCTGAGCTTCATTGGCTGGATGGTGCCCAGTGCATGTGTTTCTTCTGAATTCTGGGTCAATGTTGGCCACTGGGCAGCCCAATGAGCTTGATTTGGTTGGTGGAGCCAGCACTGGCAGAACAACTTTGACTGAAACTCTGGGCCAGTGCTGTCTACTGATTCTTGTCCCCTTGTAGACACTGGCGGGGGGCTGTGGATTCACCACTTGTCTGCCTTTGTTAGTGCATCGTTGACACTGGAATAGTGAGGAGTGGACTCAACAGGGACAACCTATCAATTCAACTAAAAAGTATAATTAACATATTAAAGAAAAAAGAAAGAGAGGAAGAATCTGAAAATACTCATGCAGAGGAATCAGCAGAAGAACTCTGGCAACATGAAAAATCAGAGCAGATCAACTCCCCCCTTGTGATGTCAATGAAAATATGACAGAAAATTCCATCCGCAGAGAAATTGCTGAAATGTCAGAAATAGAATTCAGAATATAGATGGCAAATAAGATAATTGGAATGGAGGAAAAGATGGAAATAGAGAACCAAAAAATAGTTCAGAAGTTGTCTCAAGAAATTAATGAATTCAAAGATAAAGTCACCAAGGGTATAGGCACAATGAAGAATGACATAACAGAGCTTAAGGAATTGAAAAAGGTATTTGAAGACCTTTAAAATACTGTAGAGTCCCTCAGAAATACAGATGAACAGTGTTAAGAAAGAATCTCAGATAAAGAAGACAAGATATTGGAACGATCCCAAGCATTTAAAGAGGCAGAAAAATGGAAAACAAGAAAAGAATATTCCCTGAGAGAGTTATATGATTATTCCAAGAAATCAAACATCTGAATTATGGGATTTCTGAAGGAGAAGAAGATGGTCCCAAAGGCACAAATTCTCTGCTTCAAGACATTATGGAAATGGTGAGAAGCTTCCCAAGTATTGCAAGAAACACAGAAATTCAGATAGTAGATAGTTTCAGAACCCTGGCATGACTCAATCCAAATGAAGTATCTCCTAGACACAAAATTAATTGTAATTAATTTTGCCAGTGTTAATATTGAGAGAAATTTCTGCAAGCAGCCAGGCATATGGAAAGTATTACTTACACAAGGAAAAGTATCAGGATGACTGCAGATCTTTCAGACGAATCTTTCTAAGCCAAAAGAAGACGATCATCAACCTTCTTTTTTTTTTTTTATTTTATTTTATTATTAAATAATAGCTGTGTACATTAATGCGATCATGCGGCACCACACACTGGTTTTATAGACCATTTGACATACTTTCATCACACTGGTTAACATAGCCTTCCTGGCATTTTCTTAGTTATTGTGTTAAGACATTTATATTCTACATTTACTAAGTTGCACCTTGTAAGATGCACCGTAGGTGTAATCCCACCAATCATCCTCTCTCCGCCCTTCCCTCTCCCTCTTCCCCATATTCTTAGGTTATAACTGGGTTATAGCTTTCATATGAAAGCAAAAAATTAGTTTCATAGTAGAGCTGAGTACATTGGATACTTTTTTTTCCATTCTTGAGATACTTTACTGAGAAGAATATGTTCCAGCTCCATCCATGTAAACATGAAAGAGGTAAAGTCTCCATCTTTTTTTAAGGCTGCATAATATTCCATGGTGTACATATACCACAATTTATTAATCCATTCGTGGATCGATGGGCACTTGTGCTTTTTCCATGACTTAGCAATTATGAATTGGGCTGCAATAAACATTCTGGTACAAATATCTTTGTTATAATGTGATTTTTGGTCTTCTGGGTATATACCTAATAGAAGAATGATAGGATTGAATGGTCATCAACCTTCTTAAACAAAACAATTTATAGCCCAAGATTCTATATCCTGCTAAACTGAATTTCACTTGTGATGGAGAAATTAAATACTTCACTGACATCCACATGCTGAGGAAATGTGCCATGGCTAGACCAGATCTGCAGAAATACTTAGACCCATTCCTAATAACAATCAACATGATGGTACACCAGCAAAGTAAACCTACCCAGAAATTAAAGAACAAAGCCAAGCTTTCTCAATGATGTAAGGGATTAAACAAGATGGACCTCTAAAAAACCAGATGACCAAAACTCTGCCATATCTATCAATTCTCTTAATTAATGTGAATCATTTGAACTCTCCTTTAAAGAGGCATAGACAGGCTGACTGGATATAAAAACTCAGGCCAGATATCTGTTGTCTACAAGAAACTCACCGTACCTCAAAGGACAAAACAAGACTCAGGGTGAAGGGATGGGCAATGGTATTCTAGACAAATGCAAAGCAGAAAAAAGCTGGGGTTGCAATCTTGTTTGCATATACAATTGGATTCAAACCAACAAAAATAATGAAAGACAAAGATGGACACTACATACTTGTCAAGGGAAACACATAACATGAAGAGATTTCAGTAATTAATACCTATGCACCCTATTTGAATCCTCCTTGATATATAAAACAAACCCTAACTGATTTGAATATGATATCTTCCCACATTATAATAGTTGAAGATTTTAACACTCCATTGGCAGTACTGGACAGATGCTCCAAGCAGAAATTAAACAAAGAAATAATGGACTTAAACAACACCCTAGACCAAATGGACTTAACAGACATTTATATAACATTTTATCCTAACAAAACTGAATACACATTCTTCTCATCAGCCCATGGATCATCTTCCAAAATTTATCTATCTTAGGACACAAGACTAACCTCAACAAATTCAAAAGAATAGAAATTATCCCCTGTATGTTCTCAGACCATTATGGATTAAAAGTTGAACTCAACAGCAACAGAAATCTTCATGCTTAAATAAAATCATGGAAACTAAATAATGTTATGCTGAATGATAGTTGGGGTCATAGACAAGATCAAGAAGGAGATCATTAGATTTCTAGAAAAAAAATAGCAAAGTCCAAACTATCAAAACCTATAGGATACTGCAAAGGCAGTCCTTAGAGGGAAATTTATAGCATTAGATGCCTTTATCAAGAAAACAGAAAGAGAGGGGGTCAACAACCTAAAAGGCGATCTCAAGCAACTAGAAAAGGAGGAACAATCTAATTTCAAATACAGCAGAAGAAAAGGAATAACCAAAATTACAGCAGACTTAAATGAAATTGAAAACTAAAGAATTATTCAGAAGATCAGTGAAATGAAAAGTTGGTTCTTTGAAAAGTTTAATAAAATTGATAAACCCTTGGCTAGACTAACCAGAAAGAGAAAAATAAGATCTTTAATAACTACAATTAGAAATGATAAAGGGAAAATAGCAACAGATGCCACAGAAATACAAAAGATTCTCAAAAATTACTACAAAAAACTTTATTCCCAGAAATATGAAAATGTGGAGGAGATGGACCACTATCTGGAAGCACAATGCCTTCCAAAACTCAGCCAGAAAGATTTAGAAATCTTGAATAGACCAATATCAAGTCTTGAAATAGCATCCACTTTGGGCGGTGCCTGTGGCTCAGTCGGTAAGGCGCCGGCCCCATATACCGAGGGTGGCGGGTTCAAACCCAGCCCCGGCCAAACTGCAACCAAAAAATAACCGGGCGTTGTGGCGGGCGCCTGTAGTCCCAGCTGCTTGGGAGGCTGAGGCAAGAGAATCGCTTGGGCCCAGAAGTTGGAGGTTGCTGTGAGCTGTGTGAGGCCACGGCACTCTACCGAGGGCCATAAAGTGAGACTCTGTCTCTACAAAAAAAAAGAAAAAAAAGAAAAAGAAATAGCATCCATTTTACAAAATCTCCCCCAAAAGAAAAGCCCTGGCCTATATGGTTTCACACCAGAATTCTATCAAATCTCCAAAGAGGAATTAGTTCCTATAATGCAAAAACTTTTCCAAAGTATAGAGAAGTATAGAGAAGGAAGGAATCCTCCCCAACACATTCTATGAAACAAATATCACCCTGATCCTCAAACCAGGAAAGGACCCAACACAAAAAGAAAACTATCAACCAATATCATTAATGAATATTGATGCAAAAATATTCAATAAGATATTAGCAAACAGAATACAATGACACCTTAAAAGGGTTATATACCATGATCAAGTAGGTTTTATCCTAGACATGCAAGGTTGTTTCAACATACACAACTCTATAAATATAATACACAACATAAATAGGATGACTAACAAAGACCATATGATTCTTTGAATTGATCCAGAAAAAGCTTTCGATAACATCCAGCATCCTTTCATGATAAAAAACAATCAAGAAAATAGGCTTACATGGAACATTCCTTAAACTGATACAGGCCATCTATAGCAAACCCACAGCCAGTATCATATTGAATGGAGTAAAACTGCAAGCATTTTCACTCAAATATAGAACCAGACAAGGGTGCCTACTGTCTCCACTGCTATATTATATAGTGTTGGAAGTTCGAGCCATTGCATTCAGGCAGAGATCAATGGGGACAGAGAACATCAAACTCTTCCTCTTTGCAGATGACATAATCTTATACCTGGAAAATTCCAGGGACTCAACTACAAAGCTCTCAGAAGTGATCAAGGAATATAGCAGCATCACAGGATACAAAATCAATAACCACAAATCAGTAGCCTTTGTATAGGTCAAAAATTGTCAAGCTGAAAATAAAATCAAAGACTCTATTCCTTTTACAATAGCACCAAAGAAGATGAAATACCTGGGAATATAACTAACAAAAGATGCGAAAAATCTCTATAAAGAACATTATGAAACTTTAAGAAAGGAAATAGTATAAGCTGTCAACAAGTGGGAAAATATACCATGCTCATGGCTGGGAAGAATAACATTGTTAAAAATGTCCATACTACCCAAAGCAACCTATAGAGTTAATGCAATCCCCATCAAAGCACAAATGCCATACTTCAAAGAATTGAAAAAATACTACTTTGAGTTCTATGGAATCAGAAAAAAACTTCAATAGTTAATACAGTTCTTAGAGATAAAAACAAATCTTGAGTCATCAAGTTGCCAGATTTTAGGTTATACTACAAGGCTGTAATGACCAAAACAGTTTAGTACTGGCACAAAAATAGAGATCTAGATCTATGGAATAGGATAGAGAATCTAGAGATGAACCCAGTCACATATCATCATTTGATATTCTATAAGCCTAACAAAAAAAAAAGCACTGGGGAAAAGAATCCTTATTTAACAAATGGTGCTGGGAGAACTAGTTATGCCCATGTAGAAAATTGAAACTGGACCCTCACCTCTCATCACTGACAAAAATTGGTTCTCATTGGATAAAAGATTTAAATTTAAGACATAAAACAATACAAATTCTAGAAGAGAGAGCAGGGAAACATCTGACTGTAGTAATCATTTGACCTGGGAAAAAACTATGAGGAAGACCACCTTAGCAATTGCAGCAACAGCAAAAATAAACAACTGGAATTTGATCAAGGTAAAAAGTTTTTGTACAATAAGGGTACCACAAACAAAGCAAACAGACAGTCATTTGAATGGGAGGAGATTTTTGCATGTTATAAACCTGACAAAGGCCTGATAACTAGAATCTACAGAGAACTCAAACAATAAGAAAAGTGCAAACAACCCCCTCTATAAGTAGACAAGAGATTTGAACAGAAACTTCTCTGAGGATGACAGATGGCCAAAAAACAGATGAAAAAATTCTCATTAATTTTAATCATCAGAGAAATGTAAATCAAAATCACTCTAAGATATCACCTAAGATATGTAAGAAATGTAAATCAAAATCATTCTAAGATATCATCTCCAGCAAGATTGGCCCACATCACAAAGTCACAAAACACCAGATGCTGGTGTGCATGTGGAGAGATGGGCACACTTCTACAATGCTGGTGGGATTAAAAACTAATACATTCATTTTGGAGAGAAGTATGGAGAATCCTCAAAGATGTAAAAGTAGACCTTCTATTTGACTCTGCAATACCATTACTAAGTATCTACCTAGAAGAATAAAAATCATTTTACCATAAAGACATTTGCACCAGAATGTTTACTGGGACTCAATTCATAATTGCCAAGTTGTGGAAGCAACCTAAGTGCTCATCAACCTATGAATGTCGTATATGTATACCATGGAATATTATTCAACCATTAAAAAATGGGCACCGTACATCCTTTGTATTTACCTGGATGGAGTTGAAGAACATTCTCCTTATTAAATTACCTCAAGAATGGAAAAGCATGTATCCCATGTACTCAATACTAATTTGAAACTACCCTGTTTCTCCAAAAATAAGACAGTGTCTTATATTAATTTTTGCTCCCAAAGCTGAGCAAGGTCTTATTTTCAGGGGATGTCTTATTTTTCCATGAAGAAGAATATGGTACACATTTATTGTTAAATGAAAATAAAGGAAATTTATTACCTGTATACGGTATGGTAGTAACTTGAGTATCTTCCAGCCTAAACAATGTTGTGGATCTTCTTAAAGACAGTTCACTTCACTGAAGGAAATTATCCAGCCAGTGTTGTGATGCTTTGAAGTCTTCAGGGGCTATGTCAAACTGTGGTGCCATTGCAAGGGCAAATTCTTGAATCTGAGCCCTATTCACAACCAAAGCCTTTGCTCTCCTGTTAACAACCATTCACAGACCAGGTCTTCCAGCTCAGAAAATAATGGTTGCCGACTTGATCCACACTTGCGCTTTTTAGCATTTCCCTTGTCCACTTGTTCAATGAGGTTACCATACTCTGCTCGCCATTTTCAGACCAATCGGATACTCAACATCTTCTCTTTACAGAAAGCAGTAAGATTTTGGCCCCAAGAGTCTTCCATGATTCCTTTCTTGTACTCCATGGAGTAGCGTTTTCTTTTTGCACTCATTTCTAGGGGTAAAAAAAAGGAACTGGGGTATCAGGGTGGAGGGAGGGGGATCACTTAAAATGACACAGGGGGGATCAGAGGGGGGAATCAAAATGGCACAGGAGAATCAGAGGGGGGATTACCATTTTAGTAACCCCTTTTGATCCGCCTGTGTCATTTTGATTGTCTCCTCTGATCCTCCTGTGTCATTTTGATTGCCCCCTCTGATCCACCTGTGTCATTTTAAGTGATCCCCCCCACCCCTTTATCAGACATTTCCCCCCTGGAGCCTTCCTGGGGACTGTCACTGGGCTGGCTGGGGCCTGGACCTGGGCTGGAGCAGGGTCTGCCACTGACTGAGAACCTTCAGTCATCATGAGGGCAGCCTTGAGCATCAGGCAGTGTCACCAGAGACAGACCAGCACTCACCACCTTCGCTGAGTCCTGTCTGCTCTGATCCTTCTGTTCTTCTACATGCATCTGCAAAAGTCTCCTCCTCTCTCCCACTGCGTGCTCACCACTCACTCCGACATCCGCTCTGCCTCCACACAGCAGTGACTTCAGGACTCCGCATAATGTCACTGGTTGCTAGATGCCAGGGCCGCCCTAGCAACCAGTTTACGGTAAATTAATTTTCATTCCGAGACAGAGCCCAGGGAGACCTTATTTTTGGGGGGATGCCTTATATTTCACCCAGAAGGATACCTATAAGTAGGTCTTATTTTCAGAGGATGTTTTATTTTCGGGAAAACATGGTAGTAGATGAACAACTACAGGTCCACATGAGAGGACACTATTGATGACACTATTGAATTCAAGTGGTGGGGAGTGTGGAATGGAGGAAGGTGCTCAGTAAACTCCCATCTATGGATACAATGTAGGGGTATATGGCACACTTTCTGGGTGAAGGATTCAAATACAACTTGTACTTTACCTTACAAATGCAAACAATGTAACCTAATTATATATACCTTTATGATAATCCAAAAGAAAATTCTTTACTTTCTTTGCAGAATTATTATATGAAACTGATTGCATGGGTAAGTGATGGACATTGTTGTAGGCACCTAGAATACTGTAGTAAAAAAAGCAAAGGTACCTACCCTGGTGGAGCTTACATTCTTCAAGAAGAGAGAGACTATCAATAATTAATCAACACAATAAGTAGCAAGTTGGGAAGAGAAAGGCACTATGGAATGGAAAAATGAAAACGTAGAGGAGATTGAGAGTACAACTGATGGGGTGGATGTGTGTATACCTTATCCTTTGATTTGTTTTTTTAAAAATACATTTAATGTATACAACATGTTTTGAATCACATATATGTAGCAAAATGATTACTACAGTCAAGCAAATTAATGAATTTCCTTAACTTAGTAAATTTATTGCCATACCCTCCCCAATTGTATTGTAAATACAGGACTTTAAGTACTTCTGGGTCAAGATAATTTATAAAAATATTAGTGGTCTATAAATCTTATGTGATCCTCTGAGCATCTGGGGAAAAGACAAAATAAAGATAAAGTGTTCTAAGCCTTTGTCAACCTACTTCCAGAAACAGAAACTCAATTGTAAAGGTGCCTGAGGAAACTCCTTGGCAGATAATGCACCTAATACTCTGAAATGGACCCTGGGCACAGGTCAGCAATTTTTCAATATGATTAAGTAGAAATGAGCAATGTTTTCACAACATCCAATTATGTTCTCATATCAGGAACAGTAGGTGAATAAATAGTTAAGCTTTCCTCTGGCTTTCACTCACTGGGAACACTACTTGCTTCTTTGTAAGCTTATGAACAATCCGTATGGGGGACGTTTCTTGGGAAAAGTTCTTATCTTGTTGGCAAACTGGAAACACACGGTAACACCCCCAGTGATCGTTTATGTCCAGGCCAAGGCTTAGCCTACAGAGGTCTGCTCTGCTCTGCTATGTCTTCTCTAACCTACTTTCTGTCCTCCTTTTTCTAATCCATTTGTTAAATATTTAATGCATGATTTCTGATGGCTGGCTATCTACTAAGCACCAAGAAGGATACAAATCAACTAAAGAAAAAGGATACAAATTAACACAAAAAGTCCAAGAAAGGAAAAACAGCAGAAGATATAATCCCAATTTTGAAAAATTTGCATTGTGAAAGAAATACACAAGATTCTATGCTCCCGGCATTAGAATTGGTCTGTCAGTCTTTCTTTGGATTTTGATTCTCTTAATATAAAAGTGTAAATAGATGCCATTTAATCTTGTCAAGGAAAAATACAGTGAAATTATCCATTAATAAGATATTTCACTAGTATGTTCCTTGGACAGAGCTAGCACTTGTAACTTCGGTTTTTCTAATATTTAGTTCCTTTATTTATTCTTTGAAAAACACTCTGCATATTGAATGCTGAATTAACTGCAAGCCATATACCTTTATTATGCAGTCTGACTTGTGCCATAATGTGAAAATCTTCTCAGGGACTCCTAGGCAACTTTTCTCTATTGACTTTTCTCCTGATTTATTACTTGGATGAAAATGTGTATTGCCTAAATTTACAAAGGTGCCAAAGTATCATGCTAATTAAATTTTATTAAGCTGATGTTAATATGAAGGGAAAAATATTTCAGAATGAGGCACATAAAACGATTTCATGATTTAAATCGAGTTTACCTAAGGTAACAATAAGCATGTGGTATAGGACTGAATCAGATGTTTTATTTGAAAGTCAAAATACATTGTGTATCTCTTTTTTCTTGTTTATGGACAATGATTGGTGGTTTTATCCTTGAAAGATATTTGACAAGAGCAGGAGCTTTGGTTCTTTGTGTTGAATTACTGTGTTTAAGTGAGTCAGATAGAGACTGTAGTGAACAAAACCAAAATGAAAACAAAGGAAACCATTAGAAATCAGAGAGAAGTCACCAGGTTAGGAGGGCTAGAGCCTACAGAATGGAATGGAGGGGGAGAAGGCAAAGTCAATATGAATGAGGTTAATCATTGTATTTAAAGCATCTCGGCTCCTATATGTTTTAGGTATGCACTACACATAATTTCCTAATTTTTTAAATACGCCCTCAGTTATGTTGCTGAGTTCACTCAGGTAGCATTCTTTGAAAAGAAGTAAATTAGGAGAATTGGTTTGGCTAGAAAGAGAGACTTGTATTTAATCTTTATTGATTGTAAAGAAGAATTATGATTTGGGAAGTTAAATAAGTATCTTAAGGATTGATAGTATAGCTTAAAATTATTTGGAAAAGTGTGAGTTGTTTTATTCTGAGCTCATTTTACCTTCTACACACTTAAAGGTTTAGATTTCATTCTACTTTATTAATAATATTCTAACCATCGATTTATTCTAATTTGTATTATATATCTTAGTTTATCCTTTATCATCTAACCTAGGGATCAGTAAACTGATTTTTATAAAAAGCCAGATAAATATTTTAGGCCTTTGGATTTTACTGTCTTTGTTTAAACTATTCAACTCTGCCGTTATTGATTGAAACAGTCATAAAAAAAATCTACATAAATGAACATGACCAGGTTCCAGTGTAACTTGATTTACAAAAGTGGGTGGCAACTGCACTAGATTCAATCTGTGGGCCATAGTTTTCCAGTCCTTGGTCTAGCCTTTTGTGTCACTTTGTTTTTTTCTTCCAGATAGTTAAACTTTGCCTTATTCAACCAATTTGAACAAGTGATGTTTGAACTTTATTTCTGTGTTTTGCAGTTTCCGTATTTTAATGTATCCATATTTTTTCCTTAGCTAGGTGGACCTTGTTTTTTTTGCTTATCTCTTATCTGTCATTTACAAAGTTGTGCGTATATACATATGTACACACACACACATTTATTGATTGAAGTTTTCAGAAGTGTTCTGTAACCTATTCTTGGGTCATAGTCATCAGGACAGTTCCAAAAATTCCAGTTCTAAGCCTTTCTGGGAATGTGGTAGTGTTATACTTCTCTTCTTTGAAGTTAGGTGTGGCCACATGACTAGTTTTGTCTAACAATATTTAAATACTGGTGACACATGTCGCATTCAGGGGGTTGATGAAGAATGAGTGCACAATTTACTGTGTTGACTTTTTTATTTCTCAACAATCTTGGAAGAATGGATGCAATTGGAGCTTCCAACACCCTGGTCTCCGACTGATTACAACATACAGTGACCTTGTGCCAACCTGCTCTGAGTGGAAATAAATCTTTGTGCTTGACAGCTAATGAGGTTTTAGGGATGTTTGTAACTGCAGCAAAACCTAGCCTATTGTGCATGGTAGAGAAACTGATACCTTGAAATGGGATGTTGCCATGCCAAAAAATCTAGAAAATTGTTAATAATATAAGAACGAAGAGCTGAGACTTTTGGTAAAATGGTCACCTTGGAAGGAGAATGATGCTTCTAACTCTAGAGCTGTAGACTACAACTTCAGGCTGCAGACCGGTACCAGTCCATAGCCTATTAGGAACTGATCTGCACAGCAGGAGGTGAGTGGCAGATGAGCAAGTGAAGCTTCATCTGCATGTATAGCTCCCCATCACTCCCATCACCACCTGAGCTTTGCCTCCTTCCAATTCCCCCACACTAACTCACCCAGGTGTGGGAAAAATTGTCTTCCATGAAACCAGTCTTTGATGCTAAAAAGGTTGGGAATTGCTGCTCTAGAGCAAGGATAGGCAAACTATGGCCTGTGGGATCTTGGGAAGGATGGAGCAAGATGGTGGATCAGAAGGATTGTTCAGCTGAGCTATCCTAGAATGACTGGGGATAAAGAGAGAACCCAGCCATACCTGGTGCAAGGACCTTTCCCAGAGTTGTAGCTTAGGCAGCACAGTGAGAAGGTGGTGAGCTGGATATAGCATATGATCTAGAGCAGTGCAAATCTGTTGAATTGGGCAAGTGATTGCAACCCATGGGATTGGCTGGCTTCCCACAGACAGAAAGGAAGCCTTCTGGAGTTCTCAGTTGTTGGGGAAAGCTATTCATTGAGTGGAAAATTTGGAAGAGTGGGCAGACTTCAACAGTATACAGCAACCAGATTTGAATGCTGGTTAGAGTTGAGTTACCATATGTTTGTTGGCTTATGAGGCAGCCATACTGAGACAGTATGCTTCCTTCCTTCCTTCCCAGGAGGCTGACATTTTGGGAAGGTCGTAAGAAGGTTTTAGCAGGGGCATAAAGCATGGCTGTCTTAATTCTGCCTGTTGGGATCAGAACTGCACTCTTGGGACAGGCTCAGGGACTCCTGAATCCCACATAGTCAGGTGGCAGTATGAGATCTGCCCCTGACAGGTTCTGGAGAGCTTTAAGATCCCAACCCCATAGGGTCTGGATGCTGAGAAAATAATCAGGCGATCACCGAAGGCAACTAAGTTAGGAATAAGGAACATAGAGGTTACTGGCTGTGTTCTCTGTCTCCTAAAAAACCCACAGTGCCACTTGGTGTCCTGGTGACATATTGTAACATATTGTCATCTAGAGCAAGGACAAGGACTCCTGGTTTTTTTTTGCGGGGGGGAGGGCTGCTTTGCTCAAGACCTAAGCTCTAAGACTAGGTATTTTGAAATAAAGGAGGAAATGAGAAGGAGAAAGGAGGACAAGGAGGTGAACAGAAGAAAGAATACATGAGGAAGAAACAACAGAAAAATTCAGGCACCATGAAAAACCAAAACAGAGCAACTCCCTCGAGGGACACTAAGGCAGCTACTACAGAAGACTCCATTTATAAAGAATTAATGGATTTGACAGAAGGGGAATTTAAAATATGGATGATAAAGACAATAAAAGGAATGGATGAGAAAACAGAAAGACATAACCAAAAGTTGGATGAGAGATATGTTGATTATAGAAAGGATATGGAGGAGATTAAGGAAATGAAGGAGATAATCAGGGAATGTAAAAATGCAGAAGAAAGTATCAAAAATAGGTTAGACCTTGGAGAAGAAAGAACTTCAGAGCCAGAAGATAAAGTTTTTGAGTTAACCCAGGTAGTTAAAAAGGCAGAAAAGAAGAGAGAGAAAACAGAATAGGCACTTAGAGAACTACAAGATTCCATGAAATGTTCAAACATATGAATACTAGGGGTTCTTGAAGGAGAAGAAGATTGTCCCAAAGGAATGGAAGCCCTACTGGAAAGTATGATAAATGAAAATTTCTGAAGTTTTACTAAAGACCCCAACACACTACTTTCAGATGGATATCAAACTCTGGGTCATCTCAACTCAATCAGAGATTCTCCAAGACATTGTAATGAACCTGTGCAAAATCAAGATGAATGAAAAGAATTCTGCAAGCAGCCAGGAGTAAGCACCAACTCACATATAGAGGCAGAGCCATTAGGATGGCAGCAGACTTTTCAACTGAAACTTCCAAAGCCAGAAGAGCCTGGTCATTCACCTTCAACATTCTTTTTATTTATTTATTTATTTGTTTTGCAGTTTTTGGCCGGGGCTGGGTTTGAACCTGCCACCTCTGGTATATGGGGCCAGCACCCTACTCCTTTGAGTAACAGGCACCACCCACTTTCAACATTCTTAAACAAAACAATTTTCAGCCTAGAATTCTGTACCCTGCTAAACTAAGCTTCAAAATTGATGGAGAAATCAAATCTTTTGCGGATATACAAGCACTGAGGAAATTCACCACAACTAGACCAGCTCTACAGAAAATACTTAGACCTATTCTCAACACTGACCATCACAATGAACCATCAGTAAAGTAAACACCTAGAAGCTAAAGGTCAAAACTTAGCTTCCACAATGACGTAAAGGATAAAACTATACAACGGACTTTCACAAAATAAGATGAAAAGAACTCCATCACACTTATCAATTTTCTCAACAAATGTCAATGGACTGAATTTACTACTGAAGAGGTACAGGCTGACTAATTAGATAAAAAAAAGCACAAGCCATCTATATGCTGTCTCTAGGAGACACTAAGACTTAGCCTTGAAGAACAAATCAAGACTCAAGGTTAGGGATGGAAAACAGTAATTGAAGCAAAAGGAAGTCAGAAGAAGGGGGGGGTGCAATCTTATTTTCAGGTATAAGCAGATTTAAAGCAATTAAAGTTGAGAAAGACAAAGGTGGACACTTTATACTGGTCAAAGGAACGATACAATAAGAAAACATTTCAATTTTAAATATTGATGCACCCAACTTAAATGCTCCCAGATTTATGAAACAGACCTTAATGAGTCTGAGAAATATGATATCCCATTATATCATAATACCCAGGGATTTTAACACCCCTCTGACAGAACTGGAAAGATCCTCTAAACAGAAACTAAACAAAGATACAACCGACTTAAACGTGACCCTAAAACAAATGGGATTAATAGACGTACACAGAACACACCACCCCAAAGCTAAAGAAAATACATTTTTTGATTTAATTTTGACCAAAGTACATTACTTAAACATTAATTTTTAGTTTAACTTGTTAATATGTTGTTTGGGATATTGCATCCTCATTTATAAGTGAAATAAGTTTGTAATTTCCCCTTTATAATAATATATTCTCTCCAATTTTAATGTCAGGTGTACCCAAATCAAGTAGAATGATTTTGAAGTATTTCTTCTTTTTCTATTGTCTATAAGATTTGGCATGATCTGTTTTTTCTTTATTATCTTTTACTTTTATTTATAAATATTAGTTGTCTATTTTTTGAGACTTAAAAAAAAAATAAGAAGTTAACTGATGACTCCATACTGAATCTCAGAGTCAAAGCATTCTATAATAGACATACTCTTATTTGACAATATGAATGTTACTTTCTTTGCATTATTATTGTTATTATTGCTTAATATTTCGATGTAGCAATTCTCTGATTTCTTTTCTGAATGTATTTATGTTCGTTCATTCTTTACGAGGTTTTTGTTTCTAGTCCCTATCTTAAACATTGCTATTGTTATAAAATTTTAAACCTCTTTAATTTTGTGAAGGCAAAAAATGGAAACCTAATAAACACATGTATATGTAAAAATTTAAAAAAAAAATTACATTTTTCTTGTCAGTCCATGGTATATACTCCAAAATAGACCACATTCTAGGCTACAAATCAAACCTTGGCAAAATTAAAAGAATAGAAATTATACATTGTATCTTCTCAGACTACAAGGCTATAAAGGTGGAACTCGACTCCAACAAAAATGTTTATCCTCACACAAAGACTTGGAAATTAAGCAACCTTATGCTGAATGATAGTTGGGTTCAGGAAGAGATAAAAGAGGAAATCTTAGAATTCCTCAAACATAGCAACAATGAAGACACAGTTACCAAAACCTGTGGGATACAGCAAAAGCAGTCTTAAGAAGGAAATTTGTTGCATTACATGACTACATTCGAAAAACAGAGAGTGCATCAACAACCTCAAGAACCATTTTACAGAACTGGAAAAAGAAGAACAATCTAATTTCAAAACCAGCAGAATAAAAGAAATAACCATGATTAAATCAGAGATTAATAAAATTGAAAACAAAAAAATCACTCAGAAAATTAATGAAACAAAAATTATTTTTTTTAAAAAAGTAAATAAAATCAATAAACCTTTGGCCCGATTAACTAGAAACAGAAAAGTAAAATCTCTAATAGCCTCAATCAGAAATGATAAATAGAAAATAACAACAGAGGCCACAGAGATACAAAAAATCATGTCTGAGTACTACAAGAAACTCTATGCACAGAAATTTGACTATGTGGAGGAAATGGATCAATACCTGGAATCACACCCTCTCCCTAGACTTAACCAAGAAGAAATAGATCTCTTGAACAGATTGATTTCAAGAACTGAGATGAAAGAAACAATAAAAAAAAAAAAATCTCCGAACAAAAAAATGCCCTAGTCTAGTTAGTTTCACACTGGAATTCCATCAAATCTTCAAAGAAGAGCTTATACCCATACTGCAGAAATTATTCAAAAAAATTGAGAAGGAAGGAATCTTCCCCCAACACGTTCTACAAAGCAAACATCACCCTGATGCCAAAACCAGGAACAGACCCAACTAAAAAGGAGAATTTCAGACCAATTTTACTAATGAATATAAATGAAAAAAATTCTCAATAAAATCCTAGCCAATAGATTATAGCTACACATTAAAAAAGTCAGTCATCAAGATCAAGTAGGTTTCATCCTGGGGATGCAAGGCTGGTTTAACATACGATGTAATTCACCATATCAACAGAAGCAAAAACAAAGACCATATGGTCCTCTCAATAGATGCAGAAAAAAAGCATTTGATAAAATTCAGCTTTCCTTTCTAATTAGAACACTTAAGAATATAGGTATAGATGGCACATTTCTTTTTTTTTTTTTTTTGTAGAGACAGAGTCTCACTTTATGGCCCTCAGTAGAGTGCTGTGGCATCACACAGCTCACAGCAACCTCCAACTCCTGGGCTTAAGCGATTCTCTTGCCTCAGCCTCCCGAGTAGCTGGGACTACAGGCGCCCGCCACAACGCCCGGCTATTTTTTGGTTGCAGTTTGGCCGGGGCCGGGTTTGAACCCACCACCCTCGGCATATGGGGCCAGCACCTTACCGACTGAGCCACAGGCACCGCCCTTGATGGCACATTTCTTAATCTGATTGAAGCCATCTACAACAAACCCACAGCTAATATTATGCTAAACGGAGTAAAACAGAAAGCTTTTCCACTTAGAACTGGAACCAGACAAGGTTGTCTTCTATCACTCTACTATTCAACATAGTGCTAGAAGTTCTAGCCAATACAATCAGGAAAGAGTTAAACGGCATCCAAGCGGGGGTAGTGGAAGTCAAATTTTCGCTTTTTGCTGATGATATGATCTCATACTTAGAAACCCCAAAAAACTCAACCACAAGACCCCCGAAGTGATCAAAAAATACAGCAATGTCTCAGGACATAAAGCCAGTGTCCACAAATCAGTAGCCTTTGTATATACCGATGACAGCCAAGGTGAGAAGCTAATCAAGGACACAATTCCCTTCACAGTATCTTCAATAAAAATGAAATACCTAGGAATATACATAACAAAAAAGATGAGGGACCACTACAAAGAAAATTACAAAACTCTAAGAAAAGAAATAGCAGAAGATATTAAGAAATGGAAGAACATACCATGCTGATGGCTAGGAAGAATCAACATTGTTAAAATATCTATACTTCCCAAAGCAATCTACAAATTCAATGCAATCCCCATTAAAATACTATCATCATACTTTCAAGATTTGGAAAAAATGATTCTTCATTTTGTGTGGAACCGGAAGAAACTCTATATAGCCAAAGCAATTCTTAGTAATAAAAACAATTCTGGGCTATCACCCTATCACACTTTTGGCTATACTACAAGGCCATAGTGACTGAAACAGCATTGTATTGGCACAAAAATAGAGACACTGACATTTGGAACCCAATAGAAAACCATGAGATGAAACTAACCTCTGGCTCGGCACCTGTAGCACAGTGGTTAGGGCACCAGCCACATACACTGAGGGTGGCAGGTTCAAACCTGGCCCAGGCCAGCTAAAAACAACAGTGACAACTGCAACAAAAAATAGCCGGGCATTGTGGCAGGCGCCTATAGTACCCACTACTTGGGAGGCTGAGGCAAGAGAATTGCTTAAGCCCAGGAGTTTGAGGTTGCTGTGATCAGTGACACCACAGCATTCTACTAAGTACATTAAATGTACATAGTGGACTCTGTCTCAACAACAACAACAATAAAAAAAAAAAGAAACTAACCTCTTACATCCACCTGATCTTTGATAAACCAAACAAGAACATACACAAGAGAAAAGATTCCCTATTCAATAAATGGTGCTAGGAGAACAGATAACCACATATAAAAGTGGTTTATCCACTTACAAAATCACTTACAAAATTACAAAAGTCAATTCAAGATAGATAAAAGATTTAAATGTAAGGCATGAAACAGTACAAATCCTCAAAGTAAGTGTGGGGGAAACACTTGAAGATATCAGACTGGGAAAAGGTTTTATGAAGAAGACTTCTGTGGCAATTGCAACAACAACAAAAATAAACAAATTGGACTTAATTAAATGGAAAAGCTTCTGTACAGCTAAGGAAACAACAACCAAAGCAAATAGACAACCTTCAGAATGGGAAAAGATATTTGCAAATTATGAATTGGACAAAAGCTTGATAATTAGGATGTATAGAGAACTCAAATTAATCAACAAAAATCCCAACAATCCCATATGTCACTGGACAAGAAACATGAATAGAAACTTCTCTAAAGAAGACAGATGAATGGCTCACAAACATATGAAAAAATGCTCATCACCCCTAATCATCAGAGAAATGCAAATCAAAACTACCCTGATTTTACCTAACCCCAGTGAGAATGACCCACATCACAAAGTCAAAGCTGCAGCTCCTGGCATGGATATGGAAAGAAAGGAACACTTTTACACTGCTGGTGGGACTGCAAACTAATACAACTTTTTTGGAAGAAAGTATGGAGAATCCTCAAAGAACTCAAACTAGACCTCCAATTTGATCCTATAGGATTATCCCATTAGTAGGCATCTACTCAGAAGAAAGAAAATCCTTTTGTCATAAGGACATTTGCACTGGACTGTTTATCTCACCTCAATTTGTAATTGCCAAAATGTGGAAACAACCTAAATGCCCACCAACCCAGGAATGGATTAACAATCTTTGGTCTATGTATACCATGGGATGCTATTCAGCCATTAATAAAGATGGAGACTTTACATTTTTTGTATTAACCTGGATGGAGGTGGAACACCTTCTTCTTAGTAAAGCATCATAAGAATGGAAAAGCAAGAATCCAATGTGCTCAATTCTAATATGAAGACAGTAGATGAGCTAATACAAGGGAAGGTGTAGGAGAAAGGGAATTGGAGGCTCACAGTGTATGGCACACCTCCTGGGGGCAGGACACAATATAACAGGGACTTTATCTAACAAATGCAATCAGTATAACCCAATTCTTTGTACCCTCCATGAACCCCAAACAATAAAAAAAGAAAAAAACCCTATGGCCTGGAGATCAAATCTGGCCCCTCGTGCATTTTCATATGGCCTACAAGCTAAGAATGATTTTTATATTTTTAAATGGTTGAAAAAAATCAAAAGAATACTATTTCAGGGCAGCACCTGTGGCTCAAAGAAGTAGGATACTGGCCTATGTCGGAGGTGGTGGGTTCAAGACCAGCCCCAGCCAAAAACTGCAGGAAAAAAAATACTATTTTATGACATGCACAAATTATACAAAATTTCAGTGCTCACAAATGATGTGTTACTGGAACCCAGCCATGCTCATTTTTTAAAATACCATCTATAGCTGCTTTTGTTTTACACTAGCAGAGTTGGGTTGCTTCTCCAAGACAGCATAGCCTGCAAAAATAAAATATTTACTGTCTCACCCTTTAAGTTAAAAGTTTGTAGACCCCTGCTCTAGACTGTAGATATATAAGTTGGAAGACAATGTTGGTTGCTAGTAAGTGTTTCAGTACTGCAGCAAAGATATAAGCACTGATAAGATTTGGCAAGTTTGCAAACAAGAACAAAGAAATAAAGAGAATTCACAATGTTGAGGGCTTACAGGATTACAAGAGGCATTGCTTCTTTACCCAGTAAGTAAAATATAAAACTAGGAAGAACTTTGAGTGACAATGGTTGATTAAAATTCAGCTTTAGGATCAGGGTCAAAATAAGGATACAGTAGTCCATCCATTGTTAAAGCCTGTAAGTAGATTAAGGTACCAAGGCCCATTCAGGGCAATGGTGCCCAGAAAATCCTTCCAGTTGAGCAAAATAGCTCAAGGTGTTGTTATCCCATCAATATCTGATGGGATCAAAGAACTTGCAATTAACTCAAGAGAGAGAGGAGGAAGACAGGGAAGGGGTGTGCATGTGTTTGTGTCAGGGTGGAGAAGCATGGGCGTGAGAAGGCAAAAAAATATAGCAAATATGAAAAGCATATGTAAAGAAGGCTGTGGTAAGAGTTGGCTGGAACTGAAGTTAAATTTTTGAGTTGCACTGACCAAAGAGCCACCAGCCTAGACTCAAATAGTTCATAATTGTTTGATAGTAAAAATGACCTTTGAACTGCCAAACATCTATGGATGTAGATGTTAGAGTGAAAAAACTGCTTAGAGGCTTGGTGACTAAGGAGGGCAGAGTCCCAAAAGCCTATTCAGGTGTGTCCCAAAAGCCTATTCAGGTGTGGCCAAGGAGGATGATTGAAAACATGGACCCACCCAGGTGGTGGAACGCAGAGAACTCCCAACTTCCAGAATGGAATCAGAGCCACATTGGAAATACTCCCACTCACAGGGTGTCTCAGAAGTCTTGCAGTGTAGTCATAAGTAAATGGTATGTTTTGAGTACCCCCTATTAAGATAGGGAATTTAGCACGAGTTTAGTCACTCTTCACCTGTTCCATCTCAACTTATTTCGACATAATTTGAGTTTTTAGGCCCAGGTTTCCTTTATTTATTTATTTAGACAGAGTCTCACCCTGTTGACCCAGGCTATAGTGCCGTAGCATCAGCCTAGCTCACAGCAACCTCAAACTCCTTGGTTCAAGTGCTCTGCCTGCCTCAGCCTTCTCAGTAGCTGGAACTACAGGTGTCCACCTTGATGTCCAGATGATTTTTCTGTTTTTAGTGGAGATGGTGTCTCGCTGTTGCTCAGGTTGGTCACTAACTCCTGAGCTCAAGTGATTCTTCTGCCTTGGCCTCTCATAGTGCTAGGATTACAGGCATGAGCCACCACACCTGGCTTCCATTATTGACTTTCAAAACCATCATTATTATGTAACTTATTTTTTCATAAAATAACATTGACCTTTGTGTTCAGTATCATACTCAGAACTATAATAATTTTTAGACATTTCTATGTTTACATGGTTTGAAAGAAAATTCCATCTCATATCATGTTTTTTTCAAGCTCTTCATTCTTAAGGTTTTGTTTAGTAAACAATTGTGGTATATGTACACCATGGAATATTATGCAGCCTTAAGGAAAGATGGAGACTTTACCTCTAACATGTTTACATGGATGGAGCTGGAACATATTCTTTCTAGCAAAGTATCTCAAGAATGGAAGAAAAAGTATCCAATGTACTCAGTCTTACTATGAAACCAATTTATAGCTTTCTTATGAAAGCTTTAATCCAATTATAGCCTAAGAAGAAGGGGAAAGGAAAGAGGGAGGGGAGGGGAAAGGGTGGGTGGAGGGAAAGTAATTGGACCACACGCACAGCGCATCTTACAAGGGTACATGTGAAATTTACTAGGTGTATAATATAAATCTCTTAACACAATAACTAAGAAAATACTGTGAAGGCTATGTTAATCAGTCTGATGAAAACATTTCAAATTGTATATAAAACCAGCACATTGTACCCCATGATTGCATTAATGTACACAGCTATGATTTAATAAAAAATATATACAGATAGATGAGATAGAATGACCAATGTTTAATAGCATAACAAAGTTACTATAGTCAATAATAAGTTACAATATATTTTAAAGTTGCTATAATAGTGGAATTTGAATTCCTGACACAAATAAATGTTAAATGCTTAAGGTTAAGTATACCCCCCTAACCAAAAAAAAAAAAGAAAAGAAAAGTGATGGGACTATGTCTAGGCAACTGTGTTGTTTCAAACACAAGCTACAACTTGTAAGAGTTCTGGTTTTAACCTCCACACCCAGTGATTCTGTGTACAGCCTGAGGCCAGAAAGCTTAACATATCTGTTGCATTTCCTGAGGACAAAAGGGTATTAAAACTTTCTAACCTTAGAAAGCTTTTGTGCAAAATATTATCTGATGTTGAAAATTATACTGGTGCAATTATTGCTTCTTTGAAAAAGACACCATCAAAGATTCAGGATAAGCATATGGCAAAAAACATATTAGGAAAGTACCTTCCATTTACAATGAACCCCTCCAGCATATTGGGGCTAAGTAGAATTTGATATAAGGGCACAAGTATTTATTATATGCTTCCACTGGAATGAGCTCTGCGGGAGGTGTTATGGGTGTGGAAGCTGATGGAGTAGGGAGTTTTGTTGCCACTTATGAGCCCATGGCCAGGGCCTGCCTCAGGAAGAACTGGCTGGGGCCAAGGAAGAATCCCTTTCCAGGTCTTTGATTCACCTGAAGAGGGTGTTGACCTGGCTGTTTCAGTGTCCCAGAGGGTCTGGTATTTGCCATCTCTATATCTCCCCGCGCAACTGCTCCAGAGTGAGAAAGTGGAATGCGCCATGGTTCCAAAACTTCTGTGCTATGATTCTTGGCTGAATTAATTTCCTGTGGACATATAACATGAGTTCAGAATTCAGAGGTATTCTTTTTGACTACATGACTACAGCTGTTGTAGGGGAGTGGTCCTAAAGTGTGGTTCCCAACAAGAGCATCACCTTGAAACTTGCAGAAATACAAATACTCTAGATCTACTGATTCATAATCTCGGGGGTTAGAGTGTATCAATCTGTGTTTTAAAAAGTTCTCTAGAGGATTATGATGTGATTGAAATTTAAGAACCATTGTTGGACAGGGCCATTTGCCAGTGAGGTCAGACCCCTACTACTAAAGAAAAAAGAACCCATACAAACAACCAAAACCAAAACCCCAAACCTTCCTCTTTTCTTAGAATTACCCTTACTTATCTGATGGTGTCTGAAACAATGTGGAAAAAGAGGGGAACACGGTAATGGTTACTCTCCTCAGAAGTGTTAAGACTACTGAAAGAGGTTCGATGTGGAGGCAATTGAAGTATGTTATCAGATTCAAATCTGAATTCCAACATTGCCTTTCTGGATTAATAAAGTAAAGAGAATTTGAAATGAAAGAGAGTTTGAACCTAGGTCCATAGACAATAAAGAGTAAATTAGATTTTAAGCAGGGAAATGAGGTGACCAGATTTGATTTTTTGAAAGTCAACAATGGTGGCAATTTGGGAGTTGGTGTGGCGTGTGTGGAGGGGCTGGATTCAGGGAGACTAGGATGAGGATGGGCCGGGGACAGGAAGTCAGGGTGGGAGGCTGTGGTGCTGGTTCCATGAACTAAGGGAGTGAGGATCCGCGTGGAGAGCAGAGATTCCTCCAATTCTATCCTGGACCACCTCTCCGGGTTTACCTCTGTCACACCCTCCCACCCACTGCATATTTGATTTCCTTCCTTTTTCTTTTTTGTAGAAAAGTTTCTAAACATCTTTGATGACCTAAGTCAACTTTCCTATCTCTGCAAATCCTTCCTCATTTCTCTTCATTGAGCTCTTTGTTTCCTTTCCTCTGAATTCCAACTGTGCTTTGTTCCTATTTTTGTTATAGACAGATGCACCTGTGTTTAATTGCTATTTATCTGTTTACATGCCTATTTTTATTCATTGCAAGTTCTTGATGGATGAGGATAATATTGACTTGTTTCATGTATTCCACATTTTTAAAGCACCTAGTCTGTGCCAGAAGCTATTCCAAACAAAATAGTAATGTCCCCACCACTTTGAAAAAGGAGATAGAAAAACAAAGAAGAGAATATGCTTGCTAAGTATTGTAACAGGAGGCAAAGTAAAGCAGCCCAAGGAGGAAAGGGAGTGACTGTTTCGAGGGATGTTTCTGACCCAGTCAGGAAAGACCTCACTGAGGAATAGGCACCTGAGTGAACTCTTGAAGGAGAGAGGGGGTGAGTAGTGTGGGAAAAGAAGGCCAAGGAGTGGCCTTGTTCCAGGTATGAACACAGAGAAGACCAGTGGTAGATGAGGTTAGAAAAGAAGTGGGGACACTGATCATGAGTGGACTGTGGGCCATTGCTAGGATCTGGCTTTTACTCTGAGTGATGTGGAAGTCATTGGCTGTTTGGGGCAGCACGTGTCATAATTTGAACTTACATTTAAAAAGTATCATTTGGCAAGCAATGCCTGTGGCTCAGTAGGTAGGGCACTGGCCCCATATACTGAGGGTGCTGCGTTCGAAAAAAAAAAATAGCTGGGTGTTGTGGTAGTTGCCTATAGTCACAGCTACTTGGGAGGCTGAGGCAAGAGAATCACCTAAGCCCAGGAGTTGGAGGTTGCTGTGAGCTGTGATGCCATAGTACTCTGCTGAGGGCAATAAAATGAGACTTTGTCTCAAAACAAGTATCATTTGGCTAATGTAATGAAAACAGACCACATGGATTAACAGTGAAGTATAAGTTGAGTGAGAAGACTATCTCTGTAATGCAGAAAAAAGATGGTGGCAGGGACTAAGGTGATAGCAGTGATACCAGAATTTTCCTGCTGGGTCCTTGCTGTTGGGAATTGAAGATGAATTCAAGGACCTCAAGTAAGCAAAAGCAAGACAATTTATTGAGAAGAAAGAAAAGAGGAAAGCCTCCAGCACAGCAGTGGGAGTTCCCAGCAAGCAGGCTGCTGCTTTTAGCTCCTTGTCTAGTGGGGTTTTAAGCCCCAAGTGTTCTTCTGGTTATTGGTCGTGAACTCTGGTTGGCTCTTTCAAATTAAAACGTGATTATTGGATCCCTGCTCACCAGTGGGCTTCCTTTGTCCAGATCCCTTGGGGGTCTTTTTTCTGGTATGTCCCACCCAAGTGACACCTATTGACTAATGACTGCCTGGGTCACGTTGGCACTCTGTGGCACTTATGAAACTTTCTGTTGGGGATTTTCCAGGCCTGTTGGCTATACCCAATCCTTTCTCCTGATCCTCCTTTCTCTCTGTGTCCCATTTCCCTGTCCCTGCCTAAAGTCTTCTGACTCCTAGCAGCAGTGAAGCTGGTTAGAAGTGAGGAGATTCTGGATTTACTTTGAAAGTGAACAGATTTGCTGAGAGCCTGGCTGTGGAGTATGAAATTGAGCAATCGAGAGACTTGACACATTTTAGTTTGAGACTGAAGATGGAGTTTCCTTTTATGGAGATGGAGAAACATCTCTAGGGTAAACCACCAGAATTTGGTTTAGTAAGTTTGAGAATACTGAGCAGCATGTGGTGACATGAGTAAGCTTTGAAGTGAGGCCAGGCCAAGGCTGGAGACCTATGATAGGGCATCATCCACACATGGATGGCTTTGAATCTGTAAGATGGGATGCTACCCAGTGTACATTCCCAGTGTTAGCACCATGTCTGACACAGCAGGTGCCAAATAAATACATTTTGAGTATGTGAAAGAATGAGGGATATACTAGTAGTTCAGATAAAAATCTATTATACAGAATATCAGGACTAGGCTCAGACACAGCCTGGTGACAGGAATGATGGAATTAGAAACTAAAATACATGACCTTTCTGATTAATCATTAGTGCCTATAAATGTTGCAAATACCTTTTTTTCTCTTTTCTCCCATATCTGATTCTCATTGTCCTGAGTGTTTTTATAGAATTTTGTATATTTACTATAGGACTTATTCTGTGTATTTTGATGTTTCTAATAGAACACAAAATTATGCATAGTTCCTAACTTTTATTATTGCCTCCTTTTCTCCCATGCCACCCTCTATACCTTAGCAAAATCTCAAAAATAAATCTCTAATTTCATCAATCAGAAATGACAAAGATGAAATAACAATAGACTCCTCAGAAATTCAAAAAATCCTTAATGAATATTACAAGAGACTTTATTCTCAGAAATATGAAAATATGAATGAAATTGACCAATACTTGGAAGCACATCACCTTCCAAGACTTAGCCAGATTCAAGTGGAAATGTTGGACAGACATATATCAAGTTCTGAAATAGATCAACTATATGAAATCTCCCTAAAAAGAAAAGTCCAGGACCAGATGGCTTCACGTCAGAATTCTACCAAACCTTTAAAGAGGAACTAGTACCTATATTACTCAACCTGTTCCAAAATGTAGAAAAAGAAGGAAGACTACCCAACACGTTCTATGAAGCAAACATCACCGTGATCCCCAAACCAGGAAAAGACCCAACAAGAAAAGAAAATTATAGACCAATATCACTAATGAATATAGATGCAAAAATATTCAACAAGATCCTAACAAACAGAATCCAGCAACACATCAAACAAATTATACATCATGACCAAGTTGGTTTTATCCCAGGGTCTCAAGGCTGGTTCAATATACGTAAATCTATAAGTATAATTCAGCACATAAACAAATTAAAAAACAAAGACCATATGATTCTCTCAATTGATGCAGAAAAAGCTTTTGATAATATTCAGCATCGCTTCATGATCAGAACACTTAAGAAAATTGGTATAGAAGGGACATTTCTTAAACTGATAGAGACCATCTACAGCAAACCCACAGCCAATATCGTATTGAATGGAGTTAAATTGAAATCATTTCCACTCAGATCAGGAACCAGACAAGGCTGCCCAGTGTCTCCACTGCTCTTTAACATTGTAATGGAAGTTTTAGCCACCACAATTAGGGAAGAAAAGATGATCAAGGGTATCCATATAGGGTCAGAAGAGATCAAACTTTCACTCTTCGCAGATGATATGATTGTATATCTGGAAAACACCGGGATTCTACTACAAAACTCTTAGAAGTGATCAAGGAATATAGTAGCATCTCAGGTTACAAAATCAACATTCATAAATCGGTAGCCTTTATATATACCAACAATAGTCAAGCTGAAAAAACAGTTAAGGACTCTATTCCATTCCCAGTAGTGCCAAAGAAGATGAAATATTTGGGAGTTTATCTAACAAAGGACGTGAAAGATCTCTATAAAGAGAACTATGAAACTCTTAAGAAAAGAAACAGCTGAAAATGTTAACAAATGGAAAAACATACCATGCTCATGGCTGGGAAGAATCAACATTGTTAAAATGTCCATACTACTCAAAGCTATATACAATTTTAATGCAATCCCTATTAAAGCTCCACTGTCATACTTTAAAGATCTTGAAAAAATAATATTTCCTTTTATATGGAATCAGAAAAAACCTCGAATAGCCAAGACATTACTCAGAAATAAAAACAAAGCAGGAGGAATCACGCTACCGGACTTCAGACTATACTATAAATCGATAGTGATCAAAACAGCATGGTACTGGCACAAAAACAGAGAGGTAGATGTATGGAACAGAACAGAGAACCAAGAGATTAACCCAGCTACTTATCATTATTTGATCTTTGACAAGCCAATTAAAAACATTCAGTGGGGAAAAGATTCCCTATTTAATGAATGGTGCTGGGTGAACTGGATGGCAACCTGTAGAAGACTGAAACTGGACCCACACCTTTCACCATTAAAAGTTTAAAGATTTAAACTTAAGACGTGAAACTATAAAAATACTAGAAGAGAGTACAGGGAAAAGCCTTGAAGAAATCGGTCTGGGCGAGTACTTTATGAGGAGGATCCCCTAGGCAATTGAAGCAGCTTCAAAAATACACTACTGGGACTTGATCAAACTAAAAAGCTTCTGCACAGCCAAGAACACAGTAAGTAAAGCAAGCAAACAGCCCTCAGAATGGGAGAAGATATTTGCAGGTTACGTCTCTGACAAAGGTTTAATAACCAGAATCCACACAGAACTCAAACGTATAAGCAAGAAAAGAACAAGGGATCCCATCGCAGGCTGGGCAAGGGACTTGAACAGAAACTTCTCTGAAGAAGACAGGTGCATGGCCTACAGACATATGAAAAAATGCTCATCATCTTTAATCATCAGAGAAATGCAAATCAAAACTACTTTGAGATACATCTAACTCCAGTAAGATTGGCCCATATCACAAAATCCCAAGACCAGAGATGTTGACGTGAATGTGGAGAAAAGGGAACACTTCTACCCTGATGGTGGGAATGCAAATTAATACATTCCTTTTGGAAAGATGTTTGGAGAACACTTAGAGATCTAAAAATAGATCTGCCATTCAATCCTATAATTCCTCTACTATGTATTTACCCAGAAGACCAAAAATCACATTATAACAAAGATATTTGTACCAGAATGTTTATTGCAGCCCAATTCATAATTGCTAAGTCATGGAAAAAGCCCAAGTGCCCATCAATCCACGAATGGATTAATAAATTGTGGTATATGTACACCATGGAATATTATACAGCCTTAAAGAAAGATGGAGACTTTACCTCTTTCATGTTTACATGGATGGAGCTGGAACATATTCTTCTTAGTAAAGTATCTCAAGAATGGAAGAAAAAGTATCCAATGTACTCAGCTCTACTATGAAACTAGTTTATGGCTTTCACATGAAAGCTAAAACCCAATTATAACCTACAAATATGGGGGAAGGCGGAGAGGGAGGGGAGGGTAATTGGTGGGATTACACCTGCGGTGCATCTTACAAGGGTACATGTAAAACTTAGTAAATGTAGAATATAAATGTCTTAACACAATAACTAAGAAAATGCCAGGAAGGCTATGTTAACCAGTGTGATGAAAATGTGTCAAACGGTCTATAAAACCAGTGTATGGTGCCCCATGATCGCATTAATGTACACAGCTATGATTTAATAATAAAAAATCTCAAAAATACTGGAAACAGCCTGCTACCTCAATATCCAGATTCTATAAAATGTGACCTTTTTGGAAAGGGTTTCTGATGAGGACATTTTTCATGTTAACTTTTTCCAAAACATTTGAAGAGATGCTTTTTCTTAGCCTAGGCTTTGGATGCAGAGACATCAATTTGTCAGTTGCAGAAAGCTGACAAATTGTGTGCTTACTTTAGAGAGAAGCCCAGAAATACTTTTGGTGTAGCAGAGAACATTTGTCATGTTATAGAAACTAAATGTGCACTCCACAAGTAAAGTTTTAAACAAGCCACTTTATCTGAAATCTCTGTTAGCAAAGGCCGGTTTTTCCAAAATATTCACGTATGAGAAAGTTTGGAATTATTAGACAATTCATTTCACCGTTCTAGCCCAAACTGAGTACAGTAAAGCCCTTACTTATGCCCCGCCTCCTAATTACTGGGTGCCACTGTCGGCCTCTATATGATGATGAAATAGGAGGATTATCCTTTAACAATGACTAAAGTGAGGACAAAGAGGAAAAAGGTTGCACAGACACTTTTAAGCCAAAATGGCACAGAAGGTGGAGGCTGGTAGCAGGCGAGGCCGCGAGTCTTCAGCGGCTTGATGATCCGCGCTCTCTGGGTCAGGATGGCTCCCCGGGCCCCCTCCCACTTTCCCGGCCCCTGGAGGCGATACTGGTAAGGGGTGCACGGTCCCAACAAAACTTCCTTGGCCAACTGTGGATCCCACAGGAAGAGCGAGAGCGGTTTGGGCTTCACTCCTATTTCCGCGGCAATTTCATCCATGTAATCCACATACTGCACCTTGCGTGTAAGGCGAACACTATTCACGAATCTGAAACCAGAAAGGCAAAAATCAGAACCGCCCCATCCGGGGAACGACTCTCATCTCTGCAAGCACCACTTCCTGTGAACTTGGGGCCGACCTTGTAGGAGCAAAAAATTAACAGCAACCAAACCATTGATGATTACTCAAAAAAGGAAAAGATGAGATGAGTTTTCTTGTTTTCAGCTACCAGAGTCTCAGTGGTTTTTAAGAAAATATTCACACAGGTGTATTCTCCCCTCCCCCAAATCCGTTGAAGGATTTTTGGATAGTAATGGGCAGGTTTCAGAAGATTTTTTTCTTATCAATGACATCTTTTCTGTTTCCTAAATTCTGTATTTTTGCCATGTATTTGATTCACCTTCAGGATATAAGCTCCTCTTGGTAAATCAGTGGTGAGAACTGTGCTGTATGAATAGTATAGGCCAATTATTTAGGTATGTGGGACAGTAATTTGATTTTTTTTTTTTTTTTTTTTTTGAGACAGAGCCTCAAGCTGTTGCTCTGGGTAGAGAGCTGTGGCATCACAACCTCCAACTCCTGGGCTCAAGCGATTCTCCTTTCTCAGCCTCCCAAGTAGCTGGGACTACAGGCGCCCGCCACAATGCCTGGCTATTTTTTGGTTGCAGCCGTCGTTGTTGTTTGGCAGGACCAGCCTGGATTCCAACCTGCCAGCTCAGGTGTATGTGGCTGTTGCCACAACTGCTTGAGCCACAGGCACCGAGCCCAGTAATTTGATTTTAAGTATTACTGAAATGCAATTCTTGGCTCACCTTCTTAAATTAAAGTTGCTCAGATAACTATTCAGGATGTCAGCCCTTTGATCTTAGAGAACACGCTGTGACATTCACATTGTAGATTCTCAACAGATATTTACTGAATAAAACTAAATTACACTGGCAACTCCGGTGGGGGAGAATAATTTTCTATTAAGAAGATTTGGCACAATCTACAAGCTTTTGACCTTATCAGAATTTTATTCAGATTCTGTAGTGCTTTGCCAACTCATTTCTCATATTGATCTATCTTTTTAATTCCTTAAAAGAATGAAATAATCCTTCATTTCATCTTAAATTCCCATATGCCTTACATCTCTAAGACTGTCATAAATTTAAAATCGTATGCTGTATCTGCTGTTCTATGGACTGTCAAAAAATTCTGAGGTATCCCTGGTGGACTATTCTGTTTCCACTTCACCCCTAAAAGATTCCATTTCTGATGTTATGCTTAGTTAAGAGGAGATATAAAAGTGGATAATTTGATAACGTATCTAAACAAATAGACCCAGATTTTATGACCAGAAAAATACAATGAATACTTGGTAAGCAAAGAGCTCCTCCTAAACACGTTCAACTGACTTTCACCAAGAAACATGTTTCTTACACTTTTTGCATCTTTCCTCTCCTCTTTCTTATGTCCGCCATCATGCCACTCACTGAAGGTAGTTTATTCAATCCTAGGAAAGAAATTCCAGATTTGAACATGGCTTTCTTATCAAGAAGATGTGGTTTCAGTAGAAAATAGGTTCAATGTGGCAGAGAATATCGTGAGTAGGTGGTGCAGGCATGGGGGAGAGATGGTGGACGCTGGAATTGCTCTGCAGTGCCCTCCACTCATCATTTTCTTAGGTGCTTGTCAGATGCAGGCACATGTCCCTCCTGTCTCACATCTGATGAGTTCACATCTTGACTAGCAGACCTCAACACTCATGAAGAAGGATAAGCCAAAGGGAGTCTCACCCAACTGACAAGTCACAAATTAATGTGTTTGTGGTCCTATTAACAACATTCACCCTGGCTCTCCTTTCAATAGTGAGTTATGCTTATTTGTTTATGATATGTCTTAGTTTGCAAACATGGATTGTAGCTACTAATGAGGATTCCATGTCTCCTGATTGTTTTCACTGAACAGAGATTTATTTACAATTTCCCATTTTAACTCATAAAAGGTACTTTCTTACAATCCTTTATTTCTAAGACAGGTGACATCCTATATTTTGAAACACAGAATGTTCCAGGAAAATGTGTTAAACTTTTCAAAAGAGAAGGAGACAAAGGAGCAGAATTATTATAGTATGACTGAGGTATGTTTTGAGTCTGTCTTAACTGATTCATTCTCAAGCTTAGAATAACAGTAAAATAAAGAACAATTAATAAAGGATGACAACAGTAGTTAATCTCCATTCATTCTATCAGTTTTCACTGACTGCCTACTAAAGTCAAGGTGCTTGATTGTTAATTTTCACCACCCTGAAAAGTAGATAGCAGTCATCCCATTTTTTTTACAAATGAAATTATGGAGGTCAAGTAGCATGTCAAGATTATGCAGCCAGTACATGGAGAGATGAGTTTTAATTTTTTAGCAATTTGATTACAAAGCCCTTGTTCTTGTAAATGTGCTGTGGTGTTACCTGCTTATCCTTTTTATGTTTTGAATGGAAACTTGAGAAAAAAATAGTCTTTGATTTTGATCTCCCACTGGAGGGTAGTCCAAGTGTTATCTCCCTTCTATGCTTCATGTTGAGATCTCTTTTCTCCTTTCTTATACTAGACCTCCCTGTAGTGCTCTAAAGAATTATTTGCCAATAAATTGTTATTTGATGATAGCTTAAGATAATAGATTTTTATTTTTTATTTTCATATAAGAATCCCAATTTTTTTTTTTGAAAGCAGAATCTCCCTCTGTTGCCCCAGGCTAGATATCATAACTCCCACTTAGCTCACAGCAACCACAAACTCCTGGATTCAAGCCATCCTCCTGCCTCAACCTCCCAAGTGGCTGAGAATATAGGCAACCACCACAAGGCCCAGCTAATTTTTCTTTTAGTAGAGACAGGCTCTTGCTTTTGCTCAGGCTGATCTCAAACTCCTGAGCTCATGTGATTCTCCCTCCTTGGCTTCCCAGAGTGCTCACAGGTGTGAGCCACCATGTCTGGCCTAAGAATCCTAAATATTAAGTAAGTAGCTATCAAACACTGAAGAAACAAATCTCAAGTGGCAGGATTTTAGACATTGTGAAGGTTTTAACTTCAGAGATATTTTGACCTTTGCAATGCTTCTTAACTCACACCACCTAGCCTATACACCTAATGTATTCTTTTTCTGAATATTCATACCAGGTCAGAGCTTACCTTTGAAAACACGTACAGCCCATCGGCTCTGGAGTTCTGAAGTGGGAATTGTGGCTCCCACTGGCTGGATGATGCCAATAAAAGCTAGTGTTGGCTTCTCCAGCTGAGGAGGGAACACAAATTTAAACATAGAGTGCTGGCTGTCCAGGGTTTTTGAGTCATCCTCCAAGAAAGGGAAAGACAACGTGTAGCCTGTGGCAAAGATGATGACATCAATGTCCTCTTCTGTGTCATCTTCAAAGATGGCCGATGTCTCCGTAAACTCTCTCACATTTGGTTTTATCAGAACTCTTCCAGAAATTATGTGGTTGGGCAGATCATCACCAAAAATAGCTTGATGGCTCAGAAACCTGAAGAATAGAATTTGAAGTTCAGGAAAATTAAAAAGTCTTTGGACAGGAGTAGAGCTAAGAAAATGTCTAATGAAAATCATACAGTTTGGACTATATTTGTGTTTTATCATTTGTATATCAATGTGTAAGTGGTTATATATTGGTTTCATAATAGTATTGAGTATTTTGCATACTTTTTTTTCCATTCGGAGGTAAGAGGGTAAATGGAGGGAGGGTATTTGGTGTGATCTTACTTAATGGGCACAATGCAAGGGTACATTTCAAAACAACTAAGAGTATATTATAAATGTCTTATCACAGAAAAAAGTAAGTGAGGCGATGATTATGTTAATCAGTTTGACTTAAATATTCCACATTGTATATCAAAACATCACATTGTACCCAATAAATGTATACAGTTATGATTTAATAAAATTAAGTTAAAATAAATAAACAAAATGTATAAACAAACAAAAAAATAATAAAATACGACTGGATTTACTGTTAAAAAAAGGAAAAGCACACATTTTGGTTTTACAAAAGATTTCTTTTCTTCAATTCTTTTTTAAAAAATCATATTTTTGTAATTAACAAATAATAATTCTACAGATTCCTGGGGTACACAGCAATGTTTTGATACATGTAATGTGTGGTGATCAGATTAGGGTAATCATAATGAGATATCCATATCTTCAAAACATTACTACTTTTTTGTGTTGTTGGGAACATTCAACATCTTCCTGCTAGCTATTTACAACTATGTAATGTATTATTATTGTTAACTGTCCTCACACTGTAATAGTTTAAAACACTAGGACCTGTTCTTCCTATCTAGTTATAATTTTGTACCCTTTAACAAATCTCTTCCTATTGCTTCCTTCTCCCTATTCTTCCCAGGCTCTAATACTCCTTGTTCTACTTTTAATTCTGTGAGATCACCTTTTCTTTAGCTTCCAAAATATGAGTGAGAACATGGGACATTTAACTTTCTCTTCCTGGCTTATTTCACTTAACATAGTGTCCTCCAGTTCCATTCACATTGCCACAAATGACAGAATTTCATTCTTGTTTATGGCTGAATAATATATTTTGTAGTGTAAATCTACCACATTTTCTTTATCTATTCATCTGTCTTGGATACTTGAGTTGATTTCGTATCTTGGCTACTGTGAATCATGCTGCAATAACCAGGAGGATGCAGATTTCTTTGATAGTTATTTCTTTTCCTTTGAATAAATTCCCAGTAGTGGAATTGCTGGATCATATGGTAGCTTTAGTTTTCATTTTTTAAGATCCCCAAAGCCAGAGCAATCTTGAGCAAAAGAACAAATCTGGAGATATCACAATACCAGACCTCAAAATATTAGCACAAAGGTGTAGTAACCAAAACAGCTTGATACTGGCCTAAAACCAGACATGTGGATCATTGGAACAGAATATAGAATCCAGAAATTAACCTGCATATCCAAAGCCAACTGATTTTTTAAAAAGATGCCAATAATAGTCATTGGGGGAAATAACAGTCTCTTCAACAAATGGTGCTGGGCAACTGGAGATCCACATGCAGAAGAATAAAAATAAATCCCCACCTCTCACCCTATGCAAAAAATCAACTCAAAAATGGATTAAAGACTTAAATGTAAGACCCAAAATGATAAAACTACTAGAGGAAAACATAGGGGAAATACTCAGGACATTTGTCTGGGGAAAATATTTTGTGAATAAGATCTTAGAAACATAGGCAAGAAAAGCAAAAATAGACAAATGAGATTCTATCAAACTAAAAGCTTCTGCACACAAAGGAAACAATCAACAACCTACAGAATGGGAAAGAATATTTTCAAACTACTTATCTTACAGAAGAGTAATATCCAGAACATATGAGAAACTCAAAATTTCAACAGCAAAAAAACTTGAACGATTTGATTAAAAAGTAGGCAAATGATCCAAACAGACATTTCTCAAAAGAAGACATACAAGGCTCACCAAATATATGCAACAATGTTCAACATTACTAATCATCAGAAAAATGAAAATTAAAACCAAAATGAGGTCTCATTCACCCAAGTTATAATGGCAACAATCAAAAAGACAAAAAATAACAAATGCAGGCAAAAATGTGGAGAAATGGCAACTCATACACTATCGGCAGGAATGCAAATTTATTACAGCCTCAGTTCTCTTTATGATTTTTTTTTCTTACCAAATAAGCATTCTGTATTTGTCAGAATGCCAGTATTTATTAATACTTACTATATGCAAAGGGAAGATTTCGAAAAGTATGGCATAAAAGCTTATGCCAGGGATACGTTAATACCTAATTTCTTTTAAATGATTTCTTTGGAGAGTATTAAGAATGTAATTGTCAATGTGTTCATATTGGAACGGGAAAATCAGAGCATATTTTGATTTCCATTTTATTTTGAGAACATAAATGCCATAATTACAAATTTTACCCTCTGGCCTTGTGTAGTGCAGCATGCCCCCTTTCTCAAGAAATGTAAGTCAATGTCAGTTCTTTCAGTGGCTTTGACCTCTCTATGTTGTCATTCAGTCACCTCCATAAATTAAAAGTCCATGAGAATAGTTTTAATACAGTCATAAAATTAATAATATAAAACAGCACAGATTTGTTGAGCATTTACTATGTACTGGGCCAGTGTTTTTCAACCCTTTCTTATCTCACAGCACACTTGAACCTATAGTTAAACTTCCGCAGCACACATAAATTATATTGATCCAAAAAAGAGTAAAAGAAGAATGTACTTACTGTGCTTTGAACTTCTTTCAAAAATAATTTCATTAATAACCTTTAAAAATTTTCATGGCACACCTAATATCCTCTCATGGCACACTGATGTGTCGTAACACACTTGTTGAAAATCACTGTATTAGGTGCTAGTATAAACTATACATGTATTTTCCTATTTAATACTCAAAACAACTCTCTGAGTTAGTGCTAATGTTGTGCCCATTTTACATATAAGGAAAATAAAGTAGTTTGCACAAGTAGTTATGCAAATTTGATGATATCACATAACTAGTAAGTGATGAAGTCAGGATTCAAATCACAGTTGGATCTAGAGGAGTTCTACTCAAAGCAAACAAAGTATGTATTGCATTTCAAAGGATTCCCCCTCTCCCAAGCCTCCCTTCTTAGTGTTTTATATTAACAGACTCCTGGTTCTTTTGGCCTGGGAAAATGGAATTTAATTTTTATGACATAATACACAGCATTTGCTGCTTGTCCAGTGCACAAAGATGTCAGAGACTAAAGAAATGGTGGGGATAGATAAAGATGCCTGATTATCGTGCATCTGAATTTCTTTCCTCTAAGGTAATTGAGTACAATGGCCCAAAGAAGCATGAGAAAGGAGACAATGATTAACACTCTCCTAAGATAGCTGAAATCTGTCTTCAAGGAGGTAAACATGGACTTTAAGCCTCTTCTACATTTCAAGTCTTGACCTGCTGACTCAAAAAGACAGAGCCAATGGGTGGCGCCTGTGGCTCAGGGAGTAGGGCACCGGTCCCATATGTTGGAGGTGGCGAGTTCAAACCTAGCCCCAGCCAAAAAAACAAAACAAAACAAAAAAAAGACAGAGCCAAATTATTATTATTTTTAAATTCTAAAACAGACCTGTGTTGAGGTTGTAAACCATAAAGTTCATGGTTAAAGTTAGCATTTAATTTATTCTCTGCCCATCTGTTGATTAAGAATAAAGGGCACAATTTGTAGACCATAGTGTTGAAACGAGTAAACAAGACAGTGTCCATGGGCATCCCATAATCCCAGACCCGTTTCCAGATCCATGTACCCCGTCGTGTGCTCAGAAACACCTAGGAGAGAATGTAAATATATTAAAAAGAATCACCTCACAATATATTTCCTTTCATTGGGTACTTTTCTCAGCTCTTCTCTTATTTGACTCAGGAGGGGAAATAGATAAAAACTCTCTTGCCTTTTTAGCTTCAAATGTTCCTTCTTAAATTCAGGTAGACTGACACATACGGTCATATACAGGCACAAACACTCAACATGTACAAACACACCATACATTATGTATAGGTCCAGAGATCTTTCCAAGCCTCCCTCTGGATCTTGCCAGCTAGCTCTTTGAACCTTCTCCAAAGCAGTGTTTGATGTCTATAATCTTTTATATTTAAATTCTGGAAAAACAAAATAATGCAAGAAGACTTGACATCAACAAATTGACATATGAGATTCCATCTATTAATTATAATAGTAGTATCTGGAACACTTCATTAATTGTATCCTAAGATTCTAAATGTAGAAGGAGTCAGAGTTTGGAGATGGTGTCAAGGATCATGTCCATGAAAAACAAAGAAATTTAGAAAATGGTTTTTAGGTATGCTCATTTCTGAAAAACTCTTGGCTGAGCTGGATGACACCTCCATATTCTGGTAAATTGAAACGATATGGCAATCACTAAAATTTGAAGTCTTTATTCTTATTCCATTTTCAATTTTTTAAGTGCATTACCAAGATGTCTACCAAGGAAACAGTGTAAAGAAGTAATTAACAATCAGGACTGTGTATGCATGTGTGTCTATGTATAGGGGACACGTTACACACATTTCACGCAATGCTCACACCTCACAGCAATGGGCAGGTTTAACTGAGGGGTGGAGAATTTTAGGAACCAAACCTGTGAAGCTACATGGCTGAGCTCGATTGCCAAATCAACTCCAGAATTTCCAATGCCGACCACAACGATTTTTTTCTCTTGGAATTTCTCTGGACTCTTGTATTCCTTGCTATGGAAGTATTGACCTTTGAACCTCTTGATCCCTATGGGCAAGAGCAGAATTGATCAGACCTTGGTCATTATTTTATTTATTTTTTCAACTGCTGGCATATTTTAAAGCTTATTACCAAACTCAAAGGCCATCCTATTTAAACATCTCATCTGCTGGACTATTGGTGCCACTTCCATGGCATCATCAGGCAGAATGAAACCTCCCACATATTTGTTCTAAACCATAAATTCAATGCCCAAACAACCCCAGGCTTCTGAGAACTTTACATATCTCGTTTCTGCCTCCTTTTTACTTTCTTTTTTTCTTTTCTTTTTTTTTTTTTGAGACAGAGTCTCACTTTGTCACCTCGGTAGAGTGCTGTGGCGTCATAGCTCATAGCAACCTCAAACTCCTGGGCTCAAGTGATTCTCTTGTCTCAGCCTCCTGAGTAGCTGGTACTACAGGCGCCTGCTACAATGCCTGGCTCCTTTTTACTTTCTATATCCTGCCAAGCCTTCAAGGCACCGGGCTCGGCTCTTACTTAAGTATTACATCTTCCTTTTCCATCTTATTTTTCCCATCCAAGCTTCATCTTGTCTAGCCACTTCCTTTGCTTCCTGGGCCCAGAAGACCCTTTCTTCTAGCACTCTCATTCTGTTCTCCCGTTGGGAATGCATGCTCCAACATTACCCATAGGATCTGTGGGATGCAAGAACTTCTTATTTTTGCTTAAAAATCTTGCTCTTTGCACTACATTGTTTATCACAGCTCAATTTACAATCACCAAGATGTGGAAACAACCTAAGTGCCCATCAATCCAGGAATAGATTAACAACCTGTGGTATACGTATACCATGGAGTACTGTTCAACCATGAAAATATGGAGACTTCACATCTTTTGTATCAACCTGGATGGAGTTGAAACCCATTCTTCTTAGTGAAATATCATAAGAGTGGAAAAGCAAGTAGCCAACATATTCAATACTAATGTGAAGCCAGTAGATGATCTAATACATGTCCACACAAGAGGAAAAACTCACTTCAATTCATTACGGTGAAGGAGAACAAGGGAGAGGAGAGAGAGGGCTTCGTGTGCTCCCACTTAAGGGGCACAATTTAAAGGGGGTATGGCACACCTCCTGGGGGCAGGACACAATTATAAGAAAGACTCTTCCTAACAAATGCAAACATTGTAACTTAGTTGTTTATATCCTCACATTAATCTGAAATAACAAAAATTTTTTTCTCTGATTTAAAGAAAACCTCACATAGCAAAGCCATAAAAGCTGATGGATTTTTTAGCATTTTATCTATTAAACAATATCAAGGTCTGCAAATATGGGCTTCCTTTTCTGTGACACTGGACAGGCCTACTCAGTCCTAATTGTGGTTCTAATTAACATCATTTTCCTTACCGAATCTGCTCTAAAACTTCAGCTTTCCCTTTGAAACAGTTCTTTCATGCTCACTTAGTAAACTCCTGGCAGGGATCTATCTGCTTCCAAACTCTATCTTAGTCAAGTTCAATTCCGTGGGCAGGACAGACTCTCTACCAGTTCTCTTACTGCAGCCATTTCAATTATTTCCCCCTCTCCTTGGCTTCACTGTGATCCTTCTCACTTTCTGAAAATAACTTTTTCCCCCTCATTTGTAGGAATCAACAAGATCTTATGTGCGTTCCTCAGTACCTAAAATGTAGTATGTTTTCATCCTTTTCCCAAGGAGAAAATGTTTCTTTTCTATTCCAAAATGAACCCATTTCCCCATGAGTCCGTGTAGGAAGAGGTCTTCAGGTCAAACAAAGCTAGGCATGAACCTTAGTTCTGTCTCTAGTAGTTATATTTGAAACGTGTAAAATGTAAATTATTTTACCTACTGCATAGGAATATGCTCCTTTGACAGTAAATTCTTGAAAAATAAGTTTAATTCTCTTTTGAATGCTTTCAATTTCATCCCATTCTGTCCCACTTTCTTTTTTATTTATTTATTTTATTGTTGGGGATTCATTGAGGGTACAATAAGCCAGGTTACACTGATTGCAATTGTTAGGTAAAGTTCCTCTTGCAATCATGTCTTGCCCTCATAAAGTGTGACACACACCAAGGCCCCACCCCCCTCCCTCCATCCCTCTTTCTGCTTCCCCCCCACCATAACCTTAATTGTCATTAATTGTCCTCATATCAAAATTGAGTACATAGGATTCATGCTTCTCCATTCTTGTGATGCTTTACTAAGAATAATGTCTTCCACTTCCATCCAGGTTAATACGAAGGATGTAAAGTCTCCATTTTTTTAATGGCTGAATAGTATTCCATGGTATACATATACCACAGCTTGTTAATCCATTCCTGGGTTGGTGGGCATTTAGGCTGTTTCCACATTTTGGCGATTGTAAATTGAGCTGCAATAAACAGTCTAGTTCTGTCCCACTTTCAATGACATCTCTGGGGCCTTGTCACCCAGGGGCCCCCTCAATCTCTCCTTCATGGATGAGGAGTCTGCTCTTTTGAAAGCCTTCCCAGTCTCAGGACATGGTGACTCCATTGCTCAATGGCATTGGAGGTAACCAATATATCTCTCTTTTTGCCACATCTCCCATCTAATCCATTAATAGATCTAGTCATCTGTACCTTAAAGCTAGATCTGGGACCCAGGAACTTCTATCCCTACTGCTACCGCCCTCATCCATGCCACCATCATCTGTCACCGGGATTAGTGCCAGTGCATCCACACTGGTCTTTCAGCTTCCCTTATCATCCTTTTCTATAGCTGTTCTTAACATAGCAGCCAAAACAATGGGAGCATGCCATTCCTGCTCATAATTTCCCAAAAGCTCCCGTGTCACTCGGAATTCAAAGTCAGAGTCCAAACAAAGGACTTTAAGGCTTTCCTTGATTGGGTTTCCCATTTACTCTTGGACATCATCGTCTTCCTGCTCTTTACTCCAGACACACTGAACCTGTCAGGCACACTTCCACCTCAGGGCCTTTGTACGTGCTGTTCCTTCAGCACAGCATGCTTTCCACAGATACTGCATCACGTTCTTAGCCCCTGCGGGCATTTACTCAAATGTCCGTTTCTCACTGAAGCCTTGCCTGGACACCTTATCGAATCTTGCCACACAAATCCCTACTGTTAACACACTCTCTCCCTTCTCTGCTAAATGTTTCTCTTTAATAATTATTACCTCTGACACCTTGATTCCATTTGTGCCTTTCTCATCTATTTCCACAATCCACAAGGACCAAAGTTTGTCTGCTTTTTCTCTGCTGACCCTCTGCACATAGTTTGATGCTCAACAGACTCTGTTGAATTAATGTTGAATGAATAATATAGGAACATTTAAAACTCTAATTAACTGAATACAAAATAGACCTCTCGGGTGGCACCTGGGGCTCAGAGGAATAGGGTGCCGGGCCCATATGCCAGAGGAGGTGGGTTCAAACCCAGCCCTGACCAAAACCGCAAAAAAAAAAAAAAAAAATAGACTTCTCTTGACCACTTGTAACCTTCTCTATCTTCTTATATACTGGGAAATAGAAACACTCATAGCAATGGAAATGAGGGAAGTCCAGCATTTTCTGAGAACCCCCAAAGAGTCTAAGTGTTAGTAAAAAAGCCTGAGTGTACATCCTGCAGGGAGACCTTGTGCTGGTCATTCCCTTGCACCATTCCTTACATGCAGGGTGCTTAAGCTTCCAATTAGTAGTCAATAGCACTGAAGTCTATTTTAAGATCCCTGATGACAGTAGCACATAGCTATCTATATTTGTCAGGCTGTGTACATCTGTGCATATTCAGAAATAAACCTAAATCTTAAAATAGTTTCTGTACTTTGATCTTCCTACTTACTCCAAACTGTTACTGACAGAAAACAACCTTCCAATTGCAATATAAACATAGGACTTGGCTCTTAAAATATCTTGGAAGTAGTGGTAATGGCATATTAGTGTTATAAAAATTATTGTCAATTTTATAATATTATGTACGATTTGAATGGACATTCGACAAGTCTGCATTACTTTACAATCAGAAAAAGGCAATATTGATTGTTAAAAGAAGGTGATGTTCAGAAGATGGGTTTTGAAAGTGACAACAGCAACAATTATAAATCCCCACAAAACCTGTGCCTTAGCTTTCTGAATGACATACCTGGAAAGTTCTCTAGTGGCAAGGAGGGATGGGCGAAAAGGCCAGTACACACCATTACCCCATCAAAGACATAGGATCTCTGCTTCCCTTTGGTCTCGACCACAACATCCCACTGTCCCGTGCAAGAGAAGTCTGAACGCTTCTTCACGCTGCACACGTTCGTCTGGGAATGAGACAGACTCAGACTCACCAGCACTCTGCTCAGTTGTCCTTTCCAGGGACTCTTGGCCTTAACGAATTAGGTTGGTTGTAGCTTTTACTCTCCTCTGGGATTTCATGAAAGAGTCCCCTTAGAATTGATTTCCCTACTGAAGCCTCTTTAAACGGAGCCGTTGCCTGGTTTGTTCCCAACCGTGGTTCCAAATATAGATAGGGGTGCACCAACACCAAGGGTCTAATCTGGTTTAGACTTTTGGCCCCTCCAAATCTCCTGCTGAAATTTGGTCCCCAGTGTTGGACGCAGGGCCTGGTGGGAGGTGTTTGGGTCATGGGGTAGATCCTATGTAAATGTCCTGAGGCTCTCCTTTCAATAATAAGTGAGTTCTCACTTTATTAGTTCACACAAGAGCTGATTGTTTAAAGAAGCCTGGCCGCACCTCCTCCCTGTCTGACTTCTTTTCCAGCCCTGGGACATGCCTGCTCCCCCTGTGCCTTCCCCCTTTACTAAAGACTCCCTGAAATCCTCACAAGAAACAGATGCAGGTGCTGTGCTTGTGCAGTCTGCAGAACCATGATCCAAATAAACCTCTTTTCTTTATAAATTACCAGCCTCAGGTAAACCTTCTTTCTTTATAAATTACCAGCCTCATTTCCTTTCTGGCAATGCAAAATGGACTAACTCAGGGTCCAATCTGGTATTTCAGCCAACCCACCATGCTCTTGTCTGGAAGGAAGTGAGGAAAAAAGCTCTTGCTGACTGCACTGGAGGTATATGTCAAGTGAACCCTGTGGTATTGGGGGTCACCCCTGGGTGGAACAGCGGCATCACTGTACTCTGCTCTGGCCTGGCTCTCTGCTCTGCCAAGAGGGTTCCACAACAAGCGGTCTCTGCTTCACTTACCAGAAACTGAATGTGCTTCATAAGGCGAAAGTGTTTGACGTACATTCTGAGATACTCCATGATTTTGGAATTGTGCAAGTAGTTAGGAAAATGGTCAGGGAAAGGATAATCGCTAAAGGCCGTCATCTCCTTCGAAGTGTTGCTGGTGACAGATTTATAGATACTTGGTCTATCATGCTCAATCTTCTCCTGCAAGAGGAAAAGGACATTTGTTGCCTTTTAGAATATAGGAAGAACAGTTAAAAAAGAAATCTCTTCCTATGTCAAATTATGCAGCTCCTGGGCTGAATTCTTTCCAAAAAAAGTCAATTTCCCATTGCCTTCACTAAGAGACAAGGTAGCATTAAGTAGTTAAAAAGAGAATAAGAATTTGATTGAGGAACAGACAGAGGACATGAAAAGAAAATGGAAAGAATATAGAGAGGGAAATGTACGGAGACCACCAGAGAGTGAAAATAAGCAGAGGGAGATGAGGGCAGCCTCTCTGGGGCTCAAGTTCTGGACTGAAGACTGGCAGGCAACAGCTGGGACGAGGACATCCAGGAGATCCTGGGCTGTTTGTAGTGACTGAGAGGCAAGAATAAAGATCAGAATTAGATTAGGCTTAATATTTCTCTTTTTCTTAAACTGGTAATTTTTTAAGTTCTAAGAGCAGCACATATTTATTATAATTTTAGTAATTATAGAAATTATAATTATAGAAAGTACAGTGAATATCATTAATGATGAAATAATGATATTTCACTTTAATACTTTCACGTTACCTTCCAGTCTTAGTCTCTCAATCTTTCAGGCTGTCTCTCTGTGTGTATCACCTGCTTATCTGTATATGAACACCTAGAGACAGGTACATGACGTTTTACCACTTTATAATACTTTGTAATTTTAGAGTTTTTCACATATATTTCATAATTAATTTTCCAAGTATAGTAGGAGTCCATACGACATACAGCATCTGTTATGTGCGTTAGTGGCCCTTCTTGATTTTTTTAAAAAATTAAGGCTGGATAACTGAGTAATTTAAGGCTAAGGGAAAACCACACCATCACAACAGATATTCTTCTCCTGGAAGAATTTATTACAATCCCAAATATAGTACATTCATAGATGTACATATAAAACACAATTTCCAGAATTTTGATCATTTTTTCCTGCGATTTATGTGTGTAAGGTAGCAGTCGACTCAACCAGGTCACAAAGCCGGATGTAGAGCAATAGTTAAAGTTTATTTGATGCCGCCGTGAAGGCAGGCTGAGGCTATATAGGCATGAACTCCAAACAGCAAGAATGCTTATCTTTTTTTTTTTTTTTTGAGGTTTTTGGCTGGGGCTAGGTTTGAACCCCCCACCTCCAGCATATGGGACTGGCGCCCTACTCCTTGAGCCACAGGCGCTGCCCAAGAATGCTTATCTTTTAAAGGTTTCTAGGTAGGGTAGGCGGCGGAGAGTGTTACTTTGGTGTGCTAGCCACTGTTGCCAGATACAGTTCCAGCTGACTTCCCGCTGAGACTGTTCTGTTCGTTTGGGGTTTAGCCTCTCCTGGAGTCACTGTGTCCTCTAGCTCCTCCTTCCTTCCGGCTGGGTCCCAGAAGAGGGTAGTTTCAGCTGAGGTCACTGAACAGCTACGATGGAATGCCTCATGCTCAAAATGGAGTGGCCTATGTTTACTGCTTTTGGATTTCCTCTGACCTGTCTATCAATGTGTACAATTGGTGAGGGAAAGGATTACTAATGCATATGCAATGAATATTCCAAACATGAAGCCACAAAATATGGAATCTAATGCTGCTAAAGTACGTCAGCTTTAGGAACGGGTCAAAATATGTATTTTCTTCTTCAAAGGGCAGTGGTGAGCATTTTGAAAAATAAAACCTATTGTATTAATGTAGTTGTATACCGAAATACCTCTTCTGATAGGAATAATCTGTAAATATGACAAGTGCTTTTTATAAGTGATAGCATTATTTATTTATTTTTACAAAGTGAAAGTGAGATTTATTTAGAAACTATAGAAAGTCTACTCCAGAGACAGAGTAGAAAGTAGTTCTCTATGCAGAAGAGAACTTGACCCCTGGCTCCTATTGCCCTTCTATGTATATTTAAGCAGCAGGCTTAACAAGGGAAGGGATATTCATAAAAGGGGCAGCATTTTCCTGGAATCAGGGTGACACCCTCTAATTTCTCCACCATCTTGGTTCCATCCTGTTTTTCTTTTTTACATTTTTAATTTTTTTATTATTGTTTCAGGTTAATTTGAGGGTACAAAGAATTAGGTTACAATGCTCGCATTTGTTAGGTAGAGTCTTTCGCATAATTATGTCCTGCTCTCCAGGGGTGCGCCACACACCCTAACCTTATTCCCATTAAGTCAGAGCACATGAATTCCTCTTTCCCTGCTCCCTTGTTCCTCCTCCCCCTAACTTGAATTGATTTGTGTTTTTCTCTATGTAGGCATGTATTAGATCCTCTACTGGCTTCATATGAGTATGGAGTTATAAGTGATCATTTTAAATATGAGCATCAGTGAAATCAGATGACATTATGTGGTTATTTTGTGATATTTTGATGTGGTCCTTGAGATATATCATTGCACAGTTTGAAAAAGGAACCTGATATCAAACCATTCTCTGAATCTATTTCTTCTTTTGTAAATAAGTCCTTGTCTACCTCACAAGGTGGTCGTGAAGATTAAATAATTTACATAAAATTCTTTTTAAAAATCTTACATAGGAGCTCAATAATCACCTGCAGAGTGACAGAAGTAATAGCGGTGTGTGCACAGGGTGCTTTGGACACTGGCTGGGGGTTGAGAAGTTTTCCTGAAAAATGTGTCTGTATCAGTCGGGGTCTGACTAGGAACATGGAAACTTCTCTTGACACAGGGAATTAGGTAATGAAAGATCTCAAAAGTCATCAGGTGTTGGTGAGACATGCCAGAGATTGGCAAAAGCAGCGGCCACTCCACCTCCAGACTGGCCCTAGCCAGTTTAGCAGTCAGTGGCCCTCCACCTTCTCTTTGTCCCCTCCATGGAATGCTTGGAGGCCACAGGGGCCTGGGCTATAACTTTAAGTTGCATAAAAGGGCCATTTAATCACAGCTAACCTGATGTAGGTCAGAAACAGCTGTTATTGTGATAGGCTTTTGAGATTTGAGTTGGAATGTTGGACAATTAGTGTTAATTGCCCGTGTGTGAGTATGTGTGAGTGTGTGTGTGTGTGTGTGTGGTTCCACTGAAGATAAAGATTTAAAGATCAGGTATCAACACATATGTGGTAATGAAGTCAAGTGGGAGATAAGGAGGTATCCTAAGGAACTTGAAAAAAGTTAAAAGTCATAATCAGGCACATTTAGAAGACAGGAAGAAAAAGATTGAGAAGGAAAAGCAGAAAACGAAAAAGAGTGAAATCACAAAAGCCAGGGTAAAGTGTTTTAAGAAGGAACTGGGTTTTAACATTTTTTAAATCACCCTGATGCAGCAAGAAAATTTAGGACAGAAAGTCCACTTCATTTGACAACATTGGCAGCAGCAATGAGAACAGTTTTCAGAAGTGCTGGGTCTGTCCTCGTGTAGTCATGATTGAAATACAGAAGGAGAGGGCAGCACAGGGGGTGAGTATACATTCCTCTTCCAAGAAGCTTGACTCCTGAAGGAAGGATTGACTGTGCACAGTTGTGGTCATTAACAAAAATAATTACTATTATGCAGGTAATTGAAGGATAAGTTAGTCTTGTAATCCTCGCATTCCTATTTCTCAGGTACGGAAAAAAGTCATCAGACATATAGTAGCGTAAGACTATTCAAACTTACCACGTATTTCCACAGTCCTCCAATGTCATCGCTTCCTTCAAAACAAGTAGGCTCCAGTCCCTCTTCCAGACAGCTCTTAATGGCACCTAATCCACTAACCCCAGCTCCAATCACTGCAATTCTCTTCCCTCGCATTGTGCCTGGTGTGAGGAAGCACTAATACAAAATCAGATTTTTATTGGCATGTATTTTTTTTCCTATAATCCAAGAGCATTAGTTTTTTTTCCCTAAAATTGCTGGTTAATACATTTAAGGAATATATTACTCAAAGGTTCTCAGAGTGATAGAAAAAGTCTTACCTCACAGGATGATTTCTCATTGTCAAGTACAAAGTAGATTTCTTTTAAATACAGGTTTTGACTCTTAAAATGTTTCTTGTCATTTGACTTTATTTTTAAATTACTTTTTTGGTCACTTCCTTCTATGTGACACACACACACACGTCAAAAAATCTCTCCTGACTCAGATTTTTCCCAAAATGACTTTTAATTCCTTCTGCTACTCCTGTATCTCCTTGTTGATAGTTGGGTATTTTTTGCACCTTTTTTAGGCCAGAGAATCCCTATGTTTGCCCCATGATAGGGTTTTAAGTTGAAGGAAAGAAAGAATCCCCCAACAGAGCTTTTGATTAAGAAAATCTCACTCATGGGCAGCGCCCATGGCTCAAGGAGTAGGGTGTTGGCCCCATAAACCGGAGGTGGTGGGTTCAAACCTAGCCCTGGCCAAAAACTGCAAAAAAAATAAAAAAAAGAAAGTCTCACTCATTACACTCTTCATAGGGCAGAGGGAGGGCCATGTAAGTGGTCTGTAGAAAAGTGGTCCAGCTACCTTCATACCAGAGATTAATATTCTACAAATTGTTCATTTAATGAATATTTATTGCATACCCTTTCTCTTCTGACTTTGCTTTCAGTGGGGGTACATACAAAAGTGAACAAATCAAATATGAATCCTTAAAAATATCCTAACAGGCAGAGAGGGACTAAACAAGTAAGTCAGCAAGTAATTGGATGATGATATTCACTATGGAGAAAAAATGGAGCAGGGTGGAGGTCATAGGAAATTAAGGAAAGAGGGTATTATTTTATATCATATAGTCAGAAAAGGACTTGCTGATGACATTTAATCAGGAAGTAAGGGACCAAGCCATGTAGGCATCTGAAAGAGAATTCCAAGGAGAGTCTCTGGGGCAGGTATATGCTGAACTTTTTTGCAGACAAGCAAGAGAAACTGTAAGCAGGCACAAAAATGGGATAAAGGGTAAAAGATGGGGTCAAAGAGGCAGTCTCAGGGATCAGTAGCAGAGTCAGATCAGGCTGTGCACTTTTTCAAAGGTTGGAGCAAGGAAAATATATAAACTACACTGTATCCGCAGGTATTGAGAAATGCCACTTACCTGGAAATGTCTCCGAAGACCCTCCCTTTCTCCTTATCCTATCCACCTTCCACTGCTCAGCTCAACCAGAAGGAAATATATTTTTTCTTAAGATATGTCTCCTTAATATATCATCCAGTGATTGACTCCCTATGTCTTTGCTCTCTAGCCACAATAAAAAGAGAAACTGAACAGAATTCTGTGCTGCATTTTAGCAAGTTTATGATCTAATGGACGGTAGCTTGTATTAAAATTTGAAACTACTTTTAGATCTAGAGTCTCTGGCTAAGTTCCTTTAATTTAAGGTTTTTTGGCTTTACTCTGTGCCACCAATGTGTTGATGCTACTTGAAAGTGTATGCAGAGGCTAATAAGCAATGAATTTACTTAATACCTAAGTAATCCCTCCTGCGTACCCTGTTAACGCAGAGGTCCTCCATGTATCTATCAGGATTACAATGCAAGCCAATATTCTGAGACTAGTCCGTGTTAACAAGGGAAATGAAATCACAGAAACTCATGGATACTGCGTTTATTAATCTGAAAAACAGACTCATATACTCAGTGTTCTTTTTAAAATGCCAAGGTTATTACGGTTCCATTTGGATAAGGATTTGTTTGAAAAAATCATCTCTTGATCATCAAAAATATTTAGTCAAACACTTTTCTTCAGGGTATTTGAATTCCTTGGCTGTTGGAGTGAAAAAGCCATTAACACATACAATTCACATTTTTATAATATAGGTGTGTCCTTGATCATTTATATTCTTTTCTCCTCCAGGAGCTTTCCTTGAACTCTAGCTCCCAGCAACTCCGTCCATTTATCCCCTCATCTGAAACAAACCCAAATGAAACCACAGCAGACCAAATCCTTTTCTGTACTTGTAGCAGACACTGTCCCCTGTCCCCAGTCTGTCTTCTGCTCTGCCGGAAATGCCAATGAGTTCCTCTTTTGATACATTCTTAGTCTATTTTTCCTTCCCTTGTGAATTATCCATACTAATTAGTTGCCTTTTTCTTCTGATTACATATATGAAACCAAGGGTGTTTCTCTAATCGTGCAATTAAATGGCATAAAATGAAGTCCCACAATCTTCAAGGAGATAAAAGTCATAAAACTAACCTGAATCAGAAGAAAAAATTCAAATTTGCTCCAGAAGACTCCAGGTACTGAGGTAGAGAAATAGTGCTGGCACCTAAAGAGAGTACTTGTTTCTTCTTTGCTCTTTCCTATACTGAAGCAGCCACTAAGGGGAGATTTATGTGATGGCTAATTTGCAAAACTCCTCCCCAAGTCTCTTTCCCTTCCATTGGTGTTTTTTTTTTTTTTCCCCAATTTTGGGTTCAGGAAAGGAAACTGTCATGCTGTCAATTTTTTCTAAATATAGTAATTGTTTTGCAAAGTCTAATTAAATCACAGGTATGAAGAAGCTCCAAAGGAACTTCATTATGATAGCACACGGCTCAGGGATTGATCTATAGTGAAACTTGGAAAGCATGTGAAAACATTTTAACTCCTGGGATGAGAAATAATGAATGGAAAAATGTAAATGCATTTCAATTGGCAGGATATCATCATCTAATTCTAGAATAGGAAATGAGAGAGATTGTCTAAAAGATCTTTATGTGACTTTTAATATATTTCTTTATGGTAAATACCTACAACAGCAATGGCTGAGTTCTTCAATACACCATCTTTAAAAAGGACATATCAATTTTTATTACAATAAAGAATGTTTGAAGATACACTTTTCTTCCCCCTTCTTGCTAATCACATTGGCAAATATTAGTTTATATTAGTAAATATTCTATTTTCTTGTTAATCTGCAACTCTTGGGATGCCCGTGAGTCTAAACGATTCTTATGTATTTTTAGTCTACTTGTATTTCTTCTTTGCTGAGTTTGATAAATATTACTTCTACATTTTTCTATTTTTATTTAAAGAAATATTTTCATATTATAAATAGAAAGCATTTTTCCTCTCATACATTTTTCAAAAATTTTTCTCCTGTTTTGTCCTTAGCTTTTAAAAATCACATAGATTTTAGCCGGGCGTTGTGGTGGGCACCTGTAGTCCCAGCTACTTGGGAGGCTGAGGCAAGAGAATCGCTTAAGCCCAAGAGCTGGAGGTTGCTGTGAGCTGTGTGATGCCACAGCACTCTACTGAGGGTGGCAAAGTGAAACTTTGTCTCTAAAATAGAAAAAAAATCACATAGATTTTTCTTCTATTTTTATGAAGCAAAATATAATTTCATTTATAGTGACTGTTGTGTGTGTACTTATGGTCTTCTCTATCTCAAGCTTATAAAATTATTCATCTATGTTAGCTCTTCTTCTTATGACTTAATGTTTTCCTTTAACTCTTTGATAAATTTAGAATTTGATATTGCCAATGATATAGGGTAATACTCTAACACCTTTTTTTTCAATAGATTGCCATGTGTCTCTGCCTGTTTTACTAAACAAACCAGCTTTCCCTAAATGTCACCTCTCAGAACTCTTCACACTGGGTGTTTGATTCTGTGGTGGATCTTCATCTTCTGCTCCATTGACACTTCTTTACATTCAGATGGCAAAACCACACTATTTATTGCTGCTTTTAAGGATTTTTAAAAATATTTCCCAGGGCAGTCTCTTATTTTCCAATATTTCTCTTGACTTTTCTATCATGTTTATTCTTGTTTATGAAATTTGGCATCATTTTCACAGTAAGGGATAAAATTTAACTAAATTTGGCAATTAATGATGAATTAATTGATGCCTTTATGCAATGGAACTTGTCCATTTATTCACTTTTTTTGTATTCTGTGGTAAAATACTCTTCACCTTGGTTCACAATTTTTATTGCTGTTTTCTAGTTGCATACCTTATTGGCAATGTCAATTTCCATTATATTTTCTAACTTATTGCTGGCATATTACATAGTTAATAGTTATATGTATTTTATTTACTTATATGTTATAAGGAAAACTATGGTATATATTGTATATTATACTTTTAATAGTTCATACACATGCATATAATTTCAGTCATTTGCTAAACCCTCATTCATTCTAAATATTTCAGGGAGTCTCATATTAATCTAAGTAAACAAAAATCAAAGAAAGAATCAAAATATTAATAAACTTAGTTCCTCCCTTTTTAAGTACTTCTATATTTTTCCTCATATTGACTGAGTTGTCTGGAGTTTTGAGAACAATTTTCAACAAAAGTGGTGACTGACATGTTCTCTTATCTGCCACCCTTGAATATGATGTTGGCTCTTTGTCTGAGGAACATATGAAGTCTAGCAATTAAGTCCACTAACTCGTCCTAAAAAAAGTGCTACATACCTCATTGCTGAATATCACTATGGTCGCCATAAAAGTACTCTGCTAAGGAAACTATGCACTGATACCAGCACCTAGTCCACCCTTCAAAGAAATTTTGGACCTGTCTTTCCGGAATGACCATCAAAGCTATTATTGTATTATCCTGGATGTTCTGAATGTCATTAAAATGTCTTCCTTTCAATATTTCCTTTATTTTTGGATAAAGAAAAAAGTCACTGGGGGCCAGATCAGGTGAGTAGGGAGGGTGTTTCAATAGTTATTTGTTTACTGGCTAAAAACTCCCTCACAGATAGTGCAGTGTGAGCTGGTGCATTATAGAACCATGAGTTGTTGGCCAAGATTTTCAGTTAAGATTTTCCTGTCTCTCTATCAATGTTTACTCAGCTGGCTATGGTTCTCACAGTCAGTTGATGATTTTGATACACAATTTGACAAATTTTTGGAATGTTTTTGTCAGTTCTGCTTAGTACAGGCCATCCTGATTTCTCTTTATCAGTAATGCTTTCTTTCCGCTCAGAAAAACATTTAACCTATTTGTACACTGCCATTTTCTTCATGGCATTATCCTCAGAAACTTAGACTAACATGTTCTTGATTTCACTTTCACTTTTGCCAAATTTAACAAGAAATTTATTGTTTATTTGTCTTTAATTCAAGCTCTAGTATTCTTGTAATGGCGCACAAAAATAAACAGTAATGAACACTACTCAGCACAACACTGCCACACATCAACCCTAACACAGCTGTGAGACACTGATATACCAAGGTTATGGAATCTTACCAAGTTGTTTGTGCAGTGCTGGCAAAGTAAGTGCATGGTGGCAAGTTTGCTGACTTAATTGTCAGACTTAGTATTCTAGATCATATTATGGAAATATTCTTCTCTTCCTAGATAGTTTGTGTGCATGCACATGTGTGTGTCTGTGTGTTTCCTTATTTCATCGATTGCTATGATGGATTATATTAGTAGATTTCCTATTTGAATCATATTTGTATATCTACATTAAAGCTTTCTTGGTTATACTCTATTAGTTAAATCATGTTTTAAAAAGATTGGATTATATTTCTTAAAACTTTGTTTAGAATTTTTGCACTTAAAATTATAACTAAGACTATTAAAACTAAGATTAGTCTTCTGGTTTGTTTTGTGTATGTGCTTTACTGAGGTTATGCTATTTTTAATATAAGTGTTATAAAGAAGTTTCCTTATTTACCTCATACTTTGGATAGTTTATACAATATAGTAATTATCTGTATATTGAAAGCTAACCTCAATTCTTCTGGGCAATCCTCTGAGGGCAAATTGTTTTTGGAGATAATTTTTATTTATTAACATCTTCTTTTTCTAGGCTTTATACTTCTTTGCATGCCAATTTGTTATCTTTCTTTGAGGATTGCTCACTTATATGACTTCCAAAAATTTTAATCTAGCACTATAGATTAGTCTAATACTATCTTATAACTTTTATATCTCTATTGATTTGTAATGTCCCCTTGTTTTTTGTTAATTTTGCATATTGTGCATTAGCTTCATTTTATTTTAGACTAATAGCAGAGTTAATTCAACCAGTCCCAGCAGCTTGCACCAGGATGTAAGTTCATCTACTGCTTCAAGGGAAACTTGCAACAGCAGAATGCTAGTGAATATCAATGGTGTGTTAAATGACTTAGTCAATCTACATGCTTTTATAAACTCATTGCAGTAGATACATAACAAGCGATTTGAACATGTAGACGACACTGAACTTGAACTATAGCACTGGGGTAGAATCTTGTTTGTTTTATTTTACTTTATGCTCCCCAAAGAATCAGCTCTTAGGTTTATTTATCAAGCCTTTTTGGATTATTAATTCATTAATTTATACTTTGATTTTTATTTCTTTTCTTATGACTTTATTTGATTGGATTTCTTGTTTTCTAATGTCTTGAGCTTTTATTTGTGTTATTTATTATCCTCTATTCTTTTTATGGTTATAAGTGTTCCTTAAATTACTAATTTGGCCTAGTTCTGAGGTCAGAGTTTTTAGGATGCAGTGTTCTTATGATTGTTAGTTTTCACATTCCCTATAGTTAAGATTTTCTCCTTTGATTTGAATGGATCAATATTTAGAATCACACCCTTTCCCTAGACTTAGCCAGGAAGAAATAGAGCTCCTGAACAGACCAATTTCAAGCACTGAGATTAAAGAAACAATAAAAATCTTCCAACGAAAACATGTGCTGGTGTGGATGGCTTCACACCAGAATTCTTTCAAACTTTTAAGGAAGAGCTTATTCCCATACTGCAGAAATTATTCCAAAAAATTGAGGAGGAAGGAATCTTCCCCCAACATGTCCTATGAAGCAAACATCACCCTGATACCAAAACCAGGAAAAGACCCAACTACAAAGGAAAATTTCAGACCAATTTCACTAATGGAAATAGATGCAAAAATTCTCAGCAAAATCCTAGCCAATAGATTATGATTACAGCTTCTCATCAAAAGAGTCATATGTCATGATCAAGTAGGTTTCATCCCAGGGATGTAAGGCTGGTTAAACATACACAAGTCCACAAACGTTATTCACTGTATTGACAGAAGCAAAAACAAAGACCATATGATCCTCGCAATAGATGCAGAAAAAGCATTAGATAAAATCCAGCATCCTTTTCTAATTAGAACACTGAGGTGTATAGGAATAGGTGGCACATTTCTGAAACTGATCGAAGCTATCTATGACAAACCCATAGCTAATTTTTACTGAACGGAGTAAAACTGAAAGCTTTTCCTCTTAGAACTGGAACCAGACAAGGTTGTCCTCTGTCACCATTATGATTCAACATAGTGCTAGAAGTTCCAGCTAATATAGTTAGACAAGACAAGGAAATAAAGGGTATCCAAATGGGAGCAGAGGAGGTCAAACTCTCTCTCTTTGCTGACGATATGATAGCTTCAAAAGCTTCACCATAGCTTCAAACAAAATGAAATACCTAGGAATATACCTAACAAAAGAGGTAAAGGAACTCTAAAGAAAATTATGAAATCCTAAGAAAGGAAATAGCAGTGAATATTAACAAATGGAAGAACATACCATGTTGAACATACCGTGAATCAACATTGTTAAAATGTCTATACTTCCCAAAGCAATCTACCAATTCAATGCCATCCCTATTAAAATGCCAACATTGTACTTTCAAGACTTGCAAAAAATGATTCTGTGTTTTGTATGGAAATGGAAAAAAACCCGTATAGCTAAGACAGTTCTTAGTAATAAAAACAAAGCTGGGGACATCACCATACCGGATTTTAGGCTGTACTACAAAGCCATAGTGGTCAAGACAGCATGGTACTGGCACAAAAATAGAGACACAGACATTTGGAATTGAATAGAAAACCAGGAAATGAAACTAACATCTTACAATCACCTAATCTTTGATAAACCAAACAAGAACATACCTTGGGGGAAAGACTCCCTATTCAATAAATGGTGCTGGGAGAACTGGATATCCACATGTAAAGGACTGAAACTGGACCCACACCTTTCTCCACTCAAAAAAATTGATTCAAGATGGATAAAGGACTTAAATTTAAGGCACGAAACAATAAAAATCCTCAAAGAAAGCATAGGAAAAACACTGGAAGATATCAGCCTGGGGAAAGACTTCATGAAGAAGATTGCCATGGCAATTACAACAACAAAAATAAACAAATGGGACTTCATTAAACTGAAAAGCTTCTGTACAGCTAAGGAGATAACAACCAAAGCAAATAGACAACCTACACAATGGGAAAAGATATTTGCATATTTTCAATCAGACAAAAGCTTGATAACTAGGATCTATGAAGAATTCAAATTAATCCACATGAAAAAAGCCAACACTCCCATATATCAATGGGCAAGAGAGATGAATAGAACCTTCTCTAAAGAAGACAGACGAAGGGCTAACAAACATATGAAAAACCACTCATCATCCCTAATTATTAGAGAAATGCAAATCAAAACCAGCCTGAGATACCATCTAACCCCAGCGAGAATGGCCCACATCACAAAATCTCAAAACTGCAGATGCTGGCTTGGATGTGGAGAGAAGGGTACACTTTTACACTGCTGGTGGGACTGCAAACTAATACAACCTTTTTGAAAGGAAGTATGGAGAACCCTCAAAGAACTCAAGCTGAACCTCACATTTGATCCTGCAATCCCATATGGGCATCTACCCAGAAAGAAAAAACTTCTTTTATCATAAGGACACTTGCATTAGAGTATTTATTGCAGCTCAATTTACAATCACCAAAATGTGGAAACAGCCTAAATGCCCAACAAACCAGGAATAGAGTAACAAGCTGTGGTACATGTACACCATGGAATACTGTTCAGCCATTAAAAAAATGGAGATTTTATAGCCTTTGTTTTAACCTGGATGGAAGTGGAAGACATTATTCTTAGTAAAGCATCACAAGAATGGAGAAGCACGAATCCTATGTACTCAATTTTGATATGAGGACAATTAATGACAATTAATGACATGGTAGGGGTGGGGAAAGGGGAGAGCAGTGAGAGAAAGAAGGAGGATGGAGTGGGGGAAAGGAAGAGCAGAGAGAGAGAAGGAGGAAGGGGGTGGGGTCTTGGTGTGTGCCACAGCTATTGGGGACAAGACACAATTGTAAGAGGGACTTTACCTAACAAACGCAATCAGTGTAACCTGAAAAAAAAAAGAAATAAAATAGTTGCTGGGATGTTGTGCTAATATTTTATTTCTATCAATATCTGTTCATTTCAATCCAGTATACACTGATGTGTCTTGATTCCATTATTCAATATACAATTCTGGCTGATAGCGTTCCACTGTGAGTTAAACTCCTTACTAATATAAAATGAACCGTGATTATTTTTACTTTTCACATGTGTTCTACCTCTGTTTTTGAAATTAATTTTGTTTACATTTGTTCATATATTTTTGTCTAAGACATAGTTTTTAGCTTATGGAATTATTTTGTTATGGCATATCTCTTGCAAACAATAAATAGTTAGATTTTTAAACGCATATTGCCCTAAACACATGAAAAATAAACAACCTCCCCAGAATTTCAAAGAACTCAAGCAAATCAGCAATAAAAATAACAACAATCCTATTAAAAAGTGGGCAAAAATGTGAACAGAAGTTTCTAAAAGAAGAAAGACAAATGGCCAATAAACATATAGAAAATACTCACTGTCAATAACTGTCAAGGAATTGCAAATTAAACCACAATGAGTTATCACCTAACCTCAGTCAGAATGGCTTTTATTAAAAAAATCCAGAAACAGTAGATGCTGGCTGGCATGGACACAGAGAGAAAGGAACACTTATACACTGTTGGTGGAACTGCACATTAGCACAATCTCCATGGAAAACAGTATGGAGATTCCTCAAAGAACTAAAAGTGGACCTACCATTTGATTCAGCAATCCCTCTGTTGGGTATTTACAGTGGAAAAGAAGACTTTTTTCATCAAAAAGACACCTGAACTTGAATGTTTGTTGTAGTACAATTCACAGTTACAAAGGTGTGAAATCAACTCAAGTACCCATAAATTCCTGAGTGGATTAATAAGATGTGATGTACACGTACTCAGCCATAAAGAAAGATGAATTTATACATCTTTCACCTTTTACAACAATCTAGATGGAACTGGAAACCATTCTTCTAAGTAGAGTATCTCAAGAATGGAAAAACAAACATCATATGTGCTCAGTATTTCATTGTAACTAACTGATGAGCACACGTGCACAGAGGGAAGTAAAACTCAGTGGAAATCAACTCGGGGAAGAGGGCAAGAAACTATAATGGGTACTATGAATACTATTTGGGTGATGGGCACATCTATAGCCTGGACTCAAGCATTACAAAAGTGATCTGTGTAACCTATAACATTTGTACTCCCTTAATGTTTTGAAATAAAAAAATTGAATTAAAAAAATAAAAAAATCTCTAATTATTGACTGATCTCTTCAACAAGGCAGGATGAGTCTGTTGGCACTATTACACTTCTTTGCACTTTTTTGTCCCCATCTCTTGGTTGTTGGAATTTTATTGAGATTTTATACTATATTTAAAAAATAAATTATAATTCTTTCATATATGGTGTAGTAATCTCTTAAAAGAACTATTAATGCAATTTGTGTGCTCTTTGAGACCGTTCTTAGGAAAATAAAGTGGGAACATTTGCATTGTTTCACTAGTTACTATCAGTTTATAGTATGAAGCATAATTAGTTACCGTGAGTAGTAAATGATAGTTTACTAGTATTTTACTATATTTTTAGTTTTAATAAACTGTTTTTATGTTTAGTAAAAATGGTTTATTAAATAATAAACTAAGTAGCTCAGCATATTAATTAGTTTTTAGTATGTAGTATTAGTGTATCATGAGGTCACTGTTCTTTTGTTCTTCATTTTGGTGAAGAATATACATGTGTAATTTAAAGTCAGTTTTGTTTTAATTGAAGTAACACTCATAGAAAAGAGTGCTGAAGATTCATGTGTAAAAGAAAATCTTACCCAGGTAAAGGAATAGAATGTGCCCAGATCGTAGAAGCTCCTTTCATGCCCCTGTCAGTCACTACCTTCTACTTTTTCTCCAACGGTAACCACACCTTAACTTCTACAACTATAGCTAGTTTGATCTATTTTGAGCTTTTAATAAATTCAATTAAATAATTAGTATGCTTTATTTTTTATATGGCCTCTGTCTTTGAAAGCTCTGTATTAAGGTCTTGAAACTATAGTTAATTCCTTGTTGCTACTGTATGGGTATTCCAATGTATTAATATGCCTCAGTGCTTATACATTCTACTGTTTGAACAGTTTCCAGTTTGTGGCACCAATAAATAGTGCTGTTAGAATTATTCTTCTATATATCTCTTGGTGCACCTAGGCTAGTATTCCTGATAAGTATGTACCGCTATGTAGATTCCTTTTTTCTTTCTTGATGTCTTTCTTTTTTTTCTTCTTAGTGAATGCAACCAACACAATTATCTATTAAGGTGCAAAGATTTTAAATTTTTATTAAGTCTCATTTTAATTTTTTTCTCTTATTGCTTGCACTGGTGTTATCGTATCTAAGAACTCATTGCCCTGGGTGGTGCCTGTGGCTCAGTGAGTAGGGCGCTGGCCCCATATACCAAGGGTGGTGGGTTCAAACCCAGCCCCAGCCAAACTGCAACAAAAAAATAGCTGGGCATTGTGGCGGGCGCCTGTAGTCCCAGCTACTCAGGAGGCTGAGGCAAGGAGAATTTCCTAAGCCCCAGAGCTGGAGGTTGCTGTGAGCTGTGACTCTACAGCACTCTACGGAGGGCGACAAAGTGAGACCCTGTCTTTAAAAAAAAAAAAAGAAAGAAAGAAAGAAAGAAGTCATTGCCCTACCCAATAAAGAGTCACTGAAGACATTAAGAGTCACTCTTACTGACCTGGATCATATAATTTCTTCTTTGATCTGGTTATTTAGGAGTTTATTGTTTAATTTCCATGCATTTGTAAATTCCCCAAATTTCTGTTTGTTGTCGATTTCTAATTTAATTCTGTTTTGATCTGGGAGCACATTTTGTATTTTAATTATTTCAAATTTATTCATACTAATTTTATAGTCTAATATGTATAATATATACCAGAGAATGTTCTTTCTGTGTTTGAGATTATGTATTTCCCTATTTTTTTTTTTTTTGACAGAGTGTCACTCTTTCGCCCAGAGTAGAGTGTCATCACAGCTCACAGCAACTTCAAACTTTTCAGCTCAAGTGAATCTCTTGCCTCAGTTTTCCTATTTTTGGTAGAGATGGGGTCTTGCTCTTGCTTGGGCTGGTCTCAAACTCTGAGCTCAAGCCATCCACTTGCCTTAGCCTTGTTTTCAGTTATGTATAATTATTGATAGTGTTGTTGAAGTTTATATGTGTCTTTGTTGATTTACCCTCTAGTTGCTTTGTTGACTATTGATGTTGGTGTATTGATGTCTCCAACTATTACTGTTAAGTTTATTATTTCTCCCTCTAATGCCATCAGATTTTGCTGAATGCATTTTGAAACTTTGCTGTTAGATACATGTACGTTTTAATTGTTATATCTTCCTGATAAATAGGCCCTTTTATAATTATAAAATGTCCCTTTTTTTGTAGCATCATTTTTGTCTTGAATTTTATTTCAACTGATATCTCTGAAGTGCTTGCTCTAGCTGCTCACTCTAGCAGCCTAGTACATGCACACAGTCCTCCTAATCCCCCAGAGATGAATATGACTTTAGCAGGGATGTTTTTACCTGTTCCTTTCTCTGTTTCTCTTTGTTAAATGTCTGTATGTTGTGCCATTTTGTTTTTTGCTACTAGTTTTGTGGGGCTGCTAGACTCCTCTTACTTACTCTACAAATTCCTCCATAGTCTATTCCCAGCAAGATCAGCTTTTCTGTGGAGCTGTCCATCTTCTTGTCTTTTTTATTTCTTTTTTTATTCATTTTTTTCTTCTTCTTTTTTTTATTTTCAAGTTGTTCTTCTCGTCTTGTGTCTCCTCTAGGGAAGAACCTCTGTGGGACTGCATGAGAGGTGAAGACAAGGGTAAAGTGGTGATCTATTACTCCCAGACTACATCGCCATCTTATAAGTTGAAGTTGGGGGGAGATGATATCCCCAGTTTCTTCACTTTCCCTCCTGGCATGAAATCTCTGATCTATGACAAGTTGCGGAGGGGTGACAGGGGTCCTAGTATTCTTTGCTTGCTGAACCTGGAGTAGAGCCTCCCCCTACAAGTAGGGGCAAGGTAGAAGAAGAGGGTCCCAGTTTCCTCACCTTTGCCATGACAGAGAGGGGGATAGTAAGGAAGAAGTGTCCTGTCTCTCCTCAGGTAAAAGCACAGCCGTACAACTGGGGGCTAGAGGGAAAGGGAGCTCCATCACACCTATCCAGACTGCAGTTTCCAGAGCATGGAACTGAGAGTGGGATGGAAACAGGTTTGGGCTCAAATAACACAGAATTTTGCTGTTCTTACTAAGCTTTAGTAGATTGTCTTAATGCTTAGACATCTTTAGGTCTAAGCTTATACATTTGCTGTAAAAGCTTAAGCCAATTTCTAGAGACTTTAAACAGTTGTGTTTTATAATTTTCACCAGTTAATTTGTTGCTTCACTGGAGAGAGGATTTGCTCAGATTTTTCCGCAGGCATTCTGGAAGTCTCACCCAACCCCCTTGAGCACCTTTATTATGTAGGCGTAAGTTTTTCTTTAGCTCAGGAAATTATATTGTGTTACTGACTTTTTAATTATTTCTGTTTCATCTCTTTTGTTTTCTTCTTCTGAGATTCTTATTGTATGTATATTTGATATCAGGGAGTTTTTATTATTTTCTCTTAGAGATTCTATTATCAGTTAATAATACTATCTAGTGCTTCAAATTTACATGACAATTTTTTAATGTGGATTCAAATGCACCAGTTGAATTTTCTGTATTTATATGTTGTTCAGTGCTTCCATTGCTATTTTAAGTAACCATTAATTTATTGATGCAACTATCCTTCATCTTGCATCTTTTCATTTTCATCACTATTTGCTCTAGATTTATAGATATTATGTTCTTTTCCATTGTTTTACTTTTTAAATTATATTTTCTTAATTTATACTTTCAATATGCTTTAATTATACCATGTATATTTTAATTTATTGGGTAACCAAAATAATCATTAAAAGGTGAAATTTTTTCTGGTTCTGACTTTCATAATGGCTCTCTTTATAAAATTTTTGCTAACTTTTCATAAGTGTGATTTTTCTAAATTTATCAATCCAACACAAGAAAAGATATGTGTTTACCCAGTGAGCTAGCATATTAGCCGAGTTGATTTAACAAGCTATAAATCTGTTTATATCTCATTTAAAAGTCTATAGATAGGCAATTTAGGAAAGATAGGGGAGCTCTATCATTTCTAATACACGGCCTTCATAGCTGGTCCTTGGGGGCATTTTGCAGTTGCCATCATTTTTTTTTAATTTCAAAATATTATGAAACTATAAATATGAATTGCTTTTGTAATGGTTGAGTCAGGGCTGTAAGTGTGCTCATTACCTACATAGTGTTCATTGAACTATTAAGTAGGTTTTTACCCATGCTCTACCCACTTCTCCTCCCTGGTTAAGTTCCACTGAGTTTTACTTCCCTCTATGCACATGTGTGCTCATCAGTTAGTTCAAATTTTAATGTGGTGGGTAAGGGGCAAATACACAACATAGAATTGGTACCTATCCATTTTTTCTCAAAAATCACTGATCAGAAATTGGTTATAGGTCCAAAACTAACTGTAAAAGAGGTTAGAATTGCATTCTTTAGTCATTCATTCATTCAGTCAGTCATATATCTGGCTACAACTCGGGATTTCTGTTGTCAAAGGAAATTTCATATCAATTGAAAAATGGCTGTCACTGACATAGCCAACTTCTGTGGCTACCTGTGCCAACCACAAAATTCCTCATTTCGCTATTCTGCTGTGAGGAGATTAACTGACTGACAACTCCAAGTACCCATCCTTCTGAATCTATTGTGCACTGACTTACCATCGCAGGGATATTAGTGCAAATTTATTCCTGCAGGTTGAAAGACTTCTCTAGTGG